>NW_006434839.1:21115816-21163112 GCF_000325575.1 Pteropus alecto
TATATACTCTGACTAGATTTTATATATATATATGCACAATTATACCACACCAGAGAGTCAATCAGATAATGCAAATAATACAAATTTATTCGTATAAATGATGATTAAAAAACAAGACTAACAAAGATATAGATAGCAACAAAAAACCTGGTTGCAGTGTCAGACTTTGAAACCAGAAAAATTCAAGTTGAATCTTGGGTCTCTCATTTGCCTTGTCTCTTTGGTTAAGCTATTTAATTTCCCTAGAATATTTCCTCTAACAGTAAAATAAAGATAAGAACATCCATTTCACTCGGTTATTCTGAGGATTAATTGTGATAATGCATGTAAATACATAACACACAGTAACCACTCAAATTATCTTCCTTCACTCCTTCCCTCTTTACCCAGACGAACTTCTTCAAGAGACTTAATTATACATAACAAATTCCCCCCAGTTTATATGATTGTAAAGCTAAGAGAGGCTATCTTACCTGTAGTCTCTATTCAGACTTAAACACTAAAAACATTAAAAAGTTTGGGGGTTTCTTAATCTATACTGAATCCTAGGGGTTTATATCATGAAGCAAAAAATAAAACAAAGTAATACACAATATCTACTTGTTAATAGTGTTCTATGAGTGCATTTATTCAAAAGGAATATTGTAGTACAAGTATATAACAAGCTAAAAATTTTGATTTTGTTTGTTGTGCTGTAGACAAACTGTCTGAGAAAATACGTCAAAACCCAACCCAGCCCAGCCTCACTGTAACTTAAGACCAATAAGGGCTGTCTTGCAGCAAGCTCTACTAGTACCTATTATTTGGTTTCTAACTCTTGCTCAGAAGATTCCTTGTGTCTTAGGCTCCATTCCCATTTTTGGTTTTGTCCATACTAGTAATCTAGTTATTATTATTATTACCATCATTATCATCATCATCTAGGTGTTATCTTCCTCCAACTCTTGTTCTAGGTTCTAACCATGGTTTCAACTTGTTATCTAACTTCTTAAAGAATAAACTCTCTTGTAGTCCAACCATTCATCCAACCAAAGTTGGCTAACTTCTGGCTGTAGAAGAGGAGGGAAGTAAATGCACAATTAGAGTTTAGTGTGGCAAGTGTAACAGTAGAATACACAGAAGAAAAAGGACAGATATTATTGGTAGGGCATAATAAGAAAAGGTTTTCAAGAAGAGGTAATATTTAAGTTGAGTTTTAATGAATGAGCAAGAATTTAGAACGTTGAAAGGCTTCTCTAGGTAGAAGTGAGGCATGGGTGAAAGCAATGGCAAATTGTTCCTTACGACTGGGGTATGGGATACATAGAACACAGGTAAGGAGGAGCCAGACGGTGAGAAGGCCATGATTACTAAATTTAGAAGTTAAAAATTTCTTCTATCACCACTGCTTGAGTAGTAGGTAGAAAAATATAAAGATCTTGAAGGATTTAAGCAAAGTGATATGGCGAGATTTGAATTTGAGGAATATCCATGGCAACAATGCTAATTAGGAGGTTGTTGTGAACATTTTAGATTACTTGAATGGGATAGAGAGGAAAAGAGTTGTTGAGAGATGTTAAGAAATTAGAACACACAAGATGTGATTGATTACACATAGAAAATGAAAGAAAAGGAGTAATATAGATGACTCAATGATATCTGAGCAGATGGGGTGATTTCATTTATTAAGGTAAAGTAAACAGAAAGATTAATTTTGAGTGGAAAGGTAATAAGATCAAAGTTTAACATGCTGAATTTAAGTGTCTTGTGATATCACTAAGTACGAATGTCCACTAGGCTAATATATATGTGGTTCTTGAACCAGAAAATGATAGACTCAGATTCAGATTTAGAAGTTGTTAGCATATCAATGATAGTTGTAATAATAGTCTAGATGAAGTTACTCATGAATCTGTATGAAGTGTGTAGAACGAGAGCAGAGAGTTGGACACAGAATTCTGAGGAGTTAGTTTCCTACACAAATATTTATTGAATATCCATAATGTGAAAGTCACTGTGCTATGTGTTGAGGAAATAATGGTGAATTAGTAAAATCAACCTTCCTTCTTGCTCTCTCCCCCTCCTCTTCCTCTCTTTTTTCCCCTCTCTCTCCATTACTTCCATCAAAAATGTTTATTAGTCACCTACTATATGCCAGACACATACTAGGTGCTAAGGATACTATAGGAACAAGGCATAAAATTTCCCTATGTTTGCAAAATTTATATTTTAATGAAGAAATAAATTAGATCGGTAAACTGATGAAATGAATAAAATAATTATAAAACAATATGTTCTAGAAAAAGTAAAGAAAGTTTAAAAAGGAATAATAAGGAAGATCATCTTAGTATGGGTAGGAAAGATCTCTTTGAGACATAGCATTTAAGCTAGACCTGATGAATAAGAAGGAGCCACATACTGACAAGATCAAAGAGGTTTCAAACTAAGGAAGAAAAAGCTCACATACACTTAAACCTTACCTCCATGGTGTCTTAATTTTTTATGAGAGAAGATTTGGGACATGTTTGTCTGTTGTGTAAATAAATTAGTAGTAATGGGAGTATGCGAGAACATGAGAAAAAGGCAGAGCAAAGTCCTTTCATAGGTAGAAGGAGATGACATGACACCCAAAGCAACAAGTGGTCCAGCAACAAAATGAAAAGACAACCTATGGAATGGGAGAGAATATTTGCAAATCACATTTGTAATAAAGGGTTAAAACCATAAATATACAAGGAACTCATACGACTCAATAGCAAAACAAACAAACAAACAAATAATCCAATTAAAAAAGGGCAAAGGTCTGAATAAACATTTTCCCAAAGAAGATATACAAATGGCCAACAGGTACATGAAAAGTTTCTCAATATCACTCATCATCAGGGAAATACAAATCAAAACCACAGCGAGATGTCTCCTCACACCTGTAAAGATATCCATTTTTAAAAAGACAGATAACAAATGCTAGTGTGGATATAAAGAAAAAGTAACGCTGAATACTGTTGGTGGGACTGTAAACTGGTGCAACCACTATGGAAAACAGTATGGAGGTTCCTCAAGAAATTCAAAATGAAGCTACCATATGACCCAGCAAGGCCACTTCCCTGGTTTGTATCCAAAGAAAATGTAATCGATATTGCAAAGAGTTATCTGTATCCCATGTTCATTACTGCATTATTGACAAGAGCCAAGATATAAAAACAACCTAAGTGCCTGCCAACAGACAAATGGAAAAAGAAAGTGTGTTGTATATAGAAACAGTGGAATACTATTCTGCCATAAAAAAGAAGAAAATCAAATCATTTGAAACAGCATGGATGAACTTGGAGGGCATTGTGCCACATAAAATAAGGCAGACAATGACAAATACTTAATGTTATCACTTAAATATGTTATCACTTACATGCGTAATCTGAAAAAATGAAAACGTGAAAGTCATAGAAAGTAGAAAAGTAGTTGCTAGAGGCTAGGGAGTGGGGTGAGAAAAATAGAAAGAGGTATGTTAAAGGGTACAAACTTTCGATTATAAGATAAATAAGATCTGAGGATCTAATGTATATACAACATGCTGACTATAGTTGATAACCCTGTATTGTGTAATTGAAATTTGCTAAAGGAGTAGAACTGAATTGTTCTCACACACACAAAGGGTAAAGATGTGAGGTGATGGATATGTTAATTTACCTGATGGGGGTAATTCCTTCGAAAGCCTTTCACAATGCATACATATATCAAATCGTCTTTTTTGTACACTTTAACTTACAATTCTCTTTGTCAATTTTACGTTATTAAAGATGGAGGTGGGGAGCAACAGCAAGGTAGACTATTCCTACATATATTACTTTAGCTTGTTGTCGATAATGATCTTTTCTTCCATTATGTCTTCTGATTGAATGCTGTGTATGTATGTAAAAACCTCTTGTCTTCCTTAAACCTTACATTAAGATAAATTCCAAAAGATCAAAGATTTAATTGTAAAAAATAAAGCCATAAAAATTGTAAACAAAATACATGAAATTATTGTTTTATAATCTTGGAGGAGTAAAGGTCTACTAACAATGGCACAAAACTCAGAACCCATAAAAGAAAATATCAATAAATTCAACTGCATTTTAAAAAATTTGCATATTTAAAACTGAAGTCAAAGTTAAAGGTAAATGATAAACTCAGAATTATAACTACACTCAAAATTTCCCTAATATATGAAAAGCTCCTTTAGAACAAGAAAAAAGAACTGTTAGAGAAATGGGCAAAGTACTAACAGTTTGCAGGAAATGCCTCTTTTACATATGAAAATCTATTCAACCTAATTCATAATAAAAAGAAAGCAAATTAAAGGTATTCTGAGAAGTCTATCATTTGGGAAATATAAGACCGTTAAATAACATTGTGTTGGTGAAGTTGTATAAAGCAGACATTAGTTTACGGAAATAAAAAATGGCAACAGATTTATAGATAGCATTTTGGTAATATCCACCAAAATTACAAACAAACATATTCTTTGACCAAGAAATTCTAGTTCTAAAAACTTATCCTCAGTTATATTTGTGCATATATGAAATGACATATGTTCAGAACTGTTCACTGATGCATTTTTGTTAGCAATAATAAATTAGAAACATCCTAGGTGACAATCCATAGGAGTCTGGTTAAATGATAACCATTAACAAAATACTATCTAGTCATAAAAGTGAGGGAAGAGGCTCTTTATGAGCTGCTAATGCAAACGATTTCCAAAATATATTTCTTAGTGCAAAAATCAAGCTACAAAACTGTGTTCAGAATGCTACCATTTGTGTAAAATATATACATTATTTGAATATGAACAAAATATCTTTAGGAAGACACCAAAGAAATTGATAATATTGGTTGTGTCTGGGGAAGGGAACTGTCTATGCGACGGGGTGGACAAATAACTTTTTGCTTTTTATACCTTTTGAATCTTAAACTATGTAAATATATTATTAATTCAAAAAATTTTATTGGCACATTAAGATTATAACTAATTCAGTTTTTTAAAAGAGACACTTTCCAAGATTACTGCTTCAAGGAGTCAATCAAATTCGCAATACATAATGGTAAATACTTCTCATCAGTTTTAAATTACTATTTAAAAAATCCTCTAAGCAAAATCACTGACATAATAATATAAAGTAACTTAGCTGTGACCCTAACGCCATGGTAATATCTAAAATATTTTGTTAGGCAGTGAGGTTTTCCAGTAGAATATATAGAAAAATGTTGCAAAATAGTATTACTAAAGCGCTAATTCTGATTTGAAATAAACATGTGAGAGGAAAATTATATAAAATATATCAGATGTCCTCAGAAACACAGTGGAAATATAATTTATATCCATAAGGTACTTTTTATCTGTGGATATCAAAGGCTTGACAAATGCTATTATTTTATATAATTGACAAAACCTGGACAATCACTATTTTTGTAGTAGACAATCACTATTTTTGGTTATAAGAATACAAAAAAATGCCCAAGTGGGTATCAAGCCCTGCATTCTGTCACTTAACAGTACCACTCCTTTAGATTCAGGCTTCCTGAAATTCCATCACATTTCTCTCAAAGACTAGCACTATAGCTTCAACATTCTTAACCTTCTCTTGAACACTGTTTCTGAATCTACTGATAAGAGACTTATCCAAACATTTACTGAATGAACCTCATTTATTCACTCATTCACTCTCTGAGGGAAGACAATTTTTTTTTTTTTTTTTTGGCCAAAATGTACTTCATAAGATTCTAAGCCTACAGATTTGTCTATCCAAAACTTCTGGATCCTAGACATGCATCTACAGCAGGTGATGTGGAAAGATTAAACATTACAAAAGTCAGAACTGATGAAGAGTAAGAATACTAGCTATTCTTCTCATTAGGGAAGTGAGTGCTCCATATCCCTTTATTTCCCTCTAGCCTCTTAGTTCCTAAGAGATCAATGCCTCTCTCCATTTTCTCCATGGGACACTAAGAGGAAAGAAACATGTTGGTATGAACTATATCCAGTCTCATTTCTAGGCATTTTAAACTCTTTGCTATCTTGTTTTTTCAAATAATTAAATTTTACGGAGTCACTAAAAAGTTTTGAGAAGTTTTCCATAATGAATCTAAATTGCTTCTCATTCTTATTCTATTTCTCAAGCCCCTTCCTTTTGGCTCCCCATCCCCTCACCTACCTTACTCTTCCCCACTTCCTCCCTCTCCTACTTTCTTACACCTTTACTTAGGAATGCATCATTTATCTGTACACCTTTACTTAGGAACGCATCATTTATCTGTACA
Source organism: Pteropus alecto (assembly GCF_000325575.1). Taxonomy (NCBI): domain Eukaryota; kingdom Metazoa; phylum Chordata; class Mammalia; order Chiroptera; family Pteropodidae; genus Pteropus; species Pteropus alecto. The sequence goes on from NW_006434839.1 coordinate 21,122,090, forward strand.
CCTTTACTTAGGAATGCATCATTCTTTGTTCACATTGAAACAATATGGTAGCTATTATTATTGTGTCAGACAAAAATCTCTAAAGATGTAACTGTTGTGGTTTGATTACTATCAAAGTACTGTCAGTAAAGATATTTTCCTTTGGAAAGAACAGAAAAGGATTAACTAAATATCAGGTTGTGGTTGGATGGGGTGAATATACAAAGATAAAACTTCCCAGAGGGCTATTTTAAGCAGTGAAAAAATATTGAAAATGGATCTAGGTCTTGTGAACTTAGCTATAAGTGCACACTGCTTTGGGTACTTCTTAAGCTTCATAAAGAGGGCTAGACCACCATGCTTAATGCTGTTTACTTAGGACTTATTGTGAAATTTGGCACAAAATAGATACAAGCAAAATATATTTTGAAGAATAAATAAGTAAATAAATAAGTAAGTAAATAAATAAATATTACTTCATGTTTCAGCTATATGTTTCCTCTAAGTAGAGACAGGATGCAGTGATTACAATGTAGAAAAATCCTTTACAGTTATTTCTAAAGGCATTGAAAATGTAATATAATGCTCTCTCTATTGTCTTTTCAACATAATAGTCCCTTAAATACTAAGCTGAAAATGAATACAGTTGGAATTTGATTAAAATTTTTTAAATCATTCATCTGAGTAGCTCAGTAAAAATTCCTGTTTCTAAATCAGGAACAAAATTCATTTAACATGCAAATAGGGTTTACATATGTGTTTATTTTGGCATATTCATAAAGAAGCATCATAGAACAAAATAATTTCATTAGCTTTTCGATTACTCCTGAAAAATTCACTATAGATGTCTAAAGATAGCAGGTGATAAATTTCTTCTGCTTTAACCACAGAATTTTACTAATTTTATCTCAAATTATTTCTCTTCACAGAAACTTCAGCATTGGAAAAGGAATAACAGTATAAAAAGAAACAAAAAAAGCTGTTATTGGACATCTTTCATTTTCAGTAAATCAGTTCACATTAGAAAACCTCTGATTTTTATAGTTATTACTCTGTTCTGTGTGTTGCAATATGTAAAAATACTTACTATGCCATATTAAAATTCTTCTGTTTAAATGTCTGTCTCTCCCCTTACACAGTAAGATCCTTAAGAACAGAAAATATACATAGCTTCTAGCATGTTGCTGGTATATAGCAGGTCTTGATAAATGTTTACTAACTAAATCACACCACAGATAAATGTAGAAATGTTTTCAAATTAACTTTTCTTTAAAAATTGTTTCTTTTAATATCACACATGTAATATATGCTTACTGTTGAAATTTAAATATTAAAATATAAAAGAAAAATCACCTATGATTCCATTACCTTCACTACCATCAAGGGTTAGTGCATCTTCATATTTTTAATACCCATTTTTAATATAAAACATATTTTATTTTATAATATGCATTCATTAATGTTCATTGGAAATATATAAAGATAGAATTAAAAAATCACAGTTTTACTATTCAAAGTTCACTCCTTTTGTAGATTTAGATAGTCTTTACTTTGTGTGGTCTGGATATGCAAGAATTTCAGTTGAAATGAGTTAGCTAAATAACATAAGTCTCCCTACAATACAGTTCAGATTTAGTTACCACAGTATATTAATTATGAAAAACTACATAAAGTATAAATTTTGATGCTAGAATTTCAGTCCATAAATCACTACATATGTAACAGATGCACAGAATGATCCTCAGCAAGGATCCAGTTGATCCATACCCACAGAAGCTGTGAAGATAATAAATGTGTATTGCTTTAATTTGCTAAGTTTTGAAAACTTGTTAGGCAGTTCTATAAATGTAATATATTAGGCATAAAAATTTTGATTCACAAACTTTTTTCTTCAGTACTCTATGGATAAGGCCTCAGCGTCTTCAGGCATTTGGTATTACAGAGGAATACAATTTGAAGTCAGTTCATTCTACCTATCTGATTTGTAGGAAACCCTTTCCCCCATCTGAATAATTATAAAATTATTTCTTTTGTGCTTATATTACAAGAAATTAGCCAACATCAAGGTATAAATCTCTCTCTCTATCCTTATTTTTGATTCGTTTGTTTTTAAGAATAATTTCTTGGATTTTATGTTAGATTACTGTTTCTATTTCAAATGTTCTGATCTCCCATTCAAGAAATGGTTCTGTTCAGGAATTCCCTTTATTTTTAGGTTCAGACTGCCCTATCTATTATTGTCTCACATTTTAAAATCTTTGTACACTTCTTTTATTCTCTGGAGAATAAACATTCTTCCCCATATTAGGAATTTGATTTACAGTGTCAGTATTACTTTTAATTACTATATCTCCAAAACAAAATTTAATTCTGACATTGCATTTTAATTTCTCTGCAATCTTTATTCTACCTTATTTTTATCTCGCTCTCTTCAAACTTATATCATTTCCTTCTTATCTCAATCTGTTCTGCTCCTATAACTCTCTCTGTTTTATAAAATTTATGTTTTCTTGAATCCTACTGAAAATGGACTTTTCAATAGTATTTTTACAAACATTTTTACATTTCTTTTGAATAATGCAGTAAAGTATTCTTTGAATGCATTCTTCCCCTCAGTAGAAAAAAAGTTTTTCTCTTATTCTACATCTTCCCATCTTCTTCTTCTTAAGTAATGACATATCCAGCCTTGAACTTGCCAAAAGACAGCTTTGCCAGTACCTGGCACTTGGCACTTGGATTACAGGTGGATTTACAATGAGTCTCTATCCACATGGATAAGATTGAATCTTTTCAGTTCTGCAACCATAGCTTTACAAAATAGAAAGACACTAACCCAGTTTTCATCAGGTTTTCATGGAGTGGGGTTCTGCCAGATCAGGACAGAACCCTTACTCCCCTCCTCTCTGACATCTTCATATAACAATGGAGATATTAAATAAAAAATTCTGGAAATAAACAATTCATAAGTTTTAAATTTTGCTCTGTTCTGAGTAGTACAATGGAATCTTGCTCTGTCCTGTAGTACACTTGTGTTCGACTAATCTTTATTTTACTTAATAAATACCCCAAAGGAGAAGAGTAGAAATGGTGGCAAATTGTATATGCCAAAGAGAAGAGAGAAGCTGTAAAGTCGTAAAGTGCTTCCTTTAAGTGAAAAGGTAAAAGTTCTAGAATTAATAAGGAAAGAAAAAATGTATGCTGAGGTTGCTAAGATCTATGATAAGAATGAATTTTCTATCCATGAAATTGTGAAGTAAACAGAAATTCAATTCATCCAAGTTTTGCTGTCGCACTCAAACTGCCAAAGTTATGGCCACAGTGCATGATAGGTGCTTAAAGACGGAAAAGGTATTAAATTTGTGGATGGAAGACATGAACAGAAAACGTGTTCTGGTTGATGGCAATGTGTTGCACCGGAAAACACTGAGCTTACACGAAGACTTCAGCCAGGGATCTCCTGAAATAAGTGGCCTCATTCACATAACTTTTATTGTCAGATATTGTTATAACTGTTCTAGTTTATTATTAGTTACTGTTGTTACTCTCTTATTGTACCTAATCTATAAATTAAACTTTATCATAGGTATCTGCGTATAGAAAACATATAGTATATATAGGCTTTGGTACTGTTTGCAGTTTCAGGCATCCACGGGGTCTTGGAACATATCCTCCATGGATAAAGGAGGACTACTGTACAAAAATCTCATTAACTGTAGCATTAAATAAAATAATGCACATGAAAAGCTTAGCATAGTACTTGGCACTTCGCAAGCACTCAATATTACTTTTCTTTAATTTGATTATGAATATAGCACAGAAAACCCAATCCCCTTTAGATACACTGTTACCAAGGCTCCTTGTTTAAGCTTACCTCCATGTCTTTATTTATGATGATGCCCCTTCTGGAATACAATGCATTAAGTTACCGCAGCGCCCCCCTCTATACAACATCCTACTCATTTCCCACCAAGTTGCTGTTTCTGACTGTGTATAAAAGAGCAAATGAGGAGAAGGCAAAGGGAATAGCACTCAGATTGGGGCAAAATCCAGCCATGTACAGTTATTGAGATGTCAGTTATCTGATTATTACAGACCTCCTGGTTCAGAATAAGAGGACAGAGGTTGTCTAGTAGCTCAATGGGTCTCTAATTTCACCAATTTCAAGAAATGTTTAAAGTTTTCATAGGTCTTAAGAACAGTGGAAATTTCTTGAAAATTCTAGGTCTAGTTTGACTATGGATTGCCTTTGGAAAATTTATCTCATGGCCCATAAAGCACAGGTAGCTACCTTCTTCGAGTTCAGGATCTGAAAATAAAACTATCAGGTGTACACATACAGATAACTAGACGTTGCCCAAACTCAATGCTAAATCCTGAACCAGCAGAGCTGCTTCTGTTACTGTGAATCCTCTCTCATTGAATGGCACTCTTATTTTCCCAGTCAGCTAAGCTCAATATCTCAAGGTAATTTTCACTCCTCTCTGTACGTCAACCCCATTTTCAATCAGTCAGTAATTACTGCCCAATCATTTCTACAATGCATCTCCAGGCTCCCTCTTTGTCATTCATACTCCCTCAAGTTTCAATTCCATACTTCACCATTTTTCATTTGACCTATTGTTACAGTCTTTGAAGTGGTCTCCCAGCCTCTAACGTCTTCCTTCTCCAATCAATACAACTTATTGTTGCCAGAATTATCTTCCCAAAATACAAATCTCATCATGTCACTACCCTTGTCAAAGACTAAAAAGGCTTTCCAATCCTATAGAAGAGAGTTTATTTTCTTTAATGAAATTCAAGGTCTATCATTCCCTAACATAACCTCCCTTTCCAGGTCCATCTCTCAGAGATCTCTTCACAGTATGCGTCACTACCAGTGGGCCACCTGCCCACTGAGCGCATTGAACACTTTTGCTTTCCACCGGTATAGCTTCTTCATCTCAGCCTGGAGTGCACTGTGTTGGCAAATATCTCAATCTACCCAAACCTCATCCTTTCAGTTGGGGACCACCTCTGGGAAATGATCCCGAGAATGCTTGGATTAACAATGAATTTTTTTCTTTTCTACGCATTCACTTCAACTCATTTTTTCTATTATATTTATCTCAATCTGCCTTTTATTATGATTGTTTATACATAAACCAGACTAGAGAAGTGATTTTGCTTCATTTACTCTGATCTTCCACAATCCAGCGAAATGTTTTTGCATATAGTAGTTCAAAAATTAATTCCCAGAAGTTATCAGGGTTAAAACCTATAATATAGTAAACACTGTTTTATCATAATCATTGTATTAAAATATGCACATAATGTGCTCATATTTTATATAAAAATGAAAATAAATTAAGACTATAATTTTTACTTTTGGAATCCTCTGGTATTTTGGGGTCACTTAATCTACCGGGAGGATATAATAGCAAGATAAAATATGTAAAAGTGAGTTTCAAGGGCACAGTTTGCCCTCTTGCATAATAATTACACTTAATTTAACTCTGTGTTCTTGACAAGTAAAACTTTGTGTTAAACCATACTGTGGGCTTCTTAATATTTGTATAGCATTTTAAAATTTACAAAGTATTTTCACATTTTTATACCTTAGAAACCATCATTATCATCTATTTTTCAAGGGCTCAGAAAGAACAAGACAGGCAACAGAATAAAACAGAGGAAAAACTGGAACTTGAATTAATTTTTTAATTGTTCCAAATCCAAGGTGTTGTTCATCACTTTTACTATGGTTTAATTTTGTTGCATCCTCAGAGTCCCTAAGAGCCCCATTTCTGAGTACTGGAATTATGGTAGTCTTTATTAAAGACCTAAATAGGCTTGGCTACTCAAGAGGGTGACCACAGAATTATTTAGACATGTGTGAGAATAGAAAGAGGCAATACGGCTAATTACCAGAGGAGGTGATTGTAAACCAGAACAGTCCTAGGCAAACTGAAATGTGCAATCTATCTACCAGCTTTAACATTTGAGAGAACCATATTTTCTCCCCTGTAAATCCAAAGTATAGAATGTAATTTACGAATTTTTCTATCTTGAAATATTTATTAGTTCTGTTGGAAAACTGTATTTTATAGCAATGATATTTTTAAAATCTAGATTTATTTAAAATATTTAGTGTAAAATAAACTGTAAAAGTATTTATATGCCAGTTTGGAGTGGAAAATTTGCCCCTCCTCCCAAAATAAGTATAAATAAACATAAACAAATCAAACACCATTCTGGGAATAACAAAAATCTTAGGCATATTTATTCAGTACTTAATGTTGCAAATGGTCATATAATTAGTTGATTTCAAACAATATATTGAAAGCATCCTTGAATTTCTGGCATTTCCAAAGATTTTGCACTCTCTCTGTATTTTTGCTGATTGATTTTTTTTTAGAGGACTTTGATTTTTACTTAGTTATTTTTGACAAAGTTGTATATATGTTGAGTGAAAAACGTGATGTTTAGATAAATGCATACATTGTGAAATGACCACAATATAACTAATTAACATATCTATCACCTCCCACAGTTAATATTGTGTATCTGTATGTATGTGCTTGGTATAAAAACTTAAGCCCATTTCTCTTAGCAATTTTTAAGTACACAACACATTATTAACTATTCGTAATCATCATAGGTCTCCAGAGCTTATTCATCCTATAACTGAAAGTTTGTACTCTTTGATTGATATTATTTTTTTCTAATTAAGAACTTTTAAAACACCACACAGTGGAATCAAGGGCTACAGACAGATTTACAACAATATTAACATAACCTTGGTTTTTAGAGTTTAATTATTTAAAAGGGTTTTGTAAGGCTTTAATGTTAAGCCTTACCTTCTTCTGGCAAAATTTAAGTCACTTATAATAATCTAAATTTCTGTAAGTAAAATCAGTCTTCTATTACACAATATATTAGCTACAGGCCAATCATTCTTTTTGTAAAAGCACTTAAATTTTTTAATATAAAATTTCAACTTTCTAGTCTATGTAGCACACTAAAACTTATCGTTAACCCAAAATGATGAAATGTCTTCAAAGAAATTTGCTCTCTGCCTATTCAGTCATCATCTAAAATATTCTCCCAATGACAAATCAGGTAGTTCAAGTCATTAGGGTAATATTTACTGATGACAGAAATGCCATAAATAAAAGGTCAGGGATAGTTTCATTCTTAGGATGCAAGTCAGGTTTTCCTGAATTCCTTTCATCTCAGTTTAGAACAGTAATTTAACACCCAAATAATCGTGACTATTACATTTTAATATAAGTTAAGTGCTCTGAAAACATTTTTAATGCTCATCAATTAAAGGACTCCTTTTTTGGTTTTACAATAATGAATAGAGTTTTGATATTAATGAATGTAACTTTGATGTCTGCACTTGAGCCTTGTCTTTGATGACCTCACATCATTCAACTTACTCTTTGTCATTAACTAGATCCACTAAAAAGCTGGCATCATAGTTGAAGGTAAGGTCTCATTAAAAAAAAAAGACTGCAGTGTCATCGTTTTGCAACATACACTGTCCTGGTGATTCAACTCCATGCCACAATGACACCAGGATACGAAACTTTTGTACTCAAGCTGCAAATTGGTCTATAATGTTTTGGGGTAATTTTTAGAGTTATTCACTAGTGTAGACATAACTGTGAAGTAATTTCATAATGCCTTTAACATACAATTGCAGAGTTTTCTATTTTCAGGAGTATTAATATTTACATATTTATACTTACTTGTAGACATATCTAAGATATAAAACTGTGGATGCCTTACAATTGAGAAAAGTGAGATGCCTATAAAAATGAGGAAAGATACACTGGTTAGCCTGTCCTTGGAAAGTAAACCCAAGGTAGAACTAACTATCCATCCCTTTTCCTTAAGGGAGCTTTACCACAAGAGTAGTCATGATTATGATAACAGAATCCAATGAGCATCAGCATTATAGGGGATAAATTTATTCTAGCACTGCTTTATTTATAAAATTATTAAATAAACATAAACAAAATGTTTTTAATAAGCTAACTATCGGAAATATAGGAATATAAGAGTAGTGTCAGACCCTGAAGAAGGTAGGATTCACAGAAACATTTTCACACTGTATCTGAGTTAGAATCGTCCACTATCTATATTGGCATGACTAGATGAGACAATTATTGAGTAAGTTCACAAGTACACATTTTCATAGAGCAAAACCTATTCTGCTTCTTCAGTAGAGTTGACTGTTGCACGCCTGCTGGTTGAAAGGACTCTACAAGTTTTATTACATTTGATTGAAGGCATTTATCCTAGCCAAATGGCCATCACTAACCCACAAAGTCCTTTTGTGTTCTGGATGGATTTAGTCTATCAAGCACATGACTTGGGAAATAGAGGGAGGCTGGATTTTGGTCCCATATATCTGATGACCTGGTGTTCTTGTGTAGGGCACAACTTACACAACTGTATCCAGTCACCTAGCTTGGACATACACTGGAATAAGTTGCCATCTTTGCTGGCATTTATGGTGATTCCTGAATGTAAGCGCCTTCTGCAAAGATTTTCAGTGTATAATGATATATCTTAATAAACTGACAAAGAAATAGAAGCTTGAAAATAGACTGTAATGTATGTGACACTGTAAATAAATATTACCTCTGTTCCACAGATGAACAAATACTTGTTTTTAAAGAGATTTTAGAATACATTCCAAGACTTATATTTGTGACACTTGAATAAGTTTGCCTTCAAGGAATGCAAACTTGGAGAGTAGGTGGGCTTCTGGGCTTCGGGGAGAGCTATATACATCTTCCAGAGAGGCATACTAATAAATAAATCATGGCACTTTTCCATGTTCAGAGTTGATAACTATAACCTTTCAGATTTATATGTAACAAACTGATTCTTTTTTAGAGGCTGTACACAAATACATCACTTTACATTTACAACAATTGAAATTACATATTTTATATCTTAAAAGTATAAGCATTGAGGGGAGCTCCCAACTGTTTTCATTAAAAACAAAGGACACAAACAGGCTTTATTTTTGAACTGTAATGATTTGAATTATTTCTGATTAACAAAAAAAATGGTCTGCTACTTCAGTGTCTATGATTACATTATAGTACAATGGAGAAAAGTCACTAACGGGTACCTCTGAGGTCAGGACTGACACTGTAGCATTTAAATTTGTTTATTAATGAGCTTAGAACTGGGCTCCTTCTTCTAGAATGTCAAGACCTATTAACGGTACAAAATCTGAAGTACTATTAAAACCCTAAACAACCAGACTATCTAAGAATATCATCTTAATGTATGGCCTCTGAAATAAGTAACCCTCTTCCAAATGCCTAGGACATGTGTGGAGGGGAGAACTTAATCAGAGGAACTGTCATAATTTCATCAATTACAGGAGGAAAACAAGATATTCAAAATGCTGAACTACAACAAATATAAGTGCACTTTTGGTCACTGCTTTTTGAAGAAGAAAATATCGTGCATAACAGCTCGAGAATGTATTTAACATACATTATATTTGCATGAATTATGTTTATTCATATGGTTAGATACATAATGGCTTGCTTGATAAATGGCTGATTAGTTTTATAATCAGCCCAAGAGGGACACGCTTCAAAAAACTCTCCTGGGGGCATCTGACTTTTCAGATATTTTCTATTTTGCCTTTAAACAGTGAGACATTGACAGATTTGGGGACCCAAGCTTATCCCCATCTTTCAGTCTGGGCATTGCTTTCTCAGGCTGCGATGTCCAGAGAAATTGAACAGTCAGTCACCACAAACCTCAGAGTTCCAAGAAGCACAACCAAGTTGCCAATGCAGCACCACTCCAAGGAAAGAGGGATTTTCACAAATAGAAAATATTTCAAGGGAATCATGATTTCTTTCTTTAATAATATGAGGAAAATGTAATATTTCTGATGAGCAATAATTACTGCAGATACCAGCCTTTGATGATGAAACTATTTATTCCACCTGAGACTGCATGACAGATGTTCAGATGTGGAACATGCCTTTAATATTAAGGGAAAAAAGTTTAAATATTTCCCTATTGTTAGATAACCTTATTCTGGTGGAACTGTTTTATTTTTTTCACTTCATGTCTTGCCTCAGTAATATTCCCAATTCTTATTACTAATCCCTTCTTCAAATTGACTTCAATTGTCCCATATTCTGGATGTGCAATCCTCTTATACCTTTCCAAATCAATTTGCACTCTTCAGTATCACTGATTACACTGTATCATAATGATCAGGCAATCTGTCAATCTTTATATCTTCTTTTTTGGCTCCCCATACTGTAATTTCTTGAAGATTAGCCCTGAGGATTATTTATTTTCCTGTAAGGCTGAACAATATATTTGCTCCTTATTTGATATTCAACTAATGATAAATAAAATAAAGTCCTTACAAAGCAATTTACATTCTATTACATACCAACATAAATATCTTTACCCTTTTATTAAACTTGATTTTGGTTATCTATTTGCCTCTGTTCTTGCCATTATCATAAACTCCTTTCAGAAAGGAAATAACTCAGATTGTGAAAAAAAGAATCTTCACTACTTTTAGGTAGAAAATTCTGAGATCATTATTATTTCACTGGAGACACAGATCTGTGTTCAGGTAAGAGTTCAATGTTATTCTCTTTCTGATAATATAATTAAAAGGGTTGCTGGGGTCAAGAAAATAGAAAAACTAATATAGATACATAGCGGTCAATTGCAGCATGGGAAGTTAATACTGGAAAGCCTGTAGCAAGAGAGTATTATAATTAAGATAGAGAAATTAAAATAGCATATCAGTTACTAGGCAGGAATGACCAATTAGGGCAAGTATTATGTAACCAATTTTATGAATTATAAGAGTGCCTATTCATTATTATGGCTGTTTCCTCATAATATAAGTTCTTCATGTTATAAATAATTTGTACTTGTTCCTTGCAAAGATGAACACAGCTTTAAAGATCGAAGTACTGAATTTGAAATCGTGATATTTAATAATGTGTTCATATAGCTTATGATTTCTGCCACTTCTTAATTTTGACTTTTTCTTTTCTGCAAGAAGTTTATAACCCTGAAAAATATCTTTATCTAGTGAATATAAAAAATATATCCAGGTAAACACAATGAAGATTTCATTTTACCTACTGGCATTTAAAAAGTAAGTTAATTTCAATTCAGTCTTTGGAATTATAATACAAGTCATGCCTAAATAAGAGGTCTCAACAATATAGTTTATTTCAACATACACATGTTCTTATGAATATAGACTTTGCTTCAATCCTGCCACCTTTAAGAAGCCTTCAATAAAAATTTGGAAACAAAAATTTTGCTCCCCTAATGCTTGTGTTTTAATTAACCCCATTATTATAATTGACTATCACTGGTTATTTTCTGCTTTTGCAAACTTCTTGCTTATAGTTTATCTTACTCACTTGCTTTATGTATAGGTTATGTCAATAATGGAATAGTTTCAAAGTGAGAATATTCAACCCAGTCAGTATCTCCCCTGCTCAACAATACATTCAATCTGCCATTCATTTGCTAAGCATGATTGAAACAAAGCACTGATCAGGCATCTGTGAAAAAATGTATAAAAGTACTAATTGTGAGTGACAGCCAATTAAGTTGGGGTGAGAGGTGAGGGTGGGGTGGGTAGCCTAATGTAAATGATTTGCCTAAACTGATTCCCACAGGACACTTGGCAAATTTAAAAGGGGATTGAATTTTTTTTTCTTAAAAGAGTTTACATTTTGTATATTTCATTATATAGAGGAATTATGTAGAAATGATTTAAATATCAATTAAACTGATTATTGGAGAATGCATGTTAATATACAGTTTAAATAGCCCATATTTTGATACATAACAATAAATCAACTGTTATTATTTGTTTTCTGAAATGTGTATATATTTATATCTTCAGTTTTCTGAAAGATACTCATTTTATAAGATAGGTGCTTGTAATTTCACCCTATAGCAATGTTTCCAAAATAGATACATTTAAGTAAAGACCTTCATAATATTTAAAGATCTTATCTATCAATGTTTAATGGGTCAATCAACTCATAAATATTTATTTAGTATCTATACTTTTTTTAGCATCATATAAATAATGAAGGATACTACTTGCATTGCAAGCTGCTTCACTACAATCTAATACATTTTATTGTTAGTTAAATTCTCTATAAAAAATTTCATAATTTTATATATACATACATATATATATATATATTTCATAGTATATAACAGTATTTCCAAAAAATGAATTACAGGAAAAAAGATACTCTGCACAAAAGAGGATCTGTGACCAAGTAAAATTTGGAAATACTTTTATATGTAAAGATTCAAAATTCATATTACCAAGTGATTGACAACCAGAGAACACACAGTCTATAAACATGAAAACTATTTAACTTTTTCAATAGTCAATAAAATGTATATTAAAACAATAATGAGAAATTTTTGATTGATTATATTAGGGAAGATAGAAAAAAAGATAATCTTGAGTGTTGACAAAGAAATAGGGAAACAGGCATGCCCAAATATAGAACGGGCAGCGTGGCTGGTTGTTCTGTACATTGGTACCAACTTTCTGGCTGGGAGTACATATCAGAAATAATGTTTACATTTTGATCCAGCAATTTCTTGATGACTGAACTCTAAAAAAAAAAAATTAAGGATGTGAAAACACACATACACACATAAACTAAGTTCGGAAATTTTTTTCTGGGCTATCAATTTTTTTTTTTTTTTACACCTACAGCACCCAGTCTTCCTAGGTGGTCTCCCATTCACATACTAACTAGGCCCAACTGTGCTTAGCTTCCGAGATCAGACAGGATCATGTGTGTTCAGGGTGGCAAGGCCGTAGACTCTGGGCTATCTTAAAACTGTGTGGTATGATGAGATAATTTTTTTTTCCTTATCTGTATTTTCTACTTTTCAAACCTGCTGTTTAAAAAAGATACATAAAAATTTCTTGACAAATTGTTTAAAATCATTTAACCTAATACTGAATAAAATAAGCCTCTATTTTTAAATAATGAATACAACCAAAGTAAAAACTATTCAACTTTGATCTTTAACAGTCAATCTCCTGAACCTTATAGAATTTATTAATATGGAATCTAAGGAACTGGACAAACACAGGTATTTATAACTGAGTGACCAAAACTAAAAACAATAAAAACAAAGAATAGCTCAGATGACCCTCAAATGTTTTATCATTCAGTCTAAAAAGCTGACTTTGGTGCCTCAATTTGTTGCAAGGAAAGATGAGAGCTAACTCATTATGTGAAGAAATCTCTTGAGGTGAATGGACATTCACAGAAATATCAAGCTGATGTCAAAAGATGCCAATTTTTAACATAATATAATACTGCAACACTTTCATCCTCTTAGATATGTTACTTGTACTTTTATAATTATACTATCCATTGTTCTAAAACAATATATCCTTAAATGTAGAATCCTTAATAGTCCAAAGGGACAGGTTTAAAGTAGTTACAGACTATTACCATTACTTGAAAGTAAATCTAGAGAAGAAAGGCTAATCAAGAAGGAGGGCAATATTTACAGATTTGGATTAAAATAGATCAGTAAAGAAAATAGAACCTGATAGATTCAATAGAAATGAGGAGTGATGCTATCTCATGAGAGGCAAAGATGAGAATGTAAATTAAGAATAACCATTTGTATCTCCCTAAAAAAAAAAAAAAGAAAAAGTAAAAAACTTCTTCTAAATAAAAGGCATTATGTTTTTATGTTTATGGGAACTCTTGTTTCTTATGGTATGTATTTCATTCAAAATCAAATTGAAGCATACAACAGATTATTATACTGCTCTAGATAAGCACATAGCGAAGCATGAACTCAAAATAATAAAGTAAAATGATTACTGATAAAAATAATACATACAACAATTATTTTTAGAATTACATAAAGAATAAAGGCATTATCTCTAAATATTTCACTAAGTATGCCACATAAAAGTAGAGATGCTAGTTCATGTAACCATAACAAACTTGGAAAGTATTTTTTAAATGTAGAAAAATATTTTAGCATCTGTATTATTATCTGATTCAAATCTCACAGTAACTTATTTAATACTTAATAGAGCCTCAGTTATTTTTATCTTTTCTCTATGTGGTCCCATATGGTAGCCACTAAACACATGTGGCTATTTAAATTTATTTTTAAATAAATTAAAATTAAATAAAATAACATGTAGGTCCTTGGTTACACTAGCCGTATTTCATGTGCTCAGTGCAGCTAGTGGTTCCTCTGTTGAGTAGTGAAGATATAGAACATACCCATCACTGTGAAAATTTCTATGGACAGGGCTGCAGAGACTGCTTGAGAGAACAATCATACCAATAACCAGGGTATAACCCTGTGCATAGATTCTAGAATCAAACCCCAATGTAGCGAGTCGGTTCAGGAATGGCTATTCCCATTTTATAGATTAAGATCCATGCCCAGAAAGATAAAATGCTTTTGCTGAAGTCATATATGGATCACAAGGCAGATCTATGAACTGAATATTACTAAAAACTATACCACTGCCACTAACTTAATCTTATTTAAATTGAGTGGATATAAACAATCTCCAAAAATACTTTGTATTGAAATTTAGACAAATGTTCAAAGGCTAACTGTATTGCTCAATACAGAATAACAGAAAAAGTGCAACAAATTCAGTAAATCAATCATTTGAAAACCTAATTAATCCAGCAGATAGTTTGGGTGAATATGCTATAGTTGTCAAGTTAATCAGTATCCACTGCCTGGCCTATACATGATAGACATAATGAATTTTAACTTACTCTACTTTATTTAGGAAAATACTACATATAAAGCAGTATTTAAAGGAGACCTTTACTATAAGTAAAAAGATGATTGCCAGACTGTTTTGAGCATAGAATGTATTTTGAAAAAAGGCACTGTATTAGTAATAAAACAATTTGAGAAAAATAAGTGTCTTGAGGTACAGTTTCCTTTGTAGCTTGAGATTTCTGAATCTTTGACTTCCCTAGAAAAAGCATATAATATAATTATAGTATGTTATTAAGAACAAAATAATTATGCTTTATTTAAAATAGGTTGTCTGAATTTTCAAACTAGTTTCCCTTGTCCAACTGAGTATATCCTGTATGGCCAAGAAGAAAACACACATACCTACTCTTTCTCTACTTATCCCTAGATATTAATTCATATTTCTCTTCCTTAGCCAAACGCAAACACCAGCTTTTATCATATTCTGGCAAAGAGTTGGCCAACACTTCTATGGTCAAAAAATTTCAGAGCAAGAGTGACTTCAATTGTCAGAGATCTGCATACAAGAAGCACCACAGCAGAAACAGGCTTAAGAATTCACACAGGACCCACTGGTCAGCTTGCAGGCAACAGGAGAAAAACCTGGATGTATTGGTATAACCCTGTGAGGGACTTTCTGATCCTGATCCATAGTTTGGAGAGTCAGTTTCAAGAAATAGAAGGCTTTAGGGTTTGCTGCAGGGCACAGGATAATGGCAAAGCTCTTCCCTCTAATATTTGGTCAAGATCATGAATTTAAATTTTCATGATAACCTCACTTGTAGGCAGAATTTCTTTGGGTTATAGTTTGAATAGTTAGGAAGGAAAAAAGTAACTCAAATTGTTTTTGGTAGGAATCAAAACTATCTGAACTAATTAAATGAAATGAATGAAAAAATGTGCTGTAAAGGAGATTTTGCAGATCTGTAAGCCATAGCTCACTCTGCTCTTGAGGTAGGGGTGTGTGGCATCAGAGCCCATTAGATGGCATTCTGTAACATAGACATGTACATAGCAAGTGATCATGAATATTTATTACCCACATGTATTATAATATTATATTTAAAGAGAACTATTGACTTCTAGCTTAATATAACACTATAAGCACTCAAATCTACTTCCCTTCTTTCCTTTTGTTTTAAAAATAATAAAATTATAACTGATGAAAGGGAAAAAAAGAAAAAGTAGCAGCAGAAGACCAGGAAATCTGAGAAACCAGGTAGAAAGTGAGCAGGTGACAAGCAAAAGAGTATGAAAAAATGCAGCCCAAAGTACCAGTAGAAAATTCTTACTTCCCACAGAACACAAAGGGCAAGCATGAGGCATAGTACATTCATCCTGAGAATTCATTAAAATCCACCACATAGAATGGGCAAGCTTGTAAAACACCTTCTCCTCTCACACCCTCTCCAAGTCACAGAGCATGCCTTCTCAAAGAAATGGCTTTTACCCACAGGATAAAGTCTAAGATGTGCATTATTAGTCTAAGAAAACAAACCATCTGTCTGGAGAAAGCACCTAATATGGTGTAAGAATGTGAAAGATAAGCAGAACAGAGTCTAGAGTTAACTCCCAGCTTCAATTACAGACTGCAAGTTAAGTCAGAAATGCCAAAGTAATACTGTCTTCACTTTGGCAATACTGGCAATTTGGGGCACTCAATACTGAAAAGAAGACCCTAAAGTGAAGCCTGCGTCTCAACACATTCTCATTTAAGGGAGAAAGTTATGTTGAAAGAAATCTATACAATCATGCGGAAAATTTACCCCAGCTACTAGTCCTATTAATTAGCCTCATCTTTCATTCATATATTAAACCAACAACCAAAAATAGACATTTAAAGAAAACCAACAATATAGAACAGAGTAAAAAGACTACCAAAATGTAACAAGTTGCAAGAAATGAAACAGGTAAGTCCAGGAGTAGAAGAAAGCTTTAAGAATCTTCTAATTTATATCCTCAGAAAAATTTTAGTGGATCCATAAATCTACTAAAAATAGCCTCCTAGCTTTTTAAAGAGCTATCATTATAGCAGAGAATCAATGGATTAAAAAAAATAGATATTTAAGTTTATTATTTGAGTAATAAAGATAACAACTGGAAGAGCTCAAAATAATAGCAAAACTAGCAAAAATTGGTAGTGGTGAAATATTACTAAATTTCTATTCTTTTTATAGCAAAGAGTCAACATATTCTATCTATAGTTGATAAATCAAAAC
The DNA here is from genome assembly GCF_000325575.1 of Pteropus alecto. Taxonomy (NCBI): domain Eukaryota; kingdom Metazoa; phylum Chordata; class Mammalia; order Chiroptera; family Pteropodidae; genus Pteropus; species Pteropus alecto. The sequence continues at coordinate 21,139,096 of NW_006434839.1, forward strand.
ATTGAAGCAGTATGTTTCTAATGATAATATGCCGTAGCAAGTTCAGAGTTAACACCAGTTATTTGGGGCAAAAATGATATCATTTGAATTCAGTTCATTTTTCACATCAACTAGCATATATTCAATATGCTTGGAAGTCTTTCTAATGACAAATCTAAAGCAGTAACCAACCACCAGAAAAGTAATCCCCTTCAGATCCCAAAGAAAAACGTCTTGGGGAAAATGTGAATTGTAAGTTACTTGAGGGCAGAGAGTATTTCATTTTCCATTTTCAAGAGATATAAAAACATAGAAACTATATAAAAGGTGTTTTCTTCTGGATCTGGGGGAGAAGAGCCACCACTTCTTTACATTTTTGGACCATTTTGTATATACTTTTTAAATGTCGTGCAGGCATTATTTAATCCTTTAAAGTATGTTTAAAAATTTAATTCAACTATGGGGCTGAGACTAGGTAGTTAAAAAAACTAAATGAGCTTAAAATAAATATTAAAAATACTTTTTAAAATGAGGATATGAACGTCAGAATTGTCAATAAGACACTAAGAATGACAGATTTTATTATCTCACATTCAAATCAGCAGCTAATTTGAACTTTGAGAGACTAATGTATAACTTACTAGTGACAGAATGGTTTCCTCTTTCTATGAAGGTTTAGGAAATACTTTCATATTTCTACCTTTGGCAATGAATTTCCTCAACTATTTTATTCATGTATTGTTAAAAATACTGACAATAGAAATCAGTATAACCTAAAATGAATTAATCACAATTTTAAGAATTACTATGTTTTTATGTGTTTACAGCTGGTTTGTTTAATTTAGTGAGAATGAAACATCTAAAAACTTAATATGAATTAAATAATGAGTACCTACTAAACTCAGCATATAAATAATAATGGTTAATTAAGCTTTACTGATACTAGTACTAGTAGTACTTTGTTAGTAAAACTGCCTTTACTAGTACAAACTATGATTTATAAATGGGCAGCAATAGCAAGAAACTTTGTTAACTCAAAAGAAATTGTTTATAGTAAACAATATGTTCTTAGAAATATATTTAAGCAATAAGTAGAAGAACAAGATATGAATGATATTTAGAATCTTGACATATCTCAAATGCCTGTTCTGAGGAAAAGCTTCCTTCAAAAATCAGTTAAGATGGAAATGCATCCGATCAGATACTGATATGTATCACCGTTTCAGAATTAAGTAACAGAAATAATTTAAATTAACATATATAAGCACTTCATATATTTTTAAAAATATTAAGGAAAACCAAATAGTTAACCAGTAACACTATGACAAGTCATGATTAAATGTATTATAAATGCAAATATTGTTTAAATATATGTGCATATTTAATGCATGAATAAAAGTCATCAAGCATTCTGTAAAGAGTCATTTAATTTAACAAATGATAATAAGTATTTATAAATATAATCTTCATAGAAGAGTAAACATCACTAAAAGTATTTCCAATAATTCTCACTATAACAAATCTCTTTACTCCCTACACCCCATAAATCTTTTTACTCCTGAAATACTTGTATATCAAGACTAAGTGACATAAAACTTTTTAAACATAAATTATAAATTTTTATTTTTCAATTACAGTTTGCATACAATATTTTATTAGTTGCAAGTATAAAACATAAATATGATGACACATAAATAACTTATGAAGTGATCACTCCCATAAATTTAGTACCCATCTGACACCATACATAGTTATTACAATATTATTGACTATATTCCTTATGCTATACTTTACAGTCCCATGACTATTTTCTAAATACCAATCCCTTCCTCTTTTTAATCCCTTCCCCTTTTTCACCCATCCCCTAAAAATCCTCCCATCTGGCAACCCTCAAAATGTTCTCTGTATCTATGAGTCTGTTTGTTTTATTTATTTTGTTCTTTAGATTCCACATGTAAGTGGAATATCTTCTTTCATCCCTTTATCTTCAGTCTGTGTGTGTGTGTTTCATTGTGAAGTGAGCCTGTTATAGGCAGTATATGTAAGCAACTTGTTTTCTTATCCATTCAGTCTCCCTATCTTTTATTTTAAATTTATTTAAATTAACTTCAAGTATACAGTACATTGGTTAGACATCTATATAGTTTGTAAAATGATCACCCCAATTGCTCTCTCCCTCCCCTGACCTCCACCTAATCGACATATTAATACTAACTGCATTTCTTATGCTGTGCTCCCCATCCCCATGACCATCCACTAGCTACTAATTTGTATTTCTTGAACCCTTCACTCCATTCTCCCAGCCACCCAAACCCCCTCTCCTCTGTCCGTCACCAAATTGTCCACTATATTTGTGAGTCTGTTTTTGATTAGTTTGTTCTTTTTATTCCTTAGATTCCACATATAAGTGAAATTATATAGTGTTTATCTTTCTATGTCTGACTTAAATACCTTCTAGGTCCATCAAAATAATATCTTTTTCCATCTCCTTCCTTTTCATATGTAGGGGTCTTGTTTTCTTATCCTTTCAGCCACTCTATCTTTTGGTTGGAGCTCTTAATTCTTTTCCATTTAAGGTACTTATTGATAGGAATGTAGTTGTTACTATTCTTTGTTCTTGTTTTTGATACATGTCTTTTCTTCTTAAAGAAGTCACTCCAACATTTCCTGTAATAAATTCTTTTATGGTTTGGTGGTGATAAATTCCTTTAGTTTACTTTTGTCTGGGAAGCTTTTTATCTGTCCTTCAACTCTAAATGATAGCTTTGCTGGATAAATTAATCTTGGTTTTAGATCCTGGGTCTTCATCTTGTCAAATATTTTTTGCCAAGCCCTTCTGTCCTGCATAGTTTCTTTTGAGAAATTAGCTGCCAGTCTTATGGGTGCTCTGTTCTAGGTAACTATCTGTTTTTCTCTTGCTGCTTTTAGGATTCTCTCTTTGTATTTAACCTTTGGCATTTTAATTATAATGTGTCTTCATGTGAGCCTCTTTGGGTTCATTTTTTGGGGGATTCTCTGAGCTTCCTGGGATTGTATGTCTATTTCCTTCACCTGGTGGGGCAAGTTTTCCATCATTATTTTTTCAGATATCTCTTCAAATTCTTCCTTCAGTTACCCTTATGACATGAATATTTTTACATTTAATTTGTGAGATTTAATATACTTCTCATCTCAGATAACGTGTTCTTCATTTCAGACTGGTTCCCTTTTATAATTTCCATTTCCATTTTTATCTCTTTGTTGAGGTTCTCACTGAATTTATCTACACTTCCCAAAAGTTCATTGAGCATCTTTATAACCAGTGTTTTGAATTCTGCATCTGTTATATTACTTGACTCCATTATATCTGGATCTCTATTCTGTTCTGTCATATGGTTTCTGCTTTTTTGTCTTCCCATTTTGGCTGCTTTCCCGTGTCTGTTTCTATGTACTAAGCAAAGCTCCTGAGTCTCTTGGTCTTATTAGTGTGAATTTGTGAAGTAGGTATCCAGTGGCATAGTCCTGAGAGGCATTCAACTGCAGGCCAATTTTAACCCAAGGCTCTACCCCTCTGGGGCTGCCTGTTAAGATTCAGCAATCAATCCACAGAAATCAAGTTCAGCTGCCTCTAGTGTAAGTCTAGAAGCTGCTCAGCAAGAAAAACCTGACTCGCTGAGGATATACCTGATGTGGCTTGGGTGGGACCATGAGTTGGGGAGGGAGGGTTTCAGAGAATCCTCTGGGCAGAGCAACCTCTGTTATCTAGTTTGATGATGTCTCAGCTATGGTGGCGCTGTGTCTGCGCATTGGGAGTGGAGTGGGCTCAACAGGGAACAATGGATACTGCCGTCACTTCTGTACAGAGCAAGTCTCGCCTCGGCCCTCACTCCGACAATGTCTCCTTGTAAGTCTCTGGTTCCCCCTGCGCGCAACCTAATCAGCACTGGTGCTCAGAGAGAGCAGGTCTGTCATTGCGAAAATCCGCTTGCGGGCACAGCTTCATTAAGAGGCATCTGCTACTGCCACTGCCGCAGCCTCTGTCTCACTCAGCCACTCGGGACTGGGCAGCCCTGCGTCCTCACTTTGTCCTATCTTCTGCTGTTGCAGGGCGATTTCCTGGATTTCTCCCTAGTTGTATGGCTTATTCATCTTGATCCTAGATGATTTTTCCTCGATGCTTGTTCCTTGTTTCCGTCACAATTTTGATTTGGTCGTAGAGGGATAAACAGAGCCTCTATCATCTACACCATCCCCTCCCCTCTTAACGTATCTTCTGATTGGAATATTCAATCTATTTACATTTAAAGTAATTGTTGATAGATATGTAGTTATTGCCATTTATCATTCATATTTTTTAATCTTTTTTTTTTCTTCTTAAAGAAGTCCCTCTAACATTTCTTATAATACTGGTTTAGTGATGATGAACTCCTTTAGTTTCTTCTTATCTGGAGGCTCTTTATCTGTCCTTTGATTCTAAATGACAGCTTTTCTGGGTAGAGTGACCTTGGTTTTCATCATTTTGAATATTTCCTGCCAATCCCTTCTGGCCTGCAAAGTTTCTGTTGAGAAATCAGCTGAGTCTTATGGGAGCTCCCTTCTATGTAACTAACAGCTTTTTTCTTGCTACTTCTAATATTCTCTTCTTGTCTTAAAGCTTAGACATTTAATTGCTGTGGACCTCTTTGGGTTCATCTTGTTTGGAATTCTCTGTGTTTTCTGGGCTTTTATGTCTATTTCCTTCACCAAGTTAGGGAAGATTTCTGTCATTATTTCTTCAAATAGGTTTTCAATTCCTTGCTCTCTCCCATCTTCTGGTACCCCAACTATTGGCATGCTTGATGTTGTTTCAGAGTCCCCTTAAACTATCTTCATATTATTGTATTCTTTTATCTTATTGTTGTTCTGGTTGGGTGTTTTCTGCTACCTTATCTTCTAAATTGTTGATTTAATCCTCTGCTTCATCTTATCTGCTGTTAATTCCTCCTAAGGTATTCTTCATTTCAGTTATTGTATTCTTCATTTCTGACTGGTTCTTTTTTGTTTTCTATCTCCACTTTTATATTTCTATCTTTTCATTGAAGTTCTTACTTACTCAGTTCCTCTTCCTCCAAATTCATCGAGCATCCTCATAACCATTGTTTTGAATGCTTCATCTGGTAGATTGCTTGTCTCCATTTTGTTTAGTTCTTTTTCTGGAACTTTCTTCTGTTCTTTCATTTCGGACATATTTCTTCATCTCCATGTTCTGGCTTATTCTCTGTGTTTATTTCTATATATTAGGTAGGGCTTCTATGTCTTCCAGTTTTAGGAGAGTGGCCTTATGTAGTAGGTGTCCTGTGGGGCCCAGTGGTATACTATTCCCTGGTCACCTGAGCCAGCTGCTCCAGTTGTGTCCCTTGTATGGGTTATGTGTGCCCTTCTGTTGTAGCTGAGCCTTGGTTGCTGTTTGCATTTCAGTGGGAGGGACTGACCCTTGGGCTGATTGGCTGTGAGGACTGGCTGGTGAGGGGCAGATCCAGTTTTGAGGTGGCCTCTTCTGTAAGTCCCCAGTTGTTAAATTTCTGTTCAGCTAGCCTTCAGGCGATTCCCAACGATCGTAGTCCTTTAGAAACTTTCTTGATCAGTAAGAAAAAACTACCATTAGGTGGTACATGGAGAAAAAAAGTAAATATTGCTTACTATTACATTTTCACTCAGAATCATACTTCCTTCCTGATTCTATGAAGAGATAATTAGATTAAGCACTGTGAATGATAAAACAAAATTCCACAGAAGCAAAAGATTACTCTTTAAAGTATCTATTATGTGCCAGACACTGGGTTAGAAGTACTTGTAGACATTTCTCATTATTTAGCTAAATAATTATTTCCCTCCAAAATAATAATCTAGCCAAGAAAAAGCTGGAGCAGCTTTCCATTCCATACAGATTTTATGGTAGCCAGATGAAACTTTGTTATCCAGGACATCATATGGTCTTGATGAACTCACCACCCTGGCTAGCAGGAGGAGAGAGAGACTTGAGTGGGTAAAGGCAAGAAGGTGAAAAAGCCTTAAGAATATTTAGCGCTGAGTGGATATTTTGATTATTTTTGAGAGTCAGTTAAAAACAGGGAATAAAAAGACACTTGGCAGGAGGGGGAGATTTTAGAAAAACAGAACAAACTTAAGAATTCTAAACAGTGTTTCAACTGTCAAACAGAAGAGAAGATTTAATGAGAATAGAAAATTTAATGAGAGTAAAGTGTTGATTTGAGAAAGATAAAGAAATATATACTAATAGGAAATATATAGGATGTTATCAGATTGAAAAAAATCAATTGTTTGAGTACATAAGTTGGAACTTTGCCCGGTGATTATCAAATCTGTTTGGTGCTCTTATCAGAAGAGGGCGGAGTTGAAAAATCCCTGGCTTAAAGGAGGTAAAGAAAAGGGAAGTCAAAGTGTTCAAGACCACTAAAATGAGTGAAATACCTGGGCATTCTTCTGATGTGGTGGAGGAAGCTTTATTTTATTTAAAAAAAAAAAAATTAAGTTTATTGGGGTCACATTGTTTAATACAATTATATAATTTTCAAGTGTACATTATAATTTGACATCTGTATATTCTATTGTGTGTTTACCACCCAAAGTCCAGTTAGGAAGCTTTATTTTAAACAATATTTAAAACCCAGAAGAGTGCCATAAGTGGTATGATGTAAAGGAGAGATCTTGGAGTCAGACAGTCCTGAATTTGGATCTCAACTTAATCATCTACTAAAATGTGACCCTAGACAAATTATTTTACTGCTGAGTTATGCTTGGTTTCCTCAAGAGAGAAAAAAAGGTATGTATAGGTATAATAAAAATTACTGCAAGGGGCTGTTGTACCTTAAAGAGGGGGCTTCTGCCAACATGACCACACTGCAATTTTGCCTCATAAAAGCTGACATACTCAATACTTTCACCAAAACCCCAAAAGAGGGTAAAACAGAAAAACAATTTAATTCAGTTTGGAGAGCTTCAACAAATTTGCTTAGCAGGGAACAGAAAACTAAAAAAAAGGAAAAAGATTCTTTTCGGCAAGTTAAAATGAATTATTTTTAGTAAGAATGATATGGAAACTCCTTGTTTGGAAGTCACATAATTATTTGGAGAGAATACAATACTTCCAGTCATTTACCACTGATTCCTGAAATTCTACCACCTAAGGTCCACTTTGTAAAGCAGAAATATTAACTGCTATAAACAGGCTCCAAAAACAGGTCCCTATTATGTCTTTTATTTTTACTTTTTAATTAATTAATTTTGTTTTCCTTATATTTTAGTTTTGATTTTATGAACAAAGAGCTTTTTGATTTAAGGATATCTTACCCTGTCATATTTTTGCATTCATACCGTATAATACTAAATGCAGAATCAAGCAGTTGAATGTACATCTAAGGACAATTTCAGTGGATGGTTTATTGGATTGCTCTTAAAATTTTAAACAGTGAAAAAGAGACTATCATAATATTTCTACATATATTTCAATCCAGTTACATTTTATGTTTTCACTAAAAGTTTTTTTTCTAAAAAGTAAAAAGGTTTATTTTATTCATTACTAAAAATTAACCAATTACTTAAAAAGTTCAAAATCTTAATGTATCTAAATGTTTAATAAAATAATTAATGTCCTTCGGATCTCTATTAATCCATTTTAAATTTCTGAAGGGAAATAAAGAACATTCACATTGTGACTATGTTATTAGAGTCTCTTATGAGAAAAGAGTTGCAAAATTTTAACTCTAATGAGTAGCTATTCTTTTAACTAATGATATCATAGAGTATAAAATGTGGTGAGAATAAAACTGTCATAACTAGAAAAATTTAAAAACCATGATACACCTTCCTTTTTATACAGTTTGTCCTAGAAACAGAAATCGCTAAAAGGTGATATAAAGTTTAGATTTAGACATCATAACACTGAGGGAGTGGGACACAATGGTAGACCAAGGCATAAATAGATCTAATGAATAATATAAAAAAGGTAATAAACTTGCTATGAGTTTACTCATCTTCAAATTTCTGTCCAATTCAGATGAAAATGGGTTTCTAGTCCCTTTAAAGATAAATTACCTTCATTTGTACCCCTGATGCCAGCACTTTCCCCCATCACCTTTCAGACTGTTTCAACATTTTATTCTTTTCCTTTTTGCATTTTCATCTTTTCGTTTCTACGCCTCCTCTCCCCAAGATCTTTTCTCACTTTTGCTCCCTCTCAAGGCCCCAGCCTATCATTTTCCTTTTAATCAGCTTTTTCCCCAAAGAAATAGTGGATACTACTTGTCCTCTCTACATATACTCTCTTAGTTACCATTTAAGTCACTGACGTTAAAAACATTCTTGCCAAATTAGATGACTTGCATCATGTTTCAGTCTTAAAATCACTGTTCAGTCTGTGATAATGCTTTTAAAATATCACTTAGCTTAAAAAAAAAAAAAAAATCTCTTCTATTGTCCTTTGACTGCTGGTTTTTGGTTCCCTACTGTCTTAATCACATTTTTCTTGGTTCTTCTTTCTTCCTTACCCAATGTCTAGTCTTACAACTTTTCTGTGGTTGTCTTCCATTTTACAGTCTCCTTCAAAATTATGGACTCTAGGGTCTACGGCCATGCCACCCTGAACGAGCTCGACCCCTTATGATCTCGGAAGCTAACCAGGGTCGGTCCTGGTTAGTACTTGAATGGGAGACCACCTAGGAAGACCAGGTGTTGTAGGCATAAAAAATAAAAAATAAGGGATTGTAAACTTACAAGGTCCTTGCAATCTGTGAGGTCAACCAAGGGTTGCCTTGCCTAAAAACATAAAAAAAGATGAAAAAAATAAATTATGGACTCTAGTCTCCTGCATATGGTATAATTTCCAAAAACATATCATCTCTGATTGTTAACTGTGCCCTGAACAGGGTTATCCCACTGGAAATATAAATATACTTCTCAAACAACACTTATTATCACCTCCAACTTCCTACCGCCTACCACCAAGTCTGCAATTCTTCCTGTGTTCTAGACATTACCAGGTTCACAATCAGCCAAATACAAATATCCAGGCACAAAATTCCAAGGATCTCAATTTTTTTCTGTTCTCTAATTGCAACATAAATTTTGAAATTAAAGTGTTCTGTTCTCTCTTAAATCTGTCCTCTTACTTTTTATCTTGTCCTTCCCCTAGTTAAGATTATCATTCTTAATTTTTTAGATAATACCCTCTTAACCTAGACACATAGATTCCAATATTTTTCTAGTTCCAATTACTTCTTCCTATTGCCCTCAAGAATATCTTTAAAAAGGATAATCTGGTTATGTAATAACCACTTTGTTGCTCAAAACTTTATAGAATTTTTAACGTCCTTAAAAAAGGGCACTCAAAACTTCGAATTTTGGCATTCATCCATATTTAAAGACTACATATATCAATATTTTCCAATAATGTTCTCCAATTACCCACATACATTACATTATACTATAGCTTGTAAACCACTTATTCTTTTCTCTCTTCTATAACTTACCTTATTCTGTTCCCAATGCCTGGAATGCTCTCTATAGTTCTAGTGTGGAGAACATCTGCTATATTTTGTTTGTTTTTTCAAAACTTCACCTCAAATAAACCTCTTCTACCTATCTGTCTCCAATTCCTCGGTACAATGATTAAATCTCGTTTTACAGTTTATATTGATTCTTTAGTCCTAAATTATGTATTTCCCATCTTCATAGTTTATATTTCTCAAACGTAGGTGATTACTCATTATTTTTCTGAAAATTTTTGTAATCTTGTGAGTTATTCATAGTATATGCTCCGTGAGTATGTACTGAATGGAACTGAGTATCAGGGGGCTGTGTAAGAATAATTACGGAAATGTAGATTGGATTAGTATAGACATATGAGATCAAAAGAGTGATTAATCAGTGTGGACTACAATGGTGAAAAGGCATTCATATGGGATAGAATTCAGTGGGCCTAGTAAAACCTGTAAATTGTGATAAGCAGAAAAGAAAGCTACAGAGTGATAACAATATTAAAAAAAGAATAGGAAGAAAATGAGATATTACATGTTTGGAAACAGAAAATAGATATATAAGTCAAGACTCAATGTCTTTGTAAAATAATAGGGGAAAAGGTTAGGAAAGAAAAAGAGCCCACTTGGTGGAGGGGGTGGTGGGCAATTACATGATTACAAGCCTTAGATTTGTAGTTTTATCTAGCAGACTCTGGGCAGGTATTAAGGTCTATGAACAATTTATGAGACAGAGAAATAGGAGCAATTATTTATCATATGATCGTCTGAATAAAAAAAGTATGTGATAATACTATTAATAATAGTGAAATTGATTGTCCCAAATATTTTTAGAACTTTTCTAGAAGCACAATTTCTCATTAAAATTCTAATCTCTGTATTCATTTCTATAGCTTTAAGTAGTCAATTTACAACAAGTGCTATGAATATATTTTACAGGATCTAAGTTGCATGTCATAGATTTAGCATTTTCATCTGGTCAATTAAATAATTCATTCTGAGCTTACCTATTTAAATGTTTGACATTTCAATATCAGACTTAAAATATTATCTCCTTTCCTTTGTATTTTAAGGATGATGCACTATTCACTTATTTTCAATTGTTAAGACATAGCATTTTTCTGATGGATAGTAATCAGACCTGAAAGGCCAGAGAAACTCTCTTTTTTTGTCTTTATAGAGCAACTGATTTTGCTTAGGTATGTAGTCTAAATAAAAAGAAAATGATTGTAAAGGATTAAGACTCTGTAACCATTAAGCTTATTCCTTTAAATATTAGGAACTAAACTAGGAATGTACTGTATACCTTTAAAAAATAATTCTTTTTTCTAGTTGAAGTCCTAATAAAAGAATGCAAGCAATAAATCAATAGTCTGGGAATCACAATTTACTTTAAAATGTTTCTCGGGGGTTCACTGAAGATTCTTGAATTTTTCTTTTCTAAAACCTCAATCTATAAATAAAACTATCTCACAGATCTGATTGAGATCTTAAAAATGTCTTCAACAAACCACAAGTAGTCAAGTAATATGTATGGTAATTTTAAAAGTGATCATGAAATCTTTCGGGTTTTCAAAACCTTTTCATAGGTAAATGTGATTAGCAATATTTGGAAAAGCTGAGTGTTTTCCTTATTTGACAGATATATAGAATTAAAATTAAAATATATAACCTGCCAAAATTAATATTTATGAAACGGCTCAAGACTAAAGAACTATCATTTCGACAATAGCTCCCCCTTGAATTCAATAAATAATGGTAATATATTAGGGAAGTCACTTATTAGTTTTCTTAACTGTAAAATAGAGAAGAATTAGATGAATCATAAGGCTGCTTGTAGCTAAAATATTCTATCAGCCTATATAGGACAAAAATGCATGTTGGGTAGCCATCCCCTACTCTTTATTTTGGCAATGCAATAACATGGCACAGCCTTCTAATAAAACAGAGTGACTACTCAGGTAATATATAAAGAGACAAAGGTAAACATGCAAAATATATATATATATATATTTTTTTTGGCCTTAATATGTGAGAATATAAGAGCTAAGCAACTTATAGGCAACAAAGATTTAGAGATAAAACAATAGTACATGTGTTATTCATATTATTTTATTTATTTTAATTTTGCATTAATTACCTATGTTATCAGAAAAATATCCACTAGGTATGCATATATAATGCTTTAGAAATATTAAATTCCTAAACCTTTTGAGCTCATATATAAAATTTTGATTTCACCATTTTATCAATACTATCTACCTCCAAAATTATACAACCACATGTAAATTTATGAATTATGCTTAATTTAATGATAATTTATCTCTCAGATATATACTTGATGTCTCCCTTCTCTGTAATAACTCTCAAGATATTCTGACTTAAGGTACTTAAGTAAGAACTCTTAAGTTCTCTTATTCTCCTTCTATATAGTCTGTTTTTAAGCCAGACTAAATATTTTACATATAAAATTCTTAATTAAAATTAAGATATTATATTGTTATTCTTAAAATATTAAACATATAACCTATGTAATTGGAGTATGCCATTATAATTAGTGCTCTGGATTAGTGCTCTGTCAATATTACAAAATAACTCTTAAGAGAGAATAGGAGACAGTTCTGCTGGAATGGTAATCATGACTTCAGGGAAAAGAGCTTACAAATATGGTTCCATGAGCATTTCATATTGTTCCTTAATGTTGAATATTACAAAAGTTCCATCTGGAAATACTTAACTTGGCCTGACTTTATTCATTATCTTATCAGTAGTGTGAATCTATTTGCACCAAATTTATCTTTATTAGGAATATGATAAATTCGAAGTAAAAAAATGCAATTTAATCTAAGTCATATGATGCATTATATGATTATAAAATGACAGAATTCTGTTAATAGTAAGCCTTCTGAATTTCATTGGCTCACGATTTAAAGTACAGCGTGTACTTTCAAGTTTAAGTTTCAATGTCAATGAGAACCATGTGATCCTTAATGTAATGTCCTATGTACAAACGAAAATTATATAAAAAGTCCAGCATTTTAAAAATATTTTCAAGTAAATACGTTGCTGCATGGATGGTGCCAGTAATGAATATTTGATTCCATAATTTGTTAATCCTGTGTATAACAAATAACTCATTTGCCTAATGAAAATTACAAATTTAAAATTTAACTTCAAAAAGAAGAGAAAGAAAAATTACAGACAGAATTCAATAAAAATGCATGCATATTCTTTTACATAATTGACCATTAAGATATGTATATGTATGTTCATGTGTGCACGTGAGCTCACGAGCCCCCGATTTATACACTATGATGACTTGTTTTTGTGCCTTTCACTTACCATTATGCTAAAATAAAATGATGTAAAAATATTTCTATAAACAGAAATACAAATAATAAATATGGAATATGCCTTTATTATGTGATGTTTAGAAATATGCAATGACCGCAGAGTAAACCGTTAGAAGTTAATGCAGATTATATTTCATATTTGTAAAGACTATCATTAACAGCTCATTACAAATAATTTTATAATGTGAAAAAATATATAGTCTAAATGAGCACCATAAATTTACATTATTGCTGCACATATATTCTGATGCGTGTATCAATTTATTTGGTGAAAAATATATTAACAACAAAACCAGATAACTAAATAAATAATCCTTTCATCAGCCTCCAATTTCTGCCATACGAATGCTTTAGTGAATCATCAAGGGGAGTAAATTATTCATTATAAATTTCAAAGAGAAGTCTCCATTGAAAAAGCTCTGCTACTGGTTCTTCCTGGAACCAACATCAAGAGAATTCATGCAATCTCAAATATTGCAATAAAATAGGTGAGAAGCACTCACTCAGGAGAGGTGTTTAGAATGAACTGAGCCATGGAGCTACATCTCAGCTGAGTGAGGTGTACAAAGATAATTATTGATATCTTGAATTACAGTAGAAGAGAAAAAGATTAATCAAGAAGTTGCATACAAATGTCAGCCAAGGCTTTAAAAACAGAAACCTATGTTCTATTTCCAATAAAGAATCTAGGAGGTTATAACAGTAGCCCTAAACATTGTCACTATGTTATATACAGCTCTACTGGCATTAAAAAAATCAGCTGTAAGATAAGAACTGAAATATTTGATTATTCTAAGGTTTATTTCATACCAAAGAACCTAGTATACACCGATACTATCATAATAGTGAATAAAACTACTCAAAATAAACATGATGAATTAACAAGTCTAATTTGTACTGCTTCATAATGAACTTAAATTTATACTACCACAACTTTACACTAATAGCAAAGCATTAAATCTTGCAATATAGGTTTTATACGAAGAACTCTCCAAAAAAATTACTGCATCATCCCTGGCTAATTGTTGCCAGTATGTTAGTTAATAAGTTAGTTAGTAAGTAGTAATTTGTCTTTAACTTGTGGTTAGTCTTTGCTAATACAGGTATAACTGAGAAAAGAAGAATACACTGGAGGTAATATGGCACTGTCACTTGTATTTCCTAACTTTGAATATTCCTGCTCTCTAGCTGGATACAGATAATTGAGGGGACACTTTTCCTCATTCTTTAGTCACAACTTTCCTTGGCTTCCAGGACATCATTTAGGTTTGGGGAATCAGGGTTCTTTCTTTTCCAGGTTGCTATTTTCCACATAACAAATCAGAAAACATTTGGATAACCCTGATTTTTTGAGTAATTAAGTCAGTGTTCAATTAATGAATATCAAGACTTTCTTCTCAGTAAGGAATATTTCCCATCTGTCTTAGTCATGACCAGCAGTACAATGCCCAATGTCTCTTATTTAGTGTTAATACCAAATATATATTTAAATTTACGTCAACTAGAATTGCCTCTGGTTCAAGCAATAGTATACTGATGCTACTGCAGATACTGAGTTGAACATCTATTGCACACTTCCTATGTGTTAGTCATCTTGCTAAGTATTTTTTGGGGTTATCAAATTTAGTCCTATTACTATCTTATGAGGTAGATACTATTACTGTCCCAATTTTACAGATTAAGATCATGAAACTAAAAAAAGATCAAGTAATATCCAATCTAGAAAGCTGATTCAAGAGCCCAATGGATAGATTATTTGGTGCTGGGTACAATTTATTCAAAGCCTAAGAGAAATTAATTTGGAACAAAAAATAAATTCTTTAAAACTATCACTATTGCCTTTTTCTTATTTCTTCCAATCCATGATTCCTTTCGAAATGAAACATTCAGGAGGCAATCATAACAGAGTAAAGATCTATATAGGGAGAAAGATTCAATGTTGTCAATGCAATTTAATTTGAATGAGATATAAACCAGCAGCCCAAGACTCGTCAAGTGTCATTTTTAGTTTATAGGTCCAACAAATTTTGCTCATCTAAATATTCATTTGACCCAATGCTACAGGTTTTGAAAATAAGACCAAAAAGGCAAAGACTAAGCATTCAACATAATTGCTTTAGCACTTAGAGCTATCCTGCAGAGCCCTATGTAAAATAGCATTCACTGAGGTGTAAAAACCTGTAGGCAAGACTAACAATAAGATTATCTGCAGGTAGGTGTTAATGAGGCCATTCAGGCAGATGAGGTAACAACAAGGTCTAGTTACTGAGGAGTGAACCTGGGTTATGATTGTGGGGCAGGGTAGCCAAAGATTGTGAAATTTAGGATCTTGGTAGAGTTAGCCATTTGTAAAGCTGTTTGATATATCAGGGAAAAAGAAAGGCATCTATCCTATTACTAAAGTTTGAAAGAAAAATAAAATAAGTGAAGGGTTTTTTTCCAGATTAGAGTTAAATATACATCATTTGAAAAAAATTGTGTGAAAAGCAAGTATTAAAAGGTAATCTCTTGCAATGAAGCTCTCTAGCTCTCATACTCCCATCTTATAAAGCCAGAACTTAGTGCTTTTTCCTCTAAAAGTAGAATATGTAGTAGAGATATTATATTGTTACTCTCAGAATATTAACCATACAATCTATGGAGCCCAATTATTTCTTTTAAATATAATAGGTAGACAGAAGTTAAGATTACAACTTTCAGATAGAGATTATACGTAAACAATTATTACTACCCAGTATTACAATGAACTAGTAAAGACACAATAAATATAATCAATTTGTGGGTACATAAAAGTATCACTATTGTCAAAAACATGATAATAAGGAGGTACAATACACAGATAGCGGCTAATGTCTGATGGCTACTTATATACCAAAACACCAGAAAATATTTTATTGCATTTTTGTTAGGAACTTGATATAATAAACACCTGAAAAAGGATGGTATGATGGAGAGCTTTTGAAAATGTCGAATATCAAGTATGTAACATTACTTATTTCTTTAAGGTAATAGGGCTTTAACCTACATTTGGTAATTGTAAGTGACTTTTTCCCCTGCAATTTATAGCACTTCAGGCTTATTAATAAATTTTTAAGATTTTTATTTTTTTAAGTGAAAGTGGGTAGTAAAAATTAAATTAATCTGCTAACTTGGAATACATGCCTCAAAATTTTGGCTTTTTATTTGTGACAGTTGATCAACCATGGAAGTAATATGTGTGATATTAAATTAATCCATTTCATTTATAGGGCATTTTGTAGGATCACCTAAAAATTTATTACAATTTTTCTATTTTTAGAACTATTTTTAGAACAATAGAACCATTATAATGATTCATAATTTATTATAAATGACAGTTATATACATTATAAAAGAACATGGCTAATTGTAAGTATTTTTATCCTTTCTACACCTCTCTTTCTTTTAGCCCACCAGTAATCTCATGGTGCCTCAGACTTAGTGGAGTACCACTCTGGCATATTGGTACTTACAAAACTTAATAAATATTGACAGTCATGTCTGTCATATGGAAATTGTCAACAATAAATAATAGTATTTGTTTTAGTTTGCAACTTGATTTTAAATCACATTATGTAGCCATGTTCACCTACAGAAAGTTTATATCTAAGGCTGTCAATTAAAAAAAAAAAAGCACCTACTTATTAATATGTAGTTGTGTCATGAAGCCAAGAAGCATTATTGCAAAGTCATTCAGTGACTAAGTGTCAAGTTTGGTGCAGTGCAGGGGTGGCAAACACTTGTCCATGCACTGCCATGCTCCCTCTCCCCACAAACGGTGAAGGTCTCACTAATTCATCCTGGTACTCTGCCTTAGGGACTAATTGCAGTCTTGAACACATGGGACAAACTCAGATTCCTATTCAACTCAAGGCAGCCACGAACAATTTGTCATACCTTTGGAAAGACCAATAAATTGGTAATCACAATCTTTACATTTTCAGTGAAAATATAAAGATCTGACTATATATTTCTTTTTACATCAGTAGAATAATTTTTTTTTAATGGTAGGAGTAGTTTTAGATAAAAAACAAATATTATTAGTAGTTAAGCCAGCTCATTCTTTAGTCTAATGAAAACAATTTTTCCATCAGGATTATTTAAAGAAAAAGTGTCACTAATTAGAAATATTGCCTGTTCCATTTCTTATGTACTACTTTTTCAAAGCATATTTGTGGATGAATCTTCTTAATTATTAAGTTAAAATATATGGTTATTTTTACAGTTTAACTTAAATTTATCTTTTTTTCAAAATATACAGAGGTTATTTAGAAATTAAGATCATTTTAGTCTTTCACATAATTTTATATCGTTTCAGCAAAACTTACCGCTACTTTTTAATTTTTCTATTTTTCAAATGTTGTTCCTTCAAGGAAAGCTCAGGAGTTGCAAACACTTTAGGATTAAAATGAATGAAACCTCAAACTAGATAAAATCAGATCACTATGAAACCAGCTTTTATGTGCGAAATTTATTACCTATCTTCTGCATTCACTATTTCTATAACATATACATAATATTGCTGATTCCACTTCTACTTCTGTTACGCATCTAACATTTAAAAAAATGTTTCATGTTTATATATTTTCACAAAGAATAGCTTTCCATATTAATGACACTATTTTAATAGAGAAAAATCTTTCTTTTTTAAACTAAGGTATAAAATTTGATATTTACTCTTTATTCAGGAAGATAAAGATTATTTGTTTTTAAGAGCCTTAACTGTGTTGTGTTCTGTCAATTATATATTAGAAAATATTACAGATAGGATAGTAAAAAAAATAAATTTTGGGTGAGTCAATTTAAGAATACTCTAGTCCAAGGAAACTAAATAAGTACCTCAATTCTAGAGAAAATAAGCAAAAATTCTATCTATATATGAAAATATGCATATGACTTACATATTTAGAGATTCCTTAGGAATACAAGTAGTATCCATGCTAAATAGAAACATGAAGTTGCTCTATTTAAAAATTCTTGAATGGCTACTTCAGCATTGCTATTCATTTCCAAGGCTAACTGGTATGGGAATTAGGTCACAAAAGCAATTTTCATTGACTATTGTAATCTAAAGAGGCAAATTACACTCCAGTGACAAAATATGTAAAAAAAAAAAAGGCCTTGACATATTTCTACAGTAACTTACACAACATGGAGCAGCAACTTTTCCCTAAAATATGTATTGTATCTATCGATAATCTCTATCCATTTATATTCTGCATATCAGTACTATCTCAATAAATTATTCCTAAAAGTTCAAGAAAAGTGTAGTGGTGATACAGCCACATGCCTTTATATATTTAAGGTAAACTTTAATGGCATCGAGCATAGAAACTATGAACTATACATGTGATGAAATATAACTGATGGAAGAATATAAGAAGTAACAGGAAAACAAATAATTATATCTGTATCTTAACATTAGTCATGTCTTGATTATCTGCATCAATGGAAGGGAGTGGTTAATAGAAAATTATAGATAATCTACTTAGCGACATTCAGTCTATGGCCTTGTGCTTAGTAGTTGAATTTCTAAGTGCCCAGTGTAACTTACTGCAAATGTGTTGTGAGGATGCCCATCACCAGAAGAGTGGCCACAGATACATAATTTTGTTTCTGGAAGCAATTCCTAGATTAAACAAAGAGAATCAGGAGTTGGCTTTTTTTTTTTTTTCTTTTTTTTTTCACTCTTAAGGCTTATGTTAATAATTCACTTATTTTAAAAAGGTATTTTTGATTATTATCTTGGTAGGTCAACATAAATAAGACTATTCTATCTTTATCTCATAGTTAATAACAGTACAGATTTTAAAAATAGAAATAATTTGGCAGATGCAAAACTGAATATTTGAACACAATGAATAAACTACTAACCAAAAAATTCATTGATAGTCTACCATGACCTTGACAGGAATTCCACTTTCCATTTCTAAGCTAAAATTATTGCTAATGTTAAATAGATTTCAGTGGTACTATGATTTTAGAGTATGGGATATTATTTTTCTTAAAACTTCATCTCTTTAAAAAAAATGACTTGTCAATTATGACTAATACAAATGAACATAAATCCTGTTTTGTCATAAAATGTAGGAACAATCACAAGAATCTCTTTAAATAAACTGTCTTGACTATGCATTACTATAATACAAGTATTGGCATTAAGCATACATTTAAGACAATGGAGGCAAAATCCACTATGTCTATTAAAACCTGTTGAATTGTGCTATGAAAACTACTCTCTACACTCCAATGTATAGTTTGCATTTCTATCTACAAAAGCAAAGTGATTATTTATTGATAAATGACATAGGATGTCATTTTTTACCTAAGTAGTGTTAGACATATCAAAGATTTTGTCTGAAGGGCAAAAAGACTACACTGCATTTGAATAGACTGTGTGACAACACATTCTTAGACTTCATGTATGATATGAAAGGACGATCCCCATTCATAAAATACACAAGGGAAATTATAAATATATCAGAAAAGAAGAAAAGCAAGGAGGGATGTGATTGGGGTGTCAGGGAGTATTTGTAGTGGTTTGATGCATGTAAATATTACATCTTATAAATAATTCTTTTCAAATACATCTCTGAAGTTCAGGGACACTATTTAAGAAACGGATTGTAGATGCTTTATATGACTATATGCCATTTTTTCCAAGATAAGAGCAATATTAATTCAAACAGGAAAATGGCTTCCAAGATATTTCTTTCCTTCAGTATTCTATGAAGAAGAATGTCACCTGATGCTGGCAGATGAAGACTAAGGAAAAAATGTTCGTTATATTTTACTGTCAGAATCCAACAAACACATTTTCATCTAAATTATTTTGTCAACAGCCGTGTAGTACTCTTGCTAACCTTATTTGGCATCAGTGCATAATTAGATACACAGGGGTGTGACTCCAATTGAAGGTGTTGGCATTGTAGCACTCTGTGAAAATATTAACTATGAGGTTAACTCCAATTTTCCCTTCTTTAATTAAATGCACATGGTACTAATGAGGTAACCTACTGTTCCTTGATAGCACTAATTAGCTAAGAGGAGAGTACACTCTCACACTGCAATTTAAACCTAAAAATAAGGTTGAAATATGCTAATTGCAGGCAATTTAAAACAGTACAAGTTGAAGAACTAGTCATAATAAGAGAAACTGCTTTACAGCTAGGCAGCTGTAACTTTGGTTAAAATCAAAACAAGCTACATGATTTTTGGACTGCTATTTAACAAGGTCACAAGCATCCTAAAAAAAGCATGCTACTCCATATCATAGCAATGAATCAGACTAACAAAAAATCCTCAAATCAATACTCATCTTACATAAAACAAAAATAAGTGAGCATCACAAGAACTCCGAAGGTGTCATGACACTATTTATATTTAACAGTGAAAATTAAGCACCATAAATAAGCAACATCATCCTATACTGTTTCAAGAACACCCACATTAAATAAAATATTGTACCTGTGTCTCCACCACAGACAAAACATGCTGAAGATTTGTCATTCCAATCACAGAATTGGAAGGGAGGATATAAAGAGGTATAAATCTCAGCGCTTGAGGACTACATGAACAAGAAACTTCTAGACAATGTACAAGTACGGCGATAAAAATATACAAAAGATGCTATGGAATAAAATGGTGTAGTTACCGGTAAAAGGATACAGGTACAAAACATATCAGGATTTCATTACAAGGAGTTTTTCACTATATTTCTTCTACAGATTAGAGCTTTGGGATGGAAGTAGAGTGAAGCTTCACTGTGAGAGACAATATAATCCATTTCTAGCTCAAAAGACTCAGAAACATAATTTCAGTAGATCTAAGTGTAATTCAAATATACCTTCTTTAATTGTTTCTCATTTTCCAAACATGATTTTGGCTGATAAACATTGAGATAACTTTTGATAAAAAGCAAGATTCTGAAGGATTCTCTGAACCATCAAAAAAGATATAATGTTTTGATTGGTGCAAAGCTATTTTCATTATTTTTTGATTGTGTAAAATCTCTGATATCATTTGTTTATTAAACAGAAACTTTGATTAACTAAAAACACTGATTGTCTGACAATGGGAACTCTTTCTTATTACCACAGATAAAAATAAACGTATATTAAACTGATAGTCATTAATCTATTCTTAGGGACAAGAGAGAGAGAGACTGCCCCACACTGAGGACTCACAGTGACATTTTTCTGCTCTGGTCACTTTGCTTGCAAAATCATAAAATACATATAGTTTAAACTTTAGAAAGAGTTCAACAAAAAATAAACATAATGAGCTAAAATGCAAAGTTTTTGAAAATAAAAAGTCAACTTAATCTTAAGTTTACTGAAGAACAATAACAGAGAGAAGGCAACCCATTTGAAAGGCATAGAGTTTTAAGTAACTCCCAACTAATAACTCCTGGAGTTAAAAGTACGTGAGAATAAACTTTGTACTACCATTAGCCAGTCATCATGTATTTCCAAAAAGCTTGAAGAAACTGTGCTTTGAAAAACCCACCCAGCTTCTTCTGGCTGTCCTAGAGCTTTCTACAACTGAAAGAGACAGAATGTTGGCAAGAGATGCTAATAAACCTCCGACCAACCATGCTTTAACAGCTCCCTGAAGGTGCAGGTCTGTAAAGGAGTAGAAAGACAAATGAAATCAGTCATTTAGAAATGGGTCTCCTGGAGGCAACCTGACATAGTCCAGCAAATCACAGGGAAATACAATGTGAATGGATATTTTAAGTGTTTACATCTGTTTCAAATAAGCACCAAAGAACATTTTAACAGTGAAAAGGCCAAGACAATGTACTAGAATGGGCTTTCAACATTAACTTCAGAAGGAATCTATTCTTTAGTTAAATATGGATCATAGTAATTTTCTGTTAAAACAATAAAGAGTAAGTCATTTAGTGTTGAAAATAGGAATACTAGCTCTGGAGACAGTCTGCCAGAGTTTAGACCCTGACTCAACACTCGCTAGAAATGTGACCTTGAGCAAGATACGTAGCCTCTCTTGGCCTCTCTCTTTCTTAAAAGGAGGTAATAAGTAACACTGTCATATGATTATTAAACACACTGATTTGTAAAGTACTTAGAATAGTGCTGTTACCCTTATACTTAATGTTTATTATATATGGACTTAATATTTATTAGTTATCATTATTGCTTCAGAATAACATTCAATTTTTTCAAATAGAAAATTTATTAAAATCTTACTATGTGTAAAGGATGTAAAAATTCTGTACTCTGTAAAGGATATGAAAAATCTCAAGCCATTGTATCTATATTCGAATAGCTTTCAGTCTGTCATTAGAGTGTGTTTCCATTCAGTGACAAGGTAAAATGATTTCTAAAAGAATATGATTTTTTAAAAGTTGATGAAGGTATATTTTTTATAGAAAAGTAGGTATTATATGTTGATCTCTCTTGACAAGTGAAAATATTTTAAATTATAATTTGTTTCTTGAGGTTGGCTGAAAGTATGTTCAAATTTTTCTTTAACGTGTTAAAATTTTAGGGCCACAACATTTGGGGTATAATCTGAATGGTATAGTGGCCTACATTTTAAAGGCGTAAAAATTTAAAAGTGGACATTCTTGACATGATATAAAACAAAAACTACATTAAGTGGTTGATTGGTCTTTTTGCCACTCCAACTGTTTTAAAGTTTTTTGGTTTGTTTGAATGTTCTGGGGTCATTCATCACATATGATGGAAATTGTCCCAGAGACAGTGTAACCAGGATTGTACCAGGATGATATGAACAACTTCTTTGAAAATTCAAAGTACTTCATCCTTCCCCAGGGACTGTGTATGCCAGAAGACCAAATCAATATGAGCATATGCCTGAAGACTTTTCATTCTTCATTCTGAAGAAGGAGTTAGCCCTACCTTACATCCTTCTGTGCACAAGCTGCAAAACCCACGTATGATATTGAGCGGATCATGGTGTGGCCATTATGGTGTGGCTTTGCAGAGAAGGCAAATGAAGCCAGGGAGTCAAAATTATTTACAAAAAGTCCATGTTTTTATTTTTTAAAGCTGCCGTGCATCATATATTCTCCTGTACAGATTCTCAAACTTTAGCATGTAAAAAAATTTCTGGATAAGCTGTAATAATTACAGATTCAAGGCTTCATTCCTAGAGATTCAGATTCATAAGATCTTAGATAGGGCACAGAAATATGCATTTCAACAAGCATCTCGGTGACTATGATCACACTTTGAGAAACACCGTCTTCCGTGTTCAGGATACACGTGTGCCAGGTGATTTTTTTTCATTGTTTTATTCTATTATTCAGCCAACACTTTTGCAATACCTACTATATACTATAAACTATATTAGTCATGTGGCTATAAAAGTGAATAAAAATTGTCCTTGCCTCTAAAGACAGTGGTAAAAACAGTCCAGAAAATTAGGACGCAACTAAATAAGTGTCATTTGCAGGAGTTCCTAGCTTTTTGTGTGTTTTGAACTCCTTTGGCAATCTGGTAAAATCTAAAATAGCCTACTCAGAAAAATATTTAATTGCATAAAATAAAATAAAAAGAATTAAAGAGGAAATCTGTTTACCTAATTTTCTAATTCCAAATTTCAATTCAGTTTTCAAAATATTTACAAAGCAACTTTTGTGAAATATTAATATGTACTTCTTTATTAATGCATTAAATTATAAGATATAGTGACAGGTTTCATAACCACTATAATTTTAAAGTAGTAATAAGCATTGATAATATTTCTAGATATTTTTGCCAACTGTGATGTGATATGAAAATACCTTAATTGGTGACAACGTCACAGATACTGCTAATACTGACAATGTCACAAATACTGTGGTTTGTTACTTACATTCAAAATAAAAGAAAATATTTACTCTTAATTAGAAGTGAAACTGAGACTACTTTTTCCTCCATTTATGTTAATAGTCTTTCTGAAATCTAGATGGATCCTTGATCAAGACATCCTACATTAAAGACAAATACATTGTTGAAGAGGTAAAAAGTACAGCTTGATCATGTTGAAAAAAGTTATTTTCTAGCTGACTCCCAAGGAATGAGTAGAAATTTATTACGTGGGGAAAAAAGAGGCAGCAGAGAAGTAAGGGAGAATCCAAAGGATTTATGATTGTGCCTAAGAAATTTGATAATTTGGGTATAGC
>NW_006434839.1:21163153-21168215 GCF_000325575.1 Pteropus alecto
AAGAAAAATTTTTTTTTCAGGAATGAAAGAGAATTTGCTTCATTTGGAAATATTAAATTAGAGGTGACTGCAAGACATCAGATAGATATTTCCAGTAGACTTTGAGTACGTGAGCTTTAAGTTTAGGAAAGAAGGCAAGATATATAGATGTCTGAGATTTCCACCTTACATGGCAGTAACTCCGCAAGAGTAGATAAGTTCTGTCACTGCGATCATCTAAAGGAATGGTTCTCAACCCATGGCCATGTCTTAACATGTCTGGGGAGCTATGAATAAATATTCATGTTGGGCTCTACCTCCTGAGGTTCTGGCTTAATTAGGCTAGGGTGGAGCTCAGGCTTTTTTTTTTTAAATAAGCATCCTAGGTAATGATAATGTGCAGCCAGAGTTCAGCATCACTGACATAACAGTTGAACAAAAAAAAAGTTATGGACAGAGATGAGAAAAGCCATCAAAATACAGAGAAGAGATATGATCAGAGAAGTAGTATCAAAAGTTTCAAATGTTTTGACAGGGTCCAGTAGGATGAGACTTGAATACAACTCTCTGAGGTTGTCAGTGATATTTAATAGAATTTCAGAAGGGTAGTAGAGACAGAAACCAAAATATAGTATGTTGAAGAAGGAATGGATGTTGAAGCGTAAACAATTCTTTCCAAAGTTTAATGATGAAGGTAAAAAGAGGATTAAGAAGATTGCCTGATATAAAATAAAGGTTGATGTAAGATTTCGATTTGTTGGTGTTTTTTATTTTAATGATGGGAAGATACAGCAAAATGGGAGACTGAATATATAGGAAAGCATATGTCTAGCTGACAGGAGAAGGTCATAGAAAAGATGGGCAACAGCAGGTAACATGCATAGGAAGATAAATTGGCCTTGGAGAAAATATCTCTTTGTGATACAAAAGGGCATAATTAGAGGTGCCAGTAAGTTTGTTTTAGGAATAGAGATGAGAGAGGCTGAAGGAGTTCCTGCCTGGTAGCCTCTAAACTTTCTTTGGAAGTCAGAAGTTAGAGGTGAAGTCACTGAAAATAAAGGTGCTAGGTGTGAAGTAGGAGCTTAAAGGGTACAGGGAAGATGGAAAGCTAGTGTAGGGAGAGGGCAAGTAAAGTGTTAAAGACCAGTTAAACAATTGCTAAATAGCGATGAAGGCTAAGCTGAAGTTGGAGATAATACTGCTTGATATTGTGATTTTTAAAAGAGGAATATTCATTAGCTTGCTTGAGAATAGGAGTAAGGAAAGCCATATAGTTTGGAGAAGGGATGAACAAGTGCTGTAGCAGGGTGAAAGAATAATACAAAATAGTGAATGTCTCTAATGTCATCATTAATCATGGAATACAGCTCAATCAGTAAGAAGTGAAGGTGGGTGGTGGTGTGTTCAGGAATAACAAGAAAGAATTGTGTTTATGATCAGAATAAAGATTCCTTAGGTCCACCGAATCAAACGGATTTTTAAAAACTTGGTTCAAAGCCATAGAGAATATTGTTAAAGTTATTGATTAATACATGTTTATCATTTTATATTTGTTTTCTTCATGGATTAGTGTAAAAATTTAAAAATAATATATATTTTCTTTCTTTTTTTTTTTTGGTAAAAATGTGCCCAATTGATACAATTCGTTGGTAAAACATTCAATAGGAAAATCCAAATTTACAAAATTAAATTAAGGGCTATTATTTCCTTAATATAGGAATTATTCAAATTAAAAATGTAGTTAAGATTGTATTTACTTAAATAGAAAGCCAACTTCTTTAAAATAAATTTTATTTTTATATAATTTTTAAAAGTGTATATATTGCAGAGATTGAGGTATAATTCTAAAAATTAGTGAAACTTCATGTGTAAATGTGTTAGTTGGTGCTAATTCTCTATATTTCTCTATGCTCTTGCATTTCTCAAAAGGAGGGAATTTATTGATTTTTGTCTACCCAGTGTCTAGTCCTCTAACAGCACCAGTATTTTCCTTTGGAGACCACCCTCATTCTGCACCCCGGCTCCAATGTTCAGACGTAAATTGATGGGATTGGCTCAAGGGTGGATGGCTAACACAAGTAAGCCAATCAGATTCCCTCTCCTAGGAACTGATTCTTGATGTATGTGACATCTGTAAAATAAATAAGAATCCATTCACCCCAATACTGGGACCCAAGGAGCCTTTCCATGAGATCTAGCTCTGCCTCTTGTCCTTTCTGAGACCAGATTTTTGTTTAGTTTTCCTTTGTACTCTGTGAGAAACTCTATATCCTTTGGATGGATTCTACTTTTCTATTTATGATTTATGTCTATTTCCATAACTTGAAATCAAAGATATAAACTAAAAAGAAAATATTTTAATCAATGGTTACACTACCAACATTAGAATTAAATTTTGGTAGCTTTTAAAATACATTTTTGAGCAAATTTTGGTTATGATCCATTTTTAGGCAATAGACCAAAGATAAGACTGAAAACCATGATCTTGGCTTCATATTTTACTGTTGGCAAAGTTAAGTAAAGTAATCACAAATAGCTATTGTAATTTCAGCCTTATAAATACATTATTTCCTCTCCTTGAAATGTCACCTTGTATGATCAGACTTTACATTCTACAAAGCACAATTTAATATGTAAAAATGGCAAAATAAAACATTAGGTTGAATAAAAATATCAATACAGGAACAGTTTATTAAGGTATTGATTATTGATGAGTATTAGCATCTTTTATTTTTATAGTAATTTAAGATTATATACTCTTTCATTTTTCATTGTTCAACAGATTCTAAACTTAAATATATGTATTTAAAAAAAAAGGTTAGGTAAATGTTAACAAAGAAAGTTTATTGGTGTCCATTGTCTCAATCCACATATCATAGATATTTAGAGGATTTGAGATTTTACAGTACTTAATATTAAGCAATTGAATTGGCTGACATTCCTAAAACATTCCTAAAATAAGATTCAATCTTTATTTCATGGTTAAAAAGTACTGAAGAATTAACAAAGATTACAAAATATGATAGTATTGAAGTCAGATTTTTTTGCCCAGTTTTTAGTTAATCCCTTTCTTATTCAACTCAGAAAGCCACCATTATAACTGGCACTAATTGGCACCCTTGTTAGAAATCTCAGCAGAGGATCCAACAATAGAAAAGATAACGGACATCTCTCACCCACAGACCCCAGCTGTCTGCACAGGTGAGGCTGAGATCAAGGAGGGGGCAGATGACCTGGCAGCTGTCTATGAGAAATACAAAACCTACACCTATTCTCTGACTAGGTAGACAACTTGAATCTCCAGGGATGTTTATCAAGTATCTTTCTTGCACCTAAAGTCACTGAAAGATGAAAAATGCCCATAGTACTCCTAACAGGCGACGTAGTTATTACATTTTGAAAGGTAATGAAGGCAGCAGTCAACAGATACTTCTGGTATGAAATACACCTGCACAATGCTGGTGGATTGTTGTATTTTGGCTTACTTATTGCATGCATTTTGCTTTGTTCAAGAGAATTTTTAAAGCTCTTATATAAAAAATAAATAGGAGCTGAATGGACATCTGGAAAGTGGAAGACAAAATTTTAAGTATATAATAATTATTTAATAGATTAAAGCAGACAGATTCTATGTATAAGATTTGTTACCGCTGGGTATATTGAGGCTAGGCAAAAGTAGCTTATGCTCACATAAAAATAATAGTCCTTACTTTTCTGTTCTTCTTCTTATGTTATAATTAAAAGAAAATATAGCCGTCGCTTGTTATATTGAGGAGGTTAGGTGAAGTAATATAATGTAAGAAACACGCCATGCTAAAACAACTTTATAAAATGAGAAAGCATATAGCAATTGATGGTGTATAGGATAGATAAGTGCTTAAAATGTATCTTTTGATGATATGGAGATTAATTACTGACTGTAGTTCATTCACTATTTTAAGTACCAAATATTTAATGAACACCTATTTTGTGTCACAATAGTCTGACTCCGTTTTTTATTTTGATTGCTGACTCGACATTCTTTTCACCTGTGGCTCTACACCTGAGCAGAAAGCTTGTGCATAAATACCCTCCTTTGCCAAATGGAGGTAAATTTAAACTAGCTACCGGCTCAAGGGATCTTTCCTCAGCACCGCCCACCCTGGCCAACTATAAAGACCCAACTTACTCCTCCCAAGTTCCCAAGCTAGGTTGGGCCTGCTTGTGCCCCAAACAGCTCTCATCAGGAGCCCCTCATGTGAGGAATAACATTTCTCTCAATTTTTTTTTGTGTGTGGTGTGTCATAAGCTTGGACATCTGAACCAAATTTTGGTAGGAGTCCTTCTCACTTCTGCAGGGCATTACAGAACACTACTAACTAGGTTAAGAATTGGGATACAAAGTCAAGTACGAGTCCCTAACCCAGAGTTTATAGACAACTTGGGAAGACAGACTACTAGTGATGGAGATCACAATAAGTGTTATGATAGATGTATGGACAGGGTGCTATGGGAGTATAACAGAGAAGTACTTATATGACTGATAGGGGTTAGAAAAGGATTTTAAACTAGGTGATAATGAATGGACATTAGTATACAAATGGGTGTGAGGTAGGGTGGAGTTGGAGAGCATTTAAGACCCAAGGAGAGCCTGTATGAAGGTTTGAAGGTATATGACCCCCTGCTGCATTCAGTGAAACACAGACAGTCTAACAAGGTCAGAGGAAAGAATGCTGGGGAAGAGAGGATGACAGAGATGAGGACAGAAAGAGAAGCAGAAGCCAGATCTTCAAGAGTCTCATGCAAAGCAAAGAGGTTTTTATGTTCTTCAAATTTCTCATCATTGCATGTGTACACCACCCGCCTTTTCTCTTGGAGGATTAAATAAAGGGTCAAATAGATAAAAGCATTTCTGAGGTATCTAGGGTCATATTACTATAATCCTGAAGAAGTAACTGTGACAAATACAAAATAGCACAGGACATTCATTTAAATCTTTATGATAGCAAGGAATAACTTTTTGTTTCCAGAAACCCCGCTCCTGTACATACCAATCAGTTCCTTTCCTAGATCTTTGCATATGTTTTATTCCTTAATACTCTTT
>NW_006434839.1:21168261-21200734 GCF_000325575.1 Pteropus alecto
CAGTATCAAAATTCCACTTGGAAAATTCTGTTTGTAAGAATACAGTGTACTAAAATTTAACTTATGTGAAATGTATTGCCATAAAGATACAAAAATAACTTAAATTTTGTATTACCAAGCAAGAAGTAATAAAATAATTTAATTTGACACAGCTGCATATTTTCATCTTCAAGAAAGTTTTGTGGTAAAGTGAAGTGAAAAAATGGAAAACAGAAGACCTCAACTCAATTTTATAATGCAGCACTAAGAGAAATGAAATAAACATTTTAAAATTTGAGGTTCAGAAAAAAAGAAATGCTTCGTACCAGATTTAATTGGATACTGTCCCTTTCTTTGCTATTTGGGGCATTCAGAATATAATTTCACAGATGATATACTTTTCTTATTGTGATTTTCAAGCTATATCTAATGAAAAATGCCTGGTTAGGAATAAGAGACATAGTAAAGATGTTAAACTACACTTGCATGCAATTATTTCTAAAACAAATACCATGGTACAGAGTCTATTGAAATGGCTTTCAGAATGGCCGGTACAATGTATCAAATCAGCTTCCAGTCTCTGAGTAAGTCTATATTCCGAATATTTCAAATCAAGTCAATAAGCACAGAATCAATATTAGATTTTTCACCTTGTCTTACTATCCAAGAATATATACATAATCCTTAGGTTAGAGCCCAAGGATTCAGGGCAGAAATCAACATTATATAAAGTCTTTCTTGCTTAACATAAAAACAATATATTATGTATTAATTTCAATAGCTGAAAAATAAAACAAACAGATAGTAATAGAATGAGTGTATTATGTAGCCTTCAATTTGTTTTAGTGTTGTTATTCATAAAGTAATAAAAGTATCCATAAAGTTATTACTTTTTTTCTTAGTAGAAATCTCAGTTTAGCTAGTAGACTTGTGGCAATATACTCTTAAGTATCAAACAAGTGAAAAACTGTTATTCAGAGTACTTCTGAAATGCATCTGTCATCAGAAATATCAAAAGCTGTGAGTGGCAGGACCAAAAGGAAACATTCGTTGCTTTACTTATATCACAGAGCATCACAGCTTCATACTGTCTCTAACTCTAGATACCCTGGAGTTTATGGATCTTTAATTACCTTTTGGTGATCTTTTTCATGAGAATGTATTTTTAGATTAGGACTTGATTGAATGAATGAAGCATGAAGAGCCACTGTTATACCTATTACTATGTATTAAAACAAAACACTGTCATACCTTCATTTGTCCAAATTTAGAAAGTACCACCATCTCTTTTACTATATGCTTTATTCCTTAGCGGGGAGCAATTCAGATCACAGTCACCCCTAGGAATTTATGAGGGGACTGGAGGATGTAGCAGTCTCTTTTCTGATCCCTGCAGGGGAAGCAGCAGTAGCCCTTGGATCAGCTACTTTTTATCTGCTGTTGGTCTCAGTGGCAGATCCTTTTCTTGCCAAAAATGATAAATGATAGATACTTCAATGAGAAATAGAAACTGTAAGCTGCATACACAGAAGCTTATCTTGTTAGCATCACTGATTATGTTTTGCTCCCTATCAAACTCTTCCCCCTCCTGACTGTGATGTGAGGTAGAGAGAAAATCTGAAAAGGATCAATTATTTAAAAAACAGCTCTCTTTCCAACCAAAAATCTCTTACCATTCAACAAGAAAACATCCATGTTGCCAAGAAAACTATGAGTAGAGGTCCAGCATTGCCACTCATTTTTTCTTTCATATCTAAAGATTATTCTATACATTGTTGGGTAAATATCTTATTTCGTTACCAAGGCCATTGCCTTCTTAACTGTGCTTCCCAGCAGGTGGGGATGATGATATGCTGGAGAGAAGGAAATAAAAGGAGTCAGATACACTCCAGCAGAATCTTTCAATGGTAGTGGTGACAGGGGCCTCCTCCATGGGAGAGACCCCATGCATCTCCACCCCTCCGCCTAAGAAACACTTCTTTATCTTAACCACAAATTGACCTGGATTCCATACCATGAAGACATTCAAGAAAAGGCAGTATTCACATTTTAATAACTTGTCACCCCCCTTATTTTGATCTTATTTTCTAAAAATAAAAATTTGAGTTATTCTGAACAGCAATTTAGAGGCTCTATGCTATCAGTGATTAACAGCAGAGTAAAAGCACAGAAACTAGAATCTGGAATTGAATTCACATCCCAGCTTAAACTATCAGTTACATGACCTTGGATAATGTAATCTTCCAAATGTCAGTTCCCCATTCTGTGGAATGAGAAAACACAAATATACACATTACCAGGTACACAAAGTAAGCACTGAAAATATGCTAGCCAAGTGAAAAATTATAAATGCTTTAGAATCTTTCTTTTGTTAGAAAAAAAGAGGAATTCAAGAAGAAAGGGAACACGAGAAATGTGACTTCTGTAACATCCCTGGTTGATTCCTCAACCTCCTTTTCACTGGCCTAGTCACCCATTAAGATATAATGACCCACCAACCTTGTCGCTAAGGGGCCTAGGAGACCTGGTAGGGACTAGAATAAAGCCTTTTGTGGGGCAGAGGTATCTGTCTGTATCATGATATTAAGCAAATGCGAAATCCTTACAGAGATACTTGGATGAACTAGTAGTAAAAGGCTGCTCTATAGTCACAAAACATGGTTTAAAATACCAAAACTTATTGTGTTTAAATATTTTAAATATTAAAATTTGATTAAAGGTAACTATATTTCATGAGGTAAGATTATTATTAAAATAAATATAATACAATTTCTCCTAAGAATATATTTGAGAGTTTAGATCAAGAAAGATGGAAAGCTGAGTTCTGAATTAGAAAAGATGGAGAGATCAAAAGCTATCATAGAAATCACCGCACATCACAATAAAAAATAAAATAAAATAGTAGCCCAGTGCCAGATTCAACTCAAATTTTCACAAAACCATCAAGACAATACATATAAAAGTACTAAAAATAATATATATATGAAAGTATTTACTGAGAAAGAGTATGTCGAATTTTAAAATTGTGTTACTATTAGAAATGATTTATTTCTAAGCCAGGATCAAGTTTCATTACCCAATAGCTGCTCTCAAGAATGAAAGTAATTTACATTTAAAATAGGAGTACAGTCTACTTTTAAAAGCACAATGGTAAACACACCAATTTGACAATTACATTAATATGAGTATTTGCATAATCTGTCTTCAACACCTGTTCTTAATTTGAAGCAGCTGTGGGACAAATCACATCACACTAATCTCGGTGGTTATGTGTATGTTTCAAACGGTAAAGCACACACCCTAGTTTTTGAAGATATTTTATTTGTTAAATGTTTCTTCACTTTAAAAACATTGGTAAAGTTTTGTAAATGCCATAATATTTATTTGGCTAATATTAATTAGTGGAATAAGCATAATATCAAATAATGCTACCCCTTATATTTTTGGCCTACTCTCTTATGAGCATAAATTTTACTGATTTTTTTCTCTAAGATTATTTTTTTAAAATAATGTATTCTATTTACACTGAAAAAGATTAAGAAAGATATCTAAAATAAATTTCCATAAAAAATAATCAGAGGATTAAGCAAATGCATTAATGGAAGCATAGATAACTGTGGCACCTTTGGAACATCTTTTCTAAACTGGGTTCTGTTTATGTTTTAACAAACATATATCTGAATTTAACAAGCAGAAACTTATTTTCATCTTTTAAAGGATTCAGCTTATGTTTACATGTATTCAAACACACACTCAGTGCCATCAGAAGGGAAGTTAGTTTATTATTGTTCATAGTCTTCTACTTCATGTATTTAAATCATTCAATGAGATTCTAACTGGTGGAATATGATGCTCTTGTAATCTGTCAATGAAACAGTCTCCCTTTAATCTTTTATTATAAATGGGAAATAAATTTAGAGCTTTCTACAGATGTTATTTATTTCTTGAAAAATGAATGAACTGACACAAGAGATAAAGCCTATTTTATATGCTATTAACTTCGAAGAGGTAAACATTGAATGTCTGAATTCTTAGTTCAATATACCATTCAGAATTCTATAAGAAAAAATAAAAATTTATTGTCAGTTACATTTTTTATTATATTTTCATGCATATTATTTAGCAACTCATCATGTAAGAACAACTGAGGCTCAGAAGAATTAGGTGTTTTGCTCAAGTTCTCATAATCTTTAACAGTGCTATGGTTCAATGTTTCTGACCCCAGATCTACATTTCTTCCCATAATTCATGAATGTTGATTTGACTGAATAATAGCCATTATGATAAATAAACAAGAACAAACAGTTTTACTAAGGAAATATTTTAATTTTTTTTTTTTCATTTCAGAGTATCTGAAATATTTCAACTCATGGCTTCAAATGTACTAGAAAACACTGTATCAAAAGTGACTACAATAAAAGAAGAGAACTATTTTCTATTTGGATAGATATATTGCAAATTCTTGAGAAGAGCCAAGACTGGTTGCTTTAGGAGTATAAAAATAATTTTTATTACTGTGTAATTTAGGCAATAAAGGCAAGTTATAGTGATTGCGAGAAAAGCAATTTTCACAGTTGTGACCTCTATATAATTATATTTCTAAATATTCCTTATTTTATTTTTCTTCATTAAAAGCCTTACATATATAATTGAGCACACAGAAAAGTGCTCTAAACAGATAAGCTGGCATGTCATGGGGCAAGTGGAATATAATGAAATGAAAACTTATTTGTATGTAATGAATATTCACCTTGTATAATATTCTAACAACAAATTTCACTTTTTCTCAGGTATCAGAATATTTTTAACCTCAGTGAGTGAGTTATAAATTTCAAAATTTTAAGGTAATCTTGTTTCTTTTTGTTTTTGCTGTTCGGGCAAAAACTCATTATCAAAGTTAAAAGCTTTTAACATGTAACATGTAAAGAAAGCCAACTTTTTGTAAATGTAAAACTACTGAAAGGTATATTCTTTTGCCAAAAATAAAGCATCAGGATAATACATTTTCAGAGATAAAGACTTCAAATCTTCTCGGTTGACAGAAAAAGAATAAGAATGTTACTCAAGTTAACGGCTCTCCTCAAGGTCATACAGCTAGTGAATGGTGGAATCATCCTTGAACCCAAAGCCTCTCTCGTACACCACAGAGTCTGGTCCCTTATCTTTATTACAAAGTATAAACCGAACACCAACAGGTCATTTACAACATGTACATACTTTTCTATGGTCCTAAACTAAGCTATACTCCAATGAATGGATATACAAACGAATCTTCAGTTTTAAAAGAACTATAAAATATAAAACTGCATTCATTTCTTGGCTGGCATGATGATGCCATATAAATGCCTGCACAAATGCAAGTAAGCACATACATATGTGTGTTAATAGGATCACTGGGAGGTTGGAATTCAGGTGAATTTCAATTGTTTATACTTTTAAGTATTGCCTGAATTATTTTTACAAGCACATATTGCTTTAATAATCACTCAAAATTGTGATTGTGAAATGAAAATAGAACTTAGGACAGTAGTTAACTCTGAAAAACCTTCACTGACATGAAGTTCCAGCTTATAATATCTCTGTTTTTTCTCATGAAAGTAAGATAAATCACTTACTCTTGCCTTAGTCTAAGGAATCCAGAAAGATAAATGCTTGCTACCTGGGCATGATGATTTTTTTCAATATGAGAAAATTATTAAAATACGTTTTTCTCCTTTTCAATCTGGGTAAATTCTTTTGCAATAGGCTCTCCCATTTCCTCTTTAATCATCCCTATAATATTACTTGTTATCCTTAGACTTCGTACTATTCTTCAATATCACTCTTTGACTCAGTTCTAAACAAATTTTATAGAACCATAAACAAAGCATCAGGAGGCACAAAAATAAAGAAAACCTTATTGTACTCAGTCCTATAAATGATGGCTGATTCACTGAACATTTAGAGAATAAAAAATATTCAATTTGTTCCATATAATGTTCTAAAAATGCCACAATTGTCATTTTTTCCCTTAAACTAACAAATTGTGTTTAAAATGTCTTAAAGAATGTTTATTATCTTGATTTTTTATATAGTCAGACTGTCAACTCCCTGAGGATCAGAACATCTTTGAATTCCCTATAGCACCTGGTGTCTGTCCAGAAAAGTGTCTAACACACTAAGGACTTAGTCATGTTTCTTTGATGGAGTGATTGAGGACATAGATTCTAATATACAGAAATACTGTAAACCAGTTTTGAAATCTTACTGTTGTTTTGTTTTTAGCTTGTGGTTTTTCTACTGCAGCATGATAATCACATTCCATATGAAATTCTATAAAGTAGGCTTTCAATTTATTTCTATATTACTCCTAAACTCTCTTTTTATTAAATTAATATATAGTTTAATAGTATATATTAACAAAAGAGTGGGAAAAAGAAAATATATTAACCATCTCTGCTTTACTCTAGCAATGTTGGAAATTATTGAATGGGAATGCCAAATAACGTAACTACATCAATGGCATAAGTAATCATTTCTAATTTGGTTCTTAAGAAGTATTCCTCACTATTAATTGGTCCAAGGATAGGTGTTTCTTTTAAAGCAATATATATTTGTATGAAACCGTGAATCGATGTTGCTTTGACCCTTTAGTGATGGCAGGACACATCTCAGCATTGAGTAACCCTTTTATCAGTTTCCATGAGAAACATGAGTATTTAATTGCACATTGCTTCTGACAAGTTCCGGTGTCCTCAAAGACTCGGGAATCACTAATCAGAAAGCACCTGAGTCTTTTTTAGTATACATATATGTATCTCTGTATTCAATAGATTGATTCAATGTTCTAATATTTATCAAAGCAGTTGTAAAATGGGACCTCAAGACCAGAGTATGGGAGGAAAGGAGGCAGGAAAGGAAAAATAGAAAGAAAGGAAGGAAAAGAAGAAGAGAAAGATTTCCTACTCCTTCCTATTACCTTGTACTCAGTCCACCATATACTAGCCTGGACTGGCCATATATTAGAGGTTGATCCTCCTTGCCTAATGACATACAAAATGCCTACTGAAAGTGAATATTAGAAATAAAATTAAAAGAAACTACATACAGAAAGAGCAGATAAAATAGGTAGAAAAATCCTTTAAAATTCACAATTTTAGTATAAAGAATAAAAATAATATGGCTATTTGGCTTACGTTCTTTGCTTTCTAAATTTATGACATTTTTCTCTAAAGAAAACTCCATTATAGTATTTCATTTGTTTGAAAGATAAAATCCAATTGCCCTAATTCCATAAACCACACATTTTTTAGAAGAAGATGGACTAAGTTCATTTTAATTTCATTCTGGATAATTACTAGAAAGCATGCAAGATCTATTAGAGAAGATACAATTATTAAAAATCATTATGCATTTACAGTATCTCAGACCAAAACCAATGACTAATTCTTATTCTCATGGTGCTCTGGTTGAAATAATGACAAACACTAACAAGAATTATCCTGGTTTGGTTGGGCAGAGTCCCAGACAGCATAGGGACCTCCCATTCTTACTCCCCCAGCTTGGTCGGCCTTCAACCAGATATAGGCAGCCTGCACGGAATGAGAAATGTATTCCCTTCATATCCTCCTGCCCATCCCAAAACAGAATTCCTGAGAAAAAGATTCATTCATTTCAAATACAAAGGATGGTGGGGAAAAATGATCTTGTAACCAGACAGAACCATTCGACTCTGGGTCCTTGGGAAAGTAAATGAATTTTTCTGGTTCTGATTTCTCATAGGTAAAAAAGGGACAATAATAATCAATTCTGGGTTTTATGTGGGGATAAAATGACCAATCAGGGCAAAGCAGCTGGAAGCTAGAACACAGCAGGAACTCACTTTGTGTCAGAGGGACTAACAGTGGGGGAGAGAGAGAAGGTTTTCCTGGAACATCTAGTTGCCCCACAAAGTATCTATTTTTCTAGTGTAGCTGTTTATAATACAGATTATTTCAGGAAATATAAAAAACTATGGAATATGTCTTCTGTCTTCACTGTACTGAAAGGAAAGTTGAGACTTTCATGTACTTTATAGCAATACCACCACCTAATATGTAATAGCCAAATAAAAAAATTTTGACCTTAACTTGTTTAAAATTCAGCTCCTATGCCTATTTTTTTCACCATTCTTCAAAAAATGCCTGCTTCTTTATTTAAAAAATATGCATATGCGTCACTTATTTAAACTTTCCAGTGTTTGTTGCGCTGACTATGTATGTTCCAGCGGGGAGCCTCAGCAGCACTGCCAAACTTCAGTAGTAAGTTCTTGCAGAGGAAAAATCACCTGTGCTTAGTTTACTTTGCATTGTGCTTTACTTTGTACTGAGTATGTACTGAGACTTTAATAACATTTTAATTATAACTAAAAATATTAAAACTTAGAATAAAGTCCTGTAACTCACTGAAATTTATCCACATTAATACATAAGTTTGTGTATTTCTATATTTTCCTAGGAAAAAAACAACAAAATTTCGTCATTAAAGTATCTCAAGTTACAAAATCTCTTTTCACATATCCCTTGGGCCCCATGAGTCAACATCCACGGTAATCTGTTAGTGTCAAACACTGAAAGTCACCTATCCTAAAATTCATCCTTCCTGTCTTCTCTACTAAAAGGATCCAAACTTTGTTCAGTGTGACAAAGTGCCTGGTTAAACATAAACAACTCAGTCAAAGTGATGAGTATTCACGTGATATTGTTCGGGCCAATGAGATGGAAACAAGCCACGTGTGAGGATTCTGGGAAAACTTGTTATTAAATGGGGGCAAGGAGAGATGGGATTCAGCCAACATGCACTTATTTATATTCTGCTTTCCCCTTTGTTCTACCTGGAACACAAACATGATGCCTGGAAAAGAGGCAGCCTTCTTGTGACTATGAAGACAAAGGCTACACAAGCAGAACAGGGAGCTTAAAGGACTGTTGGTCTTTTTTGTCATCTTTGAGGAGCTATACTGGTCCAATATGGTAGAGCAACTGATAAACTCTATAGAAAATTTAGATAGTATTTTAGTGAAAATATCCAAAATTCACATGGGTAAAGCAACAGAGACAATTATCTCATAAAAATTATATACCAATAAATCATGTAGGAAGTATAGTTCCTTGATAATAGCTGAGAAATTTTCACATCTTGTAAACCTGTGCATTTTCAATATCATTTCATCAAGCAGACTTCTTATTTCCAGTAAAAGTATCATTATATTTAGTGGGGTTCGAAGTATGGCTAGTACAGAAAAGTGAAGCAGTACATCTTGTTTAAAAGAAACAGACTAAATAAGAGGTAAAACGTAGGCAATTTATTGTAGGTTTATTGTAGGCAAAATATTTATGTGTATATAAAAATTCATAAACCCAAAGATAGAATCTGGAAAGATAATATTTAGGTAAAGATAAAAGAAAAAATAAGTAATTGTTACTGTTAAATAAGTATATTTGATGTTATCTACCCAGGAAAAGAAATCAGTTGACGTGTATTCATAAACAGACTCTCTAACTAGAGAAAAGACAAGATATATTAGTAATGTGAAGAGGAGTGGATAACGCGACCTGAATCATGTCTGGTATTGATATACATGTCTGCTTATAAGTTCTCTTTTACAAAAACAAACAAACAAAAACAGAAAAGCTAATAAATACTATAACTTCATACTTGTTTTTCGGGTTAAACAGAAGTAATACTCTGGATTTATTCTGACAAAGAAGCAGCAATTCAATTTTCAGAATTCGATTCAATTTTGCAAAGATTTATTTAACACCTACCATGTGCCATGCATTGTGTTAGAAATAAAATGTAATTTCTGGCCTCCAAAGATTTATGGTCTGAGGTGAGTTAGAGAAGTTGTCACATAACTGTAATTAAACATGGTATAATCTATCTTTGTAACTAATACATGTAGGAGAATAAAAGTCTGACACGTACAGGTTCTAGAAATAGACATTGGTGAGGGATTGTTTCTCTTTGAAAAGTTAGAAAAGACTCAAGGAAGTAGGGCCTTGAAGTATGCATAGGAGTTTGACCACTAGATAAGGGTTGATGGTGGGAAGGACCTTCTAAATAAATGGAGAAATAAAAACAAAGGTAAGTAGATATCAAAGTTCTTGTAGTTCCTGGTGCTCTGTAAAGTGTCAGGCATATAAGAAACAATCTATAAACATGTGTGCATGAATGAATGAATAAACAGCATGTTTAGAAAGCAGTAAGGATTAAGTCATAGTTATAATGGATCAGGTGTATGATGGCATATGGCCTTTAGCGCCCTGCTGAATGACTGAAGAACAGGGCAATTTTCACATTAGGGCAGAGGAATACGACCCAATCAGATTGGAAGGGTTTACAGCTGAAGGCTGTAGAATAGGATTAGGAAAACTGGTA
The DNA here is from genome assembly GCF_000325575.1 of Pteropus alecto. Lineage (NCBI taxonomy): Eukaryota > Metazoa > Chordata > Mammalia > Chiroptera > Pteropodidae > Pteropus > Pteropus alecto. The sequence goes on from NW_006434839.1 coordinate 21,178,639, forward strand.
AAACATTGATTAAGGTAAGAAAGAGATAAAGAACTTCAGTTTGAAAGAAGTTGATCTGGATTGAAATGCACCAGGAAGTGACTAAGAAAACACATCTGGAGTCTAAGGGAAAGGAGAAACTGGACAGGGTTGTAGAAGAGCAATGGTCTATGCAAAACCTCCTCTGTGCCAGAGACTAGAAACACGAAGATAGATAAGACATAGACTCAGCCTTCAAGGAGTTTATAATAATTATGATTTCCTGTGATACATATAAGAACTGAAGCATGTATAAGACAGATGTGTATCTAGAAAAGAATAATTAATTCCACATTGTGTGTGTATAGCAGGGAAGATTATCAGAGGAGACTTCACAGAAAGTTGATAATGGAAATGTAAAAGCTGCACAGAAGTTTTCTAGATGGAAAGGTGGAGAAGGGCTTATTGAGAAAAGAGAAGGGCAAGGTCAGCTGCATGAGACATGAAGCAATGGTAGAGGAACTATAAGCAGTTTGGCATTGCTGCCTATACAAAATGTAAAAGGTGGATGGTGGACAATGACATCAGCATGCCAGGGCCATTGCAGCAGACAGATAGCTGTCTTTGAAGACAATGAGTTTTTTTCTTCTTAAGGTTTCTAATATCTAAAGGGAGGCCAATTGTATAATGGACATATACTGAGGTCTTTAGAAATCGGATATTATTTTTACAAAAAGATGAGAAGGGAATGAGTTCATTACCAATAATTTTATATGAGAGTTAATGACAGTAAAAATAAAATTCTGACAATACTGTTGGAAATTATCTTGGAAAGAATGAACAGAGAGACATATCAAGAAACCTGCACACGGTCCTTTTTAATTATCCCAGAGTTAAAGACATATATTAAAAACAAACAAGCAAACAAACGAAACAAAATGCAGGAGTGAGATTCAAAGACTGTTGAATCTGAAAGGAACCTGATGTATCACTAGTGCATTTTTTTCATTGTGTTGGCTGGAAAACAGTCCCAGAGAGGGAAAACTACACAGTATATTAATAACGGAACTCAGATTCAGTACATTTTAATACAGGGAACCAGTAGTTCAGGGTTCCTACCTACTACTTTATGGATTAGCTACATTAGAATCTCCTGGAGAGTTTAAAATACTATGATTTTCCAAGATCCCATCCCCCCAAATTTTAACTCAATTGTCTAGGGTGGATGCAATATTCTCCATTTAAAAAAGATTTTCAAGAAGTATCTTAGAATTGAAAACTATTGACCTAGACAAACTCTAAGACTATGAAGGGGAGTGGTGATGTTTATTGATTAGGAAAATAAATCTCCTGGAATAAAAGGACAACTTTAAATGATGCCCAAGTTTTTGAGAAACTAAAACTTTATTCACATGTTAATCACTAATTAATGTTTTAAATGTCTATTCACATCCTTGTTTCTAGAGGAAGAAGGTAGAATATAGAGAGAATAATTTTATTCTTTGTGGGTTTTCTTTTGTTTTTACAAAGATATCCTCTTGAAGAATTTACTACAGTTTTTCTGTGAGACAACAGATTTTCCTCATGTCAGCACATCATAATGTTCCTTAGTTTGTCACTTGAGAACATGCAGTAGCACTAGCAGTAGAAGATATTAAAGTGGCAGTTTTTACATCAATGCAAGTATTAGTATCAGAAGTGTAAGAATTTATATACTGTGCAAAGGGATTTTCTGTCTATTTTGTGTTATCGAAATGCTTAACTATCGTACTATAGATTCTATGTTGATACTGATAAAACTATAAAGATCAGCATGATCAAAATGACAAAAAATTAGAAAAAAATAACCACCAAATACTTGTAGCAAAGCTGGATGTGATTCAAGACCAACAACTGTTAACTAAATCTAAACAGCAGCTTTCTAATTTGAGGGATAAAATACCAAGCTTAGAATGTCTGGGACAAACCAGTCAATAATTAAAGATCACTAAAACACAGTCTCTACTTATTACTAAACATCTATGAATTCTCTTCACACTCAAGACACTGCCTTCTCTCATGCCCTTTAAAACGTGCCAGACAACTTTTACTTTGAAGGAGTACTCCAGGTAACATATTGATGTCTTTGGAGATTTATAATTAAGAAGGAGGAAAATATTAATAAGAATACTGAGTGCCTCTCTCAATTATTCATTTAAAATATCAACGAAGAAAGTAGAGGGAACTTGTTTGTTCACATTGGATTTTTCTCATAATTCCAAGATTGCAAGATCTAGTAAAGTGAACTCTTAAAATTCTCAGATGTGGAGAATTGGTCTGATTATTTTTGAATTACTCCAAAGTTCCAAGACATTACACCTCTGTAATTTGTCAAGCCATGAAACTGAATCAAGCATGCCAGAAGGCTGATCTCGTCTTTAGATTGCTAGCTTCTCACATATAAAACTAATCCAATCACTCCTATGCATTCTTCTATCACAAGTGTAGCTTTGCTGTTCTCTACCTGTTCTCACCTATGTAAGAAAGATATGATGTGAAAACAATTGTTTCGCTGTAAAAAAACCAACAACATTAATCATGAAGTAACTTTTATTGAATGCTGGAAAGCTGTTAACTTGTGTTACAAACAATGGTGGCTTGATTCAGAATAAGAACAGTATTTGGAAGACAGCACAGAGCACTCCGTAGTTTTGAACTAGGCATTTCTTGAATTTGAGGGTTCACGAAGACCTCCGGAGGCATACGGTGTGAATGTCAAAGGTCTACTACAATTAGTTCTCATTAGTGGTTTCTTCTCACCTAATCAGAGCACATAATTTTCATCTTTAAAAAAATGTATTACACTACAGCAATGTATTAAGTATCTTTGGGAAAAGTAACTTAGTGCCCAACTATAATTTAGCTTAAAATAATGTTTGTGTCTTAAAATAAGTTCATATGATTTTCATATTAAGGTAAAATGAATTAAGCTTTTTTGAAAGAACAATTCATTACACTTTTGTTTGATCACTTCAAATGCCATGCTTCCAAATTTAACGTCATTAAAATAATCAAAAGCAGCACAACCTAAGATCTGCTTAGAAAAACTGGCCTTTTAATACAACCATCCCTAGCAATTCTACTTTGAATATTCATTTCTTAATAAGTGTCAGGAAGTCTGACAAAATAATTTAAGAAATGATGAAACGATTCTGATGGTAACTTTAAAAGAGCCACCTATAAATGTTATCAGTAACAGGAGATTTCTAGCACTAAATGAAATTTTTCAGAGTTCTAGGTCCTTCTTAGCACTAAGATATACAAGAGTAGATTTGCTTTCATACTTAAACTACAGCTTAAAATAGCATGAAGGACACTATTCTTGGGACAAGATAAGAACTAAATATCAGATACTAGATTTTAAGAAGTAGCACAATTTTACTATTTTAGTTAAATGATATGCTAGAATATCTTTTAGGTTCAAGATAGAATTAAATAATTACAGAACTTTAAAGTTACTCTTTTCTCAATATGGAAATGAAAGGACAGCTATTAGGAAAAATGCACAAGATTATGTGATAATAGAAAAAAAATAGAAAAATAAAGGAAGAACAAAAATAGTAGAAAAGGTGAAAGTAGCAGAGAAATTTTAAGAAAATCAAATAAAAATGTAGAATGCAGGATGATAACACAATGAATCGTAAATGTAAGTAAATTTCAAAATAATTTTACTTTTTGTCTTTAATTATATACTGACATTGTTCTTCACCTTGTTATTCAATTTAACTTGTACAACACCTCCAAACATCTTAAGATAAAATTCACAGCCTAAGTCTTAAATCCTATAGAGAGCTCCCTTAACAATATTAATGTTCTTTCTTTCTTCTTCTCATTTTAGTTAAGGTAGAGAAGTCAAGGGAATATATACTTAAAATCCTAATGGATTACAGAAAGAAGTGAGTGCTTGGATAATTAAGAAAAGAGAAAATTTGACCTCCTAGAAATCAGTCTTCTTTCAGATTTAATTTATGGGAACTCAGCATTATATATGCAATATAAATTTACTTATCCAATTGGAGATACAGCAATCTGAGAAGCAAAAGTACACTTATTAATTCTCCTTTTTCTATCTAACATTCATGTTAAAGTAAGATTTTTTTCCATTTATTATTGATCACTTTAGTATTTCAGATCTTAAGAGTTACTGGCAAATGATAAAGAGGGGGATTAAAAATCATCAATGTTGTAATTCAACATTACATGCATGAAAATGCTCATTCTCATGGACATTGCTTGAGAATTGAGAATTTCCATATTTTAAATATTCTCCCTTTTCTTGACCTTCCCCAATAAAGTAAATGCCAATTTGATTCTTCTTTTCCCCTCTTTTCTTTCTCCTACTTCTTTTTCTTTTTGCCCTAAAAAATGTGGATGTTACTGAGCTCCTCTTTGTAAATTATCTTTTTCTCAGAAATGTCCTCTCCCATGAATTCACCTACACTCTGGATTATTTCACAAATATTTGTCTTTAGCTCTGACTTCTCTGTCAAGCTCTTTCTGATTTTTCTTAAAGTTTGCTATTTCAACTTATGTTTCTTGCCATCACCTCCAACTTGATATATATAAAGCTCAATTTGTCATATGTCTAAATAAATAATTTTTAAAAGATTATCTTTGTTCCAGATTTCTCACAACTCCCACCAAAACGTCCTCTAAATGCACCATTGTTAAGTAGATCTTCATAAAACTCTGCTTTGATCAAATCGCTTCCTTATCTGGACACTTTAATAGCCCCGGCTACCTAAACCATAAAGTACAAACTAATTAGTGTGGCATTCGCTGCAAGCTCTATACAGTTTGTATTTCTACCCCTCTAACCCACTCATTCCTTTAGTATGACATCTCTATGATGGTCAAAACAAAGTACTTAATGTGGCCTAACTAGACCGTACAACTTTCCACCTCTACATCTTTGATGACACTTTTTGAAAGATTCTCTACTAAAAATGTCCTTTACTCTCTATTAAATTCCCTTTCTTTAAGCCCAACAAAGATGCCACCTCTCCATAAAGGCTTCTTTGATCACTTGGGCCCAAATTAATAATTTTCTTTCAAAAATTCTTATAGCACTTTCAGCCTTTCCCATTCCTGTAGCACATCCACTGTGGCATGATATTTGTGGGCAAGGCTTACTATCTCATCAACTAAATCATAAATATTACAAATGATATTACAAATATACTCAATTTACAAATGATACTCAATTTACACTGAATGAATGAAAGATTTTGTTGCCCTCAAACCTCCTCTCACTCTCCTCTCAGCACAATCTCCTTCTCATTCATTGTTTCAGCAAGTATTTATTGAGCTCTGTTATCCACCAGGAATTGAGTTAGGCATTAAAGATGAGTAGGATATCTATGGTCCCTGCCTTCATAGAGCTCACAGTCCAGTAGGAAAAACAAACATTAAAATATAAGTTTATCTGTGGTGAGTGTGAAGTATGCATGCTGTGAGGGCCTGTAGATTGGGGAGATACTCAAGTAGTACCTAAAACACTCACTGTTGCCTTGTTATAAATTAGGTACTCTTCATATCATAGTGAATAGCAAAAAGTGAAAATTATGCCCAAATAAAAGTACCATATTATAGAATATTTATCATAACCTTGGACTAAATATCAATTTCCACAAGTTAATCATAATAGAAATTATTTATTAACTCATTATAAGTGCAAGGATTTATGGTAGTTACTTTATATAGTATGCTTTTCAGTCTTCACAACAATCTTGCAAGGTATCTTTATTCCCATTGTAAAGATGAGAAAACAGGCTCCCAGAGATGAAGTTACACTACCCAAACTCCTACTAATAAAGAGCAAAGGCAGCCTTCAGACCTAAAACATATGTTCTTTCTCCTATATGTCATGAGTAGATCATATGCAAGTTTTCCACACAAGTACACTTAGCAATGATGAACTGGATGTCCTAGATCCTCCTCCACTAGGTGTCAGCTGGCCAAGGGTGGCAACATCATAATATTTTTAAAAAGATTTTATTTTATAACATTTTTGTAAAACTGCCTATTTCATGCTGCCTTTTAAGAAATGTTCTTTACTACTGTCTATGTCCATGAGTCACTGTTTGTTTGTCCTGCTCATTTGTTGCTTTTAGATTTATATCCCACATATAAGTGATATCATGTGATTTTCAACTCTTTCTGTCTGGCTTATTTCACTTAGCATGACTATCTCGAGGTCCATCCACATTGTCACAAATGGCAGTAATTCATCTCTTCTTATGGCTGAGTAATATTCTGACAATAGACTAGGGTTACCAGAAAGTAGGGGGACAGGGGGAGCAGGGAGGTAGACAGGGTAAAGGGGATCAAATATGTGGTGACAGAAAGAAATCTAACTATGAGAGGTGAACACACAGTGTAAATATATATATGGCTCACTGTTAAAGTATACAGCTGAAACTTATTGGATTTTGCTAATAAATGTCAGCATAAATAATAAATTAATTAATTTAAAAAAATAAAGAAAGAAATGTTCTTTACTATAATGGGAAAACCAGGACTACACAAGGCATGATTTCTCCTTGTTAATAGTTTTTGAATTAACCTCTCTTTAAGTTTATGATATAAAACCTGTATTAGACTTACTACTTATTTTTTTGATATACAGAAAATATAAATGGCAAAAAACACCTTTTAAAAATTCTGTTTTCTACATCAGTTTTGCTACATAGGTTCCTCTACTCAAACCCATATCAAAAATTTATTGATTATTTTGCTTTCAGTATTTGAAACAAAATGTGTTTTAGCTTCAAATTCTCCTATTCTAGAAATCAGAAATTAATGTTGAAATGGTAATATTCAAATTCATTCTTTACCACTGCAAAAATGGATTTTATAATTCCCTAAACATATTTATTAATGTCCAATTTTATATGCCACAGAGGTAGTATTTCCCCCAAATAAATATTTCATTATTTAACATTTTATTCTTTATTCTGTTTTTATTCCCCTAGAATGTAAAATTTTAGAAATGCTGATTTGCTTATTTAAGAATTTCTTGTCTGCTCATGCTAATTTTAACATTTTGGAGTGAAGAAGTAGAGGAAGGTAGACATTTGTTAAACTGTTTTATATCACAACATATTTTTATGTAAATTATTAAAGTAAATACATGGGTAAAATAATTCTTTGTGTAGCTTAGAGTTTTCCTAAAAACAATTTATAAAATGATTTCAAGGCATTAACCAAAACAAAGCTTCCTTAGATGTTATACAAAATGATACTGGCACATGGTTTCCATATATATGAGATTTAATACTTTGATTCTAAAACATTATTTTTGCCTATGTATGCTATTAAAGTGCTTTTTAAGTGAAAACAAACAAATAAACAAACATAATCCTTAACTCATAAGTTAATATCCAACAAAGTCAGCGTTTTCTGAAAAATTAAGATGCCTATCACTCAGCTAAAAAAATGAAATAAATCTTTAACCACAGAATACTGTATTTTGTCCAACAGTTAGCTCAATGTCTTTATTTATAGATGTTGAGTGACTTTCTCAAACTTACATAACTAGCCTGTGGCAGAGTCAGAATAAGACCTCTGAGTTTAATTTACTTTTGCTTTTTACTATTCCATTCTTGAACTATCTGACATGGAATTATAAAAAAAAATAATTTCAATTACCTATTGGAAAAGATAACCTTATATCAGATATTAACCTACAATGAAGGAAGTGATTACAATGTTATAAACTAATATTCATCTAAGATAGCAAAGCAATGGCATTTACCTTAAATTTACGTCTCTGCTCTGCACAGCTGTTGAAGAACCACAAGTCTGTCTCATGGCTGTAAATGTAACAAGAACAATAATGCGACCAATTTCATGCCTAAACTAAATTAAGTAGCTTTGTTATAGGATAGAAAATTGATAATGTATTTTATAAAAATAGTTTTTAAATTACAGATTATGGAAGTGTGCACATGTGCATATTCAACTGTGTGTAGTGTATGTACGTGTGTGTGAATTTACTCTTTTAATCTGGAAATCAGTTTCATTAAATTGAAAGCGTTATGTATTCTCTTTGGCTAATTTTCCTCATCATGAACCACTAGAAAGTGCTAGGAGTAGAAATGGATAAATAAAACAAATGAAAATGAGAAGTCATCTTCAGCTGTTATTATTTGGGTATGTTTTTTAGAGATCCACAGTAAGCATGTAAAACAGAAACATCTATCTGGTAATGCTTAGTTTAATATCAGCTCCCATTTGCATCATAATCTTTACATATGATTTATCAATATGTCATTAATCAATGTACCTATTGACTGGCCCTATTAAACACCTATTTAATTGGTGTTTCATGTAATGAACAGAATATCTAAACATGTTTCAAATACATGTATTCAGATATCTATACATGAAAGTGAAATCACTACTACAATCGGTATCCAAGCTCTTCAGGTGTGATTTTCTTCTTTCCATTTTGCATTAGATAGGCTAATATCTATGTTATCTGTAGCACAAAAATCTGAAAAAAATGTAAATGAAAGAGTAATAGATAAATACTAGTCTGCTAGAAATAGACTTTCTACTGTGTCACACTTCAAATCTGGCCTCTACTTTTTAACATTTAAAAGAAATTCAGTTGAGTACAATAAGCAACCAAATATTGTTCTTGTGACTTGAGCCATCAAAACATTTTTCTAAAATCTGTAATTATTTCAAATTTATAAAATAGTTCACCTTTAAAACTACATTTTACAATGAAAAACACATAATATCTCTTTTGGTCCTCTAACAATATGTTATGCCTGATAAAGTACCATGATCTATTATTAACACCAAATACCTTGCTTGCAAGTGCAGATTTTGAAATATTTTCAATTATCTTTTTTTAATTCTAAAAGATAACCTACACTAACTCAATTATTAAAGTAGGTTAAACTCTTAGTTAAGTAAAAAGGACTGTGAGAGAATCGTAAAAGTTTTAAAGTGTTAATTTAATATTAAATAGTTAAAATTTTTAACAAAAATATTGTACCCTTTTCTTTAATGTAAGTGGCAAATAGTGTAACCCCATTTAAATTGTATTTGCAGATGCAAAAATAAGCATTAACTAATATCCTCCTTTGACACAATATGTAAGCTAGTATAAAATGCTACTAGGTTTTTATTAGATTTTTAATACAACCCCAGCATGTTTCCTGTTGCTAAGCTTACCAAGTACTATGAAATACTTAAAAAGTATAATCACATTCTATTAACTGCAATGTATATTTTGGTGAACAAATAAGTCTTCATTCATTATTTTTAAATTCTCATTCATAGAAACCAACTTTTCATTCCTGTGACATTTTGGCATAAGATCCCATTAAAATTACAAAATAATAATAAAATGCTAGAGTTTTATAATCTGTACAACAGAGATGTATTCATGTTAATATGAATAAAAAACACTAAAGATAAGTGACACAATGAAACTCTCTGTAGTAACGGTTAGCATCTGAAATTGTTAAAAGGTATTTATAAACTTTTAAACACTCTTTTATAATAAAATAATGAAAATGAGGACTTAAGCTCAAAATTTTATTTATACAATATTTGGCACATGATTAATGATTTCTTATTTTAGAATCATTACTATTCCCACATTATTGTGTATGAGCGTGCATGTGTTTTCCAAAAAAAAAAAAAATGCATATTTTGGTTAAACATATTTTGGTTCAAAGTATCAGATTTTGCCTTCCAATACAACAAAAAGAAAAAGTAGAAAAACTAAAGCCCAGTCATTCTTTCCAGAGATACCCTGGTAACCATCAATATAGAAACTTTTACTGGACTTAGCTTTGGAGAGGAAGAAACAACTACTTTGTCTATCTTGACAAGAGACACAATAAAATAAGACAATATAGAGTGTTTCTCAGATGTTTAAAAAATAAGTAAATAAACCGTTTCCTACCTTTGGCTTATGCTTCCAGCATCTAACCCTCTTTGCTACATCAATAAGAAAGCAAAATTCCCAGTCTGAAGCCATAGTGAGGATAAACATTTCATTTGCTATCTTCTGTGACTTCTATGTAAATTTTTCTCTGTCATGTAAATGTATGGAGAGGCTCTCATGGAATCAGATAACTCTATGGAAATACTTTAATCTCTGTTATTACTTGGGGAAAGACGTGATGGTGAGAAAAATGTCTCACTACAGAATTACTGATTAGTTAAAACAACGAAAAAAGTGAAATTTAAAAGAAAAAAAATTTAATCTTAAACTCAGGCTAATTCAATATAACCCACTTGCAATCATGACAGATACCTATACTTTACTCTATTGAAATATATTCCTTATTCCCAAGTCCCCCTTTATCCCACACACTCCCCCAAAATGTTTTTTCCCCCAAGAAAATATATTCTCATCTCAAATATGTCTAGGGACCATAAATTTAATCCAGTTTTTAGGTAATAAGTAGTTTCTGGATTGTGTAGATCAGAAGCCTATAACTCTGTCATACAAACTAAGCTTCAGAAGGCCATCATCTAAGACTTAGTTACTAACACCTGGGAGTACATCTGAAAATGAAGACAGCTAGGCCATAAAAAACATTTCAAGATAGTTTTGTTAAATTAAAGCAATAAGAAAGATGTTTACTTTTTTAAAACTAATCTTTCTTTATTAGACATATATACAACACATCATTCTTTTGAAAAAAGCTTCGCTTATCCTTCAACAGAACTGATAAATATTTTGAAAGACGTTTTGTGCAACTTCAAATACTTCCCAAATATTTTTAAAATATGCCCTAAAAATGTTTCTTCTCTGGATACAATATCTTTTATATTTCTGTTAAGATTATATAAAACAATGGTTATATTATATAAGAAAAAGCTACTTAAAAAGACATAAACACTGTCAGTTTCACAGGACAAACATCAAGTGAGTAAGGACAACAAACTTCAGAATATGCTTTTACAACTCTAACCACAGCAATAACTCCTTGGCAAACTCATTTTTTTCTGGCAACCTTGGAGGTTTCCTGCATTTGTCACTTGGATACAACTGAAGAAAGGTTGTCTAAGACTGCTTTGCTTCCTTCTATACCATTTTACTATGACTTCCCTTTTAAGGAAGACATTTCACATTTTAACTTATTTGTGAATAAAATTCCATTAAAATCCCAGAAGGAAGTTTTATATAAAACTTTTTATGTCTATGTATACCAAATGTAGTTCCCACATAATTTTTTCAATAAGTGACCCTGTAAACTTTTGAAATCTATGCTAATAGAAAATTATTTTCTTTTAAGAAGATAGAGTTCTCTTTTAGAATTAAAATTACCTATATATTCAAGTATAATAATTTTCTGTATGTATACAACTGGGTTTGCATTTCTGTTATCCTTATGAACATCTTTGAAAATAAGACCCCAAGGGCAGGAGTACTTTACTAACCTGAAGTGGTCTCTGTTTATCACTGCTCTTGGGAGATTTCAATCCACTTGTTTGCTGCTGTAAGAGAAGTTGTCTTGCTGCTTGGAGAGCCTAGAAGTAAAAAGGAAGCTATATCTAAATATTTTGTAGAAAGGTAAATCGATTATCATTATTCCTTGGTTAATAGTAATAGGCTTCAATATATAAGAACCCCAGCCCCACCCTCCATTCTAGAGAGACTCATTAAATCTTTTTTCTTCTAATGTGAAAAAAAAATTACATAACATACATATTCAACTTTGCTTAAAATCATGGAGATGGATATTATCCTGTAGGAAATAAAGTTAATTTGTTTAAAGTGCTTAAAGAGGAAAAAATCATAAACTGCATCAATAACCTCATTTCCACAAGGAACTTGTCTTTGAGTGTTCAACTAAACTGCCCACTCCCCTTTAAATTATCATTCAATTTGCATTTTCATATTACAATTTTGAAGCAAAAGCAGTAGACTTCAAGTGTTACCGGAAGCTGTAATTAAATTTGACAAATCAACATCAGATTATCTTGAAAGTGAATTAATAAGGATTTTCACTAAAGATTTAAAACACTTTTTTGTACTTACAATTCAGGAGGAAATCTCTCCTTTCACAAAATAAAGTGCAGTTTTAATGCCAAATAAAATTGAGTGGTTTTCATTTGCATTCTTAGCAAAATCAGAGAACAAAGAAATTACCACTCAACCAATCAGGTTTGTTTCTATGTGTGACAGAATACCAATCAAAATAGAAGATGTTTTCATTTATTTTCATGTTTTCTTTTCCACTCAGGAAAATAAAACTTAACATAAGAAATTAATGTAAGCATTTCATTTACTGGAAGAGGGGCAGTTTGGCAATTTTGCTGCATAAAGTCATATAAAAATTAGTGCCATAATAATAATAATAATAAAAAAACCACACATATTGAGACGTTTTAAAGGTAGCAACATAAACTAATTTTAAAAAACTTTTTAAGAGCTTCTACTTTATAAACTTACTTTTTCTCTCAACAACCAAGTTCAATGAACACTAATGAGGAAATTTTTCAACAAATACAACTAAAATAAATCATTGTCTTATGTTGTTATTCACTATTTTAGAATACATGGTACATTTTTCTTGATGGGAAACTACCTTAGATCAATAGCCTTCTATAATAATTAAGATTCCGAGCTGAAAAAAAAGTACAATTTTGATTAGAATCAATGATCTGGTTTTTAAGAGAGTTTCTAGTATCCATGACAACAGTTGCTTTGACAAGATGTGCATATGGCATTACACTGCCAGCTGGTGTGAACAATGTTTGAACTACTGCATTGAGATGCTGAGCAAACAGAAAAAGTTGCCATGTCTTAACCCTCAGGGAAGGCAGTCATCCCCTGATCAATTATGAAAAGACAGATAGAGGGCTGCTACAGTCTGGCTCCAAGCAAGTTTCCTGAGAAGGCAGGCAGGCATAGAAACCAAAGCAAACAAACTGAATGCACTAGCACCATCTCCTAACACTGATTTGTCTTCCCATAGCAGGATCTGGCACAGTTTGTAAAGCATGCTTTTTACACTTGGAAATACACTCACAACAATCTTCCTCTTGTTTTTTAAATTTTTCAAGTAATTACAAGTCAAACTAAACGTTTCTAAGGATGGCATATTCCAGTGAACTCAGGCAAGTTTATTATAAAGTTCAGGTCCAATAAAAGACCAAATAAAATATTAATCCCATAAATACTTTATTATCACAAAACTGTTTGAAAATTTCACATTATAGTCTAAATGATATAGCTTTCTTTTTAAAATAACAACACAAAATAACTACAAATGATATTTTTCAAATGGAATTTACTATAGTGTGACTAGGTTGTGTCTATGTGAAACTCTCAAAAAAAATTAGTCAATTATTTTACCCTTTGGTGCCAAAATCCAGTTTGTCTAATATTTTTCATGTAATTGTTTTTCACCTTCGAGTTCATTAGTTTATTTTGTATATATCAGCTTTATTTAGTTTATATTTAATTCTATAGTCATTTGCTATTCTTAAAGGATTCTAATGAATATAGTTCAGAATCCTGAAGTCATAAAATCAACCAATAAGACGCCCTCATTTTAGCAAATGAGTAACCACGTGGTTTTTTCAAGGTCTTCTGGTTTCCACGACAGATATTCCAGTGTGCCACCCTGTCTCTGATCCATCAAAGGACCTGTTAGATGGTAATAAGTAAAACTCTAGTAAAGAAGAACACATGGTACCATAATGAATTATTTTTTGCCTAAATGGGGGCATATTCATTTAACAGAACTTATGGAAAAAAACTACAATATAGTCTTTTTTGTTTTGAATTTGTAAGTGTTTGGATAGAACAACTATTACAGAATATATATCATTTTTTATGGCTAAGTGTTCCCACCATCCCTGACTTGATATCACATAGCTTACCAATACTTGATGGAGCTCTACACTCTTGTAACACTCTGATCATTAAACCAGTTATTACTAATAAATTGAAGAATTCCAAAGCTGGAAAAAACACCTTAGACATTGTTTAGCCTAGTTTTCCTATTTTGTAGATAAGTAATTAAAGAACCAATGCTACGATAACTTGATTAAAGTCACAAAGCAGTAGCACGGTCCAGTCAAAGGCACAGGCTCTTATCTCTCAAGCCTAGGACCCTATCCATTTCACCACCCTGTATTACCTTTGTTCAACTCAAACCAAATAAGCAACTCAATGGAATATGTAACACCCAATGGCTACAGAAAGACACTAGAAAACTTGATAATTAGATCTGCAGTTCATGAAAATGAAAATGTCACTAGACAAAAGCATACATGTTTTTAAAGGACCAATAATAATAATACCACAAGATAGTTGACAAAAACATGCTTCTATCTCTAAAGTACTGTGATTTTCATATGCATTTACAGTTTTTTTTTAAATAGTCAAGGATCATCTTTAAATACAAATGCTTATGAAAAAGAACTCCTTGCCTACATTCTTTTCAGAGATTGCTACAGTAAACATGAGAGGTGCAAGAACAAGAAAACAATCCCAAGAGATCAGAAATTATTAAAAACTCCTAAGCAGAAATTTTTGGCAGTTTGCGTTCTAATTGCAGTCATCACATGACATTTTTATTTCCATTATTCTAGATAACATTTTAGGACAGAATTTCAATAAAAAATTGTTCAGAGACATTTAGTTCATCTTTGCAACTTATTATTGTAGCTACTCAAAAGATGAAAGATTATCAGCTAAATTACTTGCATCGATGTAAGGTGTTGGGTGTCAAATTAAAATAAAATATTAATTTGAAAATCACTTGTCCACCTAAATTAGTAAATAAAAAAGTTAAATGCCAGGGCCTTTCATAAAGTTCTATGAGTCATTTAAGTATTTATATGATCATCTCTGCAAAAAAAAATTAATTTACAAAAATGATAAAAGATGTTTACAAAATTTAGTAATATCTGAGTCTGATTAAAATGAACAAGAAAGAGGTTTCTAAGGCAGCCAAACCTATCTAGTTTCCGAAAACACATTTGTTTTGAATTAAAGATGCACTTTAGTTAATGAAATTATCTAATTTTAGTAAATCTAAAGAAAATTAAAATAGGATATTTTAAAAACTGAAATCAGGTTAAATATTTTGAAAAGATAAATAAAATCTGAATAGTAGATTAAACATATATGTTTTGTTAGGCTGCAAAGGTGTAGAAATGCACACATTTTCCAGAATTCAGTGCATTTTGCTCTAAAATATTTGTTAAAAACATTCCTAATAGTGACTGTATAATTTCAAATAAACCAAAATTTTGTAAGAAAAGCAAAATTCAAGCATATTACCTTTCTACAGTAGTAATAACTTCAGGCTATTTATGATCCTCATAGAAAAAGAGTTACTTATTAGAATTACTAATGAGAATTAAGAGTGAAAACTCTTTTAACTTATCAGATATAAACTTTATTTCTTTTTAAAGAACACCAAAAACTTTCACCAGAAGTAAAATTGTTTAAGAATAGCTTAGAAGTACCCAGTGAAATTAAAAATGTTGAGTACCCTAAGGTTTATAAATAAATTCTTTTTTTAAAAAGTAAATATATGTATATTTTGGGAAAAAACAGACATCACTCATATCTCTTCCCATAAAAAGAGGAATACTTAACCTATCAGCCTGTTGCATTTGAGACATTAAAATGAAAAATGACATCTACACCCATTAATATCTTCAATGTATAAACAGCACAGCATGACACATTCTTGAGAGCTGAAGGCTACAAAACCTCTCAGAAACATAAATAACAAAGCACTCAGAAGCATATTTGATGTTGATATTCATCTCTGAGAAAAACACTGCTGCCTAGGCTTCTTATGAAAATAGATGCAGCCCAAATGGATCTCCTGTAATTGGTTTCAGATAGCGAGGTCAGAAGAAATATGATACAAGAAACGATTATGTGGAACAGGCGAAACAAGAATGTTTACACAGGCACTCCCTAGTTATACTGACAAGGGGTGTACACTTTGCAGATAACTAGAACTAAAAAAAAAAAAAAAAAAAAAAAAAAAAAATGCCAGCAGGACATCCAGAATTTTGTTCTTCATACTTACATATTTTAACCTTTAACATATGACGCCTTTAACACGCTACTTTGAATACTGAAAATGTTTTGAACAGAATTCCATTTTCTAATTATTTTCACAAGTGTGACTGTTAAAAAGTATATTCAGATCCTTCCACAAAGGATATAAATTCCCATTCTGTTTGGCCTTTCCTCACATTATGTTCCTACTAAGGAGAATATACTGATAAATGTAATCTAAAGTCTCATAACACTATTTAATAGAGAAAAATTAATCATCTAATTGCCATAACCTATTTTCTAAGAGCAATCTATCAGAGTGAAATTATGCATCTGTAGCTACTGACCTTTCATTTTATCATGGTTGATACATAATTAGACTAAGTTTGTTGGGGGAAAAAAAAGCTAATTACTAGAAAATATTTTTGAAAATAATTATTTTTTGTTTTACAGTATATTTTACATAAAGTTAAAGAATACATGTGTGGCTATATTGTGCTAAACTGTGGACCTCTATGGAGGCCAAACTGAGAAACTAAGATCATTTATTTTATAGTACTACAATAAGAATGAGAAATTCATTGTAGAGTATCCTATTTACTAATCAAATATCAGGCTATTCTGGCTTAGCAGTCATAATGTAGATCCAAAGGAGAGACAATCAAGATATTGAATATGTGATGGAATGGATCCTCAAGTCATCCTCAGAAGTTCTAACAAAGTCCTCAAAGCTCAAGTCCAAACCTAGTACTTAATATATTCCAGTATGGCTCCAAAGTCCTAGATGAGCACAGAAACCCACAAAGTAAACTGGTGAGTTAATGGTAACTAAGGGCTAAGACAGGTTTTGTTTTCTTCAGGTATAGAATCATACACTCATTCCATTCTTGGTATCCATATCTCTATTCTCTTCATTATTCTGCTGTTAATGATAATGAATTGCTAATGGTACACTTATAAAAAACATTAATATAATCTATAGCAATACTAAACATAATTCTTGTTCATATATTAAGAAATTCTGTCCAACTTTAAAATTTCCAAGAAGAAAAGGTAAACATGAATTGGAAGTAATTTTACTAAAACTTACAGTTTTACATCTTATTTTTTTTTTTTTACAGTACATGTTCCAGGAACTACAATGGTTTATCTGCATTTTTTCCATTATCTCTCTTTCTGCTATAAAATATTTTATTATTTTTCCCAAACATACTTTGGATTTACATTTGTTTCTCACATATTTTAACAGTTTATTTTTCTTATTATTAGGCCAATATCTTCTATTTGGATATGGATTGAAGATTCATTACTATTATGTGTTATAATTTCAATAAGCATATCAGATATTAACTGAAAATACATGCTACTACATTAGAGTATAATATCAGAAAGTAAACTATTATTTGAATTCTGTATTCTGGATTCCTCCTGCAATTTAAAAGTAAGATTGCCAAAGAATTAGCATTTGGGAAATTATTTTAAAGAATAAATTACATCAAAAATTACTTGTCATTAAAATTTATGTTTTGCAAGTATGTTCCATATACCAAGGAAAGAACTAAGTATTACACATTTATACAGGTAGGGGTGATGATGTGACGATTTTTACCCTCAAAGAGCTTACTGTCCTTTAAGAAACATCCAGTTGAATGTCAAAAGGCCATAAAAAATATTTTTAAAACGTTCCAGGAGTTCCTAAGCAGAAGAAATTATTTTCAGTTGGGGAGCTCAGATAAACTTTTATAAGGAAATAATATTTGGGCTGAACTTATATGAGAAATAGTTCATCTTGTGGAGAAAGAAGAATGTGGCCATGTCAAACAGAAGTAATGTGGCCATGTCAAACAGAAGTAAAGATAACATCGGTTTGGAAACAGCGAAAAGAAAATAACATCTTGGATAGAGCATGTACTGAGTTTGAGAGCTAGTGAAACATCATGGGAAGGTTGGTTGGAGGTAATTAATGAATATAACTAAACGATAAGTGGCAAAGAGTCTAGATATAATTTAATGGGTAAGAACAGAAGTTTCTGAATCTGGAAATGATGGGATAAGCCTGGCCCAGGACAATATTGAGGTCATGTTGTGAAGGATAGATGAAAAGTGAATAGGGCGAGGAAAGACACGAGGTAGAAAGACCAATGAAAAGTATGTGCAGGTGGTCCAAATAAGAGATAAGAAGAACAGTAAGACTCACTGTAGTTGAAAACAGGAATCACAAGAGGAACTGTCAAAGTAGAACTGGTAGGACTTAGTAACTGTGTAGCAGTAAATCCAGGAAGAGGTAAATGATGACTTCAAAATTTTAAGTCAAGGATAACTGAAAGAAAAGCTATGCCACTTTGGAAAGGGAGAAATCGGATTACAAAACACAGGTTTTGGAGAGATGATGTTGTTTACCTGCTGGCAGGATAACCAAGAAAAGTTTTCTTTAGTAGATACTAATAATGCCGAACTCTAGATTGAGAGGATTCCTGAAAGTAAGAGGTTAGATGGTAGTTAAGACAAAGGGAGAATAGAATATTAGATTGCTAATCAGGAGAATGAGGAGAAGGGAAGAGTCAAGTCCCCAAACTTGGGGAACACTTATATTTTGTTGAAAGGAGATGAGGAGATAGTGAAAAAGGAAAACAGTAAATGGGGAGGAGAGCATAGTAACAGAAGTCAAAAAGACCTCTAGAAAATGTTAAACATAGACTTACCATATGAGCCAGTAATTCCATCCCTAAGTATACACCTAAGAGAAATAAAAACACATGTCCACACAAGCAGTTGTTCATAACAGCTTTATTCATAACTGCCAAAAGGTAAAAATAACCCAAATGTCCATCAATTGAAATATGAATGAATAAACAAAATGTGGTCTACCATATAATGGAATGTTATTCAGCCATAAAAGGAAATGAAGCACTGACACATTCTACATAAATGAACTCTGAAATCGTTACACTAAGAAAAAGAAGTCAGTCATAAAGACCACATATTGTATAATTCATTTATATGAAATGCCCAAAATAGGCAAATCCATGGAGACAGAAAGTAAATTAATGGTAGACAGGGGCTGGGGGAAGGAAAGAATAAAGAGTGACTGCTAATGAGTTTGGGGTTTCTTTGAGGGTAGTGAAAATACTCTGAAATTAGATAGTGGTGACGGTTACACTAACCTTGTGAATATACTAAAAAAACACTGACTTGTATACTTTAAAAGGTTGAATTTTATGGTATGTAAATTACCTCGATAAAGCTGTTATTTATTTAAATAAAAAAGTGATGACAATTAAATCTCGATAAAGCTGGAAGTAAAAGAAAATAAGAAAAAATTGGGGAAAAAATGTGTAGAAAGATGAATGATGTTCTCAAACACCAAAACCTCAAATTGGCTAATGAAAGTTCTTGTTAATCTGAACATTTTCACGTGACCTATCAGATATCAGTCTCCACAGGGTACTGAATTAGAAGTTAGATTGCTTGAAAGCACTGGGGATAAATGGGGAAAACCTTTGCCATAAGTACAAACAATTCTTTCGATAAATTCTATGGAGATCAAAGTAAATGAGAGCTATAGTTTAACAGGTTTTATGTTTTTTCGTTTGTTTGTTTGTTTTAAGTAAAGAAAACGATAATGAGCTAATAAGAAATTGAAGCTGTAACAGACAAAAGAGAATTGTGAAAGTCACTAGAGGAGATGGAAAGGGGCTAAATCATGGAGCAGGAGCAGGTGATAGCTTTGTGGGAGAAGAAAGTATCCTCTGGGATAGGCTGAAGGGGATAGTAGGTAACTTTGCCCTGAAGGGGTAGGAAGAGAATTCACACTGATGATCTCAATGAACTCAGAGGTTAAAAAAGGTGCAATTATTTATTGAGAATGAAAGAAAGATTGGAATTTCTGGGGAAACGAAAGTGAGGAAGCTTTGCCATCATCATTCTGAGAAATATAGCTAGTAAAACAAAAACTGATATTTAAAATGTTAAGTATGAAATGTGCTTCCACAGACATTGATGACATAGAATATAAATGTCTTCTGGAATGTTGCCTCCAGAATTAAAGAACTGCCTACTTTTCCACTGCTCTAATTTGGTATCATCACTATTCAGTCACAGTCTTCGAACTTTTAACTGGGCCAAATGACCTGGCACCTCCAGTTATATCAAGTAATGACGATGAGTCACTTATATGGTTTGTTATCGTGCATTCTGAACACTGGTTACCTTTAGTTTTCAAAAGAAAGCCTCTATATCTATACCTATCTATCTATCTATCTATATCTATCTATATCACCTATATCTATCTATATCATCTATATCTATGATGCTGCTGCTACTATTGGCATACTAATGGGCCTAGCATACTGTAATTCCTGAAACTTTACCTCAGTGTAGATTTAGTTCTCTGCAATCTATTCAAGGAGAAAAATGTCCCATTAGACAGGAAGAATATCTTAACAGCTTCATGTTCTATCATACTTTGCAAAATTGTATTCTAACCTTTTTTGAGATTGAGTGAAAGGGTTTATAACTTTTTGAATGTGCCGGTGAGCTGCCTCTCTCTCCTCTCCCAGGTCTACATCACCACATCTGCATGAATATACACATACACAATGCACCCTACGCTATGGGAACACAGGCACTCAAGGATCTTTTAGTATTGCAAAAAAGATGAAAGTACATTCAGTATAACCACAATGCAATTCAGAAATATGCTGCATGTCATTAAAAGGAAGTACAAAAGGTTTCTATGGGAGTTAAGCAGAAACAAAAAGAAAGAAAAAGAGAATTAATGATTATTAAGTGCTCATTATATGCAAGATATAATTCTATATCCTGGGCACACTATTTCATTTCATCCTAAAAACACCCTCCTTTGTCATAGATGTGTGAACTGAAGCTCAGAGTATTTAGATTATATGTCCAAGCTGTTTCACATGTTTTGAAATGGCATAGAGATTTGAACAACCATCTGGCTGACTTTGAAGCTCGTGCCCTTTCCACAAGGGATAATTAAGAAGAGTGTATCATTGAAGAGACTTTTATACAGAAAAAGACTTAAGTAAAAAACTGCTTTAGGCATAAAAATAACAAAATAAATTCTGAGTCACTAATGACATTGCTAGTTATGCCAACTAAAACAGTATAAAGAATTCCAAGATCTTATTTAAATTGTTTTTATTTTTCCTTATTTTTCATGAGGAGAATTAGACACACAAGCTTATATACTAAAGGGAATTTACTATCCTTAAAAGACTGTTTCTTTTAAGTTATTCAGCACTTGATTCAAGATGTTGGTTACAGACAAGAAACCAATATTAAAGATGAAAAATTTTAATAATCATCTTATATCACAACCAAATACAAAACGATATCATTGGTTAACAAGCATTAAATAATATGTACTATGTTCTGATGGAGTTAGAAGTAGACTTGCCAGATAAAATAGAAGATAATCAGTTCAATTTGAATTTACTTGTATTTTTGCTTGCTAAATCTGGCAATCCTGGCTAAAAAAAAAAAAAAAAAATTATTTCAGAATGTTACAAGAAACCAGGATTTTTTTAGACTGAGTTTTTCATTTAAAGGTAAACACTATTCATCTCATCAGTGGAAATATTTTTTTCGTCCTAATAAGTAATGATATCATCTTACCTATATTTTACAAGCGAGTTAGGCTAGTGACCTGTGGGCTTAGGCTGCTTTCCTGTGAGAAAATGCTCACTTGGCTACAAATGCATGTCGAAGGCTGAGGTGGACCACTCCAAAGGAAAAGTGAGCACACAAGTTATTGAAAAAGCCAGAACAATAAAAGCAGAGGAAAGGTTACTTTTAGAGTTTACACTCTAGCTTCCTGAAATTGAGATGTAGATGAGAAAAATGCAAAACTTTAGTTCTCCATTCACCCTTCCCTCAGAAATGATGAGGCTCTGTAGCCAGGAACCCTGAGGCAAAGATTATGACCCTGTCTGGCACCAAGGGGAAGAAATGCTACAGCAGATCTAAAGGAAAGAGCCTTGAGGCAGAGTGCTTCTGCATAGGTAACCCAGAAGCTAACTGGCTAGTCCCAGAGGAGGAAAGAGATGGTGAGAGCAAAACCAT
>NW_006434839.1:21200770-21230547 GCF_000325575.1 Pteropus alecto
GGAGAAGGGGTTTGATTAGTTCAGGTGCAGACATAGTGGGTTCAGAACCTCTAAAGGAAAGCCCCTAAAGCTAAAATTAGAGTGTTCTTAGAAACAAAACGACAGAGTTGCCAGAGACCTCGGAAATTCCAAGTTCTAATCCCAGCATCATTCCAAGTTTCTGTATGACCTCAATGATGAACTCTGAATAAATTCCTTTTTCCCAATTTTCTAGTCTTACTGGGCAATCTAAAAAGTGAAACATAAAACTCATTGAGGAGAGGAAATGCTAATCATTGACAACCAATTGCTGATGACCTACTGCAATTATTCAAAAAATATTTATTGAATGAATGGAGGTAGAAATCTATTTATATTAAGTTCATAGTTAGAATTTTGTATTTTTAGACTATGTTATTTGTAATATAAATTATGAAGCACATATATGCTTGTGTAATATATTTTGAAACTAATTACCAAAGATAGATTTTAGAGATCTTGGGCAAATTCACTTTAGAGAGGAACCTTGGGTTTTTCCATTTTATGTTCTAGCTATTATCCATCTTAGGTTTGATTTTCTTTAGCATATAAAGTGGTAAATTGTAGTTGTTAACATTATACTGTGCATAAGAGCGTTCTTTTGAATAAAATAAAATATAAACCAGTAGTGATAATAATCATCACCTTAATACATCAAAAACTATACATCTATGTAATTTTTGTGGGATCTTCTGGGCTTTTGCTCTAAAAATCTTCTCAAGTGCCCTGAGTCTTTAAATTTTAACTCTATCAAAGAGGTTAAAATATATTTTTGATTTCAAAATAATTTCTTATATATAATTATCTGTAATATGACTCTTATAGTAAGTTGTGTAAAAATAAAATATTTATAATACATATTTAGAACATAGTACCCCTTGATAGAAATCAACAGCTCAAGAACCGGGAGACAGGAGGGTCCAAAAAAGGCTTCTTGCTTGTAAGAAATGATTTGATTTTAAAACAATGTTCCTAAAGGTCCCTCTACTGCTTTGTTCTCACTCTTTAGTTCCACTGTCATAATGAGACTTAGGACTAAAAAGGCTGGGGGAAAACAAAATTTATCTGCAAAGTTTGGTCAGTGGCCCACTTGTTGAAGATATACATGAAATCTGAACTCAAAGAGCTAGTCTATGCAACTTGTGTTAACGCAAGCAGCATTTCTACTCAAAAACCTAACTTATCTGATAATCTTACTTGTTAAATGAATGTGTTTAATAATCCTTAAGCAGTATAAGCTCCTTAAGGGCCAGAAATGTTTCTAAAAATTTTTATGTCCCCAGAAATGCATAGCACAGTAACTTGCACCTAGTCACTCAAAAGATATTTAATTAAAAAGCATGTTTCTTTAGACATTTCTAAACTTGTAAAACACATAGAGAGCTTAGCTGGTTCCAGATATCTGAGATGTAACATACACTCAGGGAAGAAACTTCACACTCCTCCAGGAAGTCACAATGCCTTGCATACAGTAGGTCTTCTTCAGACGTCTATGTAGATAACTCTAGAGGATTGCCTAGCAATCTACAGCACTAAAATGAGCATATATAAGACTTCTTTCTTTTTATCAAGTTATATGAAATATTTTATCTATGACTTTTCCACAACATATTATCTTTCATTATTTAATTTTAGTCACAATCCAAAAAAGGACAATTGATTGCAAAAAAATCTTTATCTCACCTTCTTCAGTTAGAGTCCTTCGATTCTTTTAGGCAAATTGCATAAGCATAAAAGGAAATTGTTCTCTAATCTGCCTTTCAAGCATAGGTCTAGAAAAAACTCTACACATGTGGGTGTTTTAGTTACTCAGTTTAAAAATTTGCTTACATAAAAATGGAAGTATTTTTCATGCTTTTCCAGACTCAGTTACCTACAAAATTAGAATTCTACTAAAACCTTTTTAATATTTATTAATGTTTATGTACACCTAAAGACGTACACTATGGGAAAGAATAACCTATTTAGGCAAAAACAACACAGTTATTTTAAATTAAAAACAAAAAGAATTTTCAAATTCACTAAAGCATCCCAATATTTCCAATGCTTAGAAACTCATTTTTCATTTAATGTAATTCTCTTCTGTTAGATATTTACATTTTTAAAAATTTTTTCGATATTAAGTAACATTACAATGAATTTCCTTGTAATTCAGCCCTGCAATTATCTCCCCAAAAGTTTAATCTTGAGGTCAAATCATAGTCAGAAATTAAAATCTTTTTAAAATACACAAAAATATTTCACTTTAATTTGCTTTTCTTACCTTATTAAAAAGTGATGTTTTAAATATATCCAACATCTAAATACATGTAGACTTATTTTTGTAGTCTCACTTAAAATTATTGATTAGATGGACTACTGTAATTCACTCATTTACTCATTCAACTAATATACATTAAGTCCTTACTCTTTGTTAGCTACTATAAATGAAATGTGGACCAGACAGGAATGTTCCCGCCCTCTCAGAGTTTGCAATTTAATCACTGACAAGAAACAATGACCCTACAGTGTTGCTTTTACTCTTTTTGTTTCTTCATAGTGTTATATACTACATGACACAGATCATTAAATTACATTGGTCATACTTTGCCTTTAAAACTCATTATTCACAATATGGTACTTGCAAATAATGTGAGGAAGAACTATTCATCAATAAATATAAAAAGTTCACATGGGGTGAACTCCATTGTAGCTGGTAATTAAGAAGGAAGATTATATTTTTAATTATGAAAAAGTAACTTCATTGCATTCAGAAGCAATTTTTCTGTAAGGTGAGACAAAACTTTTAAAAAGAAAATAACCCACTGGATTGATAAGGACCTAATTACCTTATCCTGCAACAGAGTGTGCTAAAGTTTCTTCCAAAAGTGGCTTCCGTTTTAAATATATAAAGCTTCTGCACCGAGGAGCAAGCTGTTTAACCACACATTTTAAAAAAAAGCTTTCCAATTTAATGTTTCTCCTCTTTAAATTAATCATTTTTTAGCTTATTATTAGAAAGGAAGCACATGCAAGAATGCTTATAGAAAGATGAATAGTTAAACTGGAAATTAAAACTTTATTCTGAGGGTCACACAGGGAAGACACTTTGCAATCTTGGAGAAGTCCCAATTGGCCTTTGCTCAAAATGGCACTCTTCTCCCAATGTCTCAAAAGATATTAAACCTCTCATAGAAGGGGGATTTTGTTGTCCCCCACAAAGGGTTCTTATGATTGCAGAATGATCCATTTAAGAACTGCACACTTTCTCATGGAGGATACATTTTGGCACTCTCTTGTAATTATCTTCATTTACATACTGGCACCTAACAGGCCACTCACTAGAGTGGAACAATAAGCTGTGCTTGCTCTGATCATCTCTATGTTGAAGTTAAGCCATTACGCTGAATCCTGAGACATGCTTGCGAAGTCCCCTGGCATTTCTACTGCTATCACTTGTATGTTGTTATAGGAAAATGTTCACTGCCAGAATCCTCTGGCAGAAACTCAATTTCTGAGTCCAATACTAATTCATTACAAAGTCTACAACAGCTGGGACACTGGTATACACAAATGAGTCATTCTGAAATTGGAGGACAAATCCAAAATACACACGCATGACTTTCCTGTGATTCCACAGCCATGGAAATAGCTGTAAAAAAGGGGAATCTTGTCAACATCTCACCCTGCCCACATCAAATTAGACCCTTGTAATTTGAGTCTCTACGGTGTGCTACCCTTCCTGAGCTTTGTTTATTAAGAACTGTTTTTAAAGGTCTCAATTATGTCATGTAGTGTGCCTTGGAAGTATGGGGATGACACCTGTAATGTAGGGGATAACATAAAGGACACCTTGAGCACACCTATCTAGCCATACGATAGTCACCGTCTGTGAAATAAAAGGTGTTCCAAAGATGAGTTAGTAATAAGCACCAGGGAAGAACCGTAGGTAAAACAGAAGCATAGTACAAAGTAGAAAGGGTGACAAAGATTAAAAATAGTGACAAAGGCCAGTAGGACATTTTTAATTTCTTTTTTTCTATGTCTATCTACTTGCTTTAAGAATGATATCAAGTAACTAATGAAGTGATGAACTCCACCAAAATTTCCAATTCCTTATAATTTAATAGATTCTTTGAGAGTAATAGAGTTGCTACTGTTTTATGCAACTCTTGGAAAACTACCTTTATTACACCGTGGTATCTGCATAATAGTTCACTGTCAAGTGCTGTTTCTGCTAAGTTACTCAATTAATTCCCATATGAAAAAAATATAAAAATTGTTTCATATGCAAGGAAAATAAGAACATTTTTAAATATCACAAATGTATTTGAATATTGACAAATACAGATGTAATTTATGAATATTTTGTGAAATATTAATCCTTTGTTTAAATAATGAAATGATTATATTTCAAAATCATATTTAAATTTATTTTGTAATTCTATATACACTATATGAAAAGGAAAAAGCAACACATGTAAATATACAAATATAATAGATGTTCTTTCCATGGGTTACCTGGAGATGTTTTTAAAATAAAATTAAAATGATAAATTAATATTCAAGTGTGGCCACAATGCCACAAATATTTTTGCATATGAGAAATAAATACTAGTAATTTTAGCCTCTAAAATTGCTTTAAAAGAGGGAATTCTTTGTAATTTGCTATGTGCCCTTTGTTCACAATCTATAAGAACAAGTAATTTAACGCTCAATATCCCCAATGAATATTTAAACAAGAAAACTCTATTATGTCAGATTCTAAAAATTAGGATTTCTTAGCTAAAATTTACATTTAAAAAGAAATAGTTTACTTTGCAAATTTATGTTTAAATAGTACTACAGAAAGAATGTGGAAAACAGTGAAAAACAAACTAATTTTGAGGACTTCTTTATCTGAAAACTTTGTTATGAAAACTGCAAATCATGCTAAATTTTCATTTTGATTCACTCAGGATGTCTACTATAATGGTTTCCTACTCAGATGGTCATCGGAATCACACGATTAATTAATGGGGGCTATTTTATAAAGATATATTCTTGGGTTCCACCCACAGAGATTCTCATTTAATTAGGTTTGAAGTAGGATCTAAGGTTATCAATTTTTTTATAAGCTCCTCAAGTGATTTTGATGATTAGCCAAGTCTGAGAACTATTGTTCTAGTAGGTAAAATTTTGATAGTAATTATAGTCATGTTTATTACTATTACTGTTATTATTCATTATAATGACATGATAATGCATTACCCAGTGCGTGGTGAGAAGATATCACAATTAATTGGTTCCACTTTCACCATGTTTTACTCATCACTAACACTACTATGTCAAAATCAAACATTTTAAAGCTAAAAAAAAAGAAAAGACAGAATATTTCATTAAATTCCTTCAAATTGTACTGTGTAAGTAGGCCTAGAGAGGTTAAGTAATTTGCCAATGTCACAAAGTTTGTTAATAGTATTAATGTGACTCTAAGAATTCCAATTTTCTTTAATTTTTCTTACTATATCACCAGTTGTAAAGGTCTACACATAAAAATAACACAAATAATTTGGATTATCCTATTCTCCATTTAGTTCCCAGCACATGACATCCCTTCTTCAAGACCCTGTTCCTTATTCATTGCACCATCTCTAGAGAGCTCTATCAGAAACCACTGGGCAAGCCTTTGGCTGCCCTCCTCATTCATGTTTCAAGAAACTTATCTGTGAGCTTCCATGGGAATTGTATGAAGCCACTTCCAGGTCACTCCCCTTACTGTTAGGTCTACAGAACCTCAGAGATCTGCGCTAGGGCAAAAAGATCCAGAGACTCTATTATTATTATTTTAGTTACATTACGGTTAAATAATTTTTGAGGGTTGCGTGGGATCATATACAACACTGTTTCTATGGGAACAGGAATTTCTGTTTCTAAACATTGGATCTGGAAATAGTTATGTGCAACAAAACCTAGTAGTAAGTAGAGGACAGACTGTTAGTGCATCTTAGTCAATGAAAGCACTAATAATCACGCTTCTCTCATATCAAGGTCTGAGCTTTTCTATTCACTCCGAAAAAGTCCTGTAAACAGGCGCTAAGAACATGGTTTTTAACAAGTATAAAGTTAATGACTAATGATATCAAAAAATGAAAGAATACCCAAATTATACTCAAACAAAATCAAACTCTTCCATTATAACAACTTTCAGTTGATAAATTAATAAAGACATACAATATGGTTGAGCATTTAAACCATTATTTTTATATTCTGCCAGTTTACCATTTTCATTTTGTTGTTGTTTTTAAAGGTTTCTTCGTAGGGGGAGAGAAAGTAGTATTTTATGCCAAATTACTGAAAATCAAGCAAAGGAATAATTATTAATGATATAACATGTAAAAGCAAATAATTATGCACAATGAAATTTTAACAAACATAACCTTGTTTATAGATAAAAATATGTTGGCTTTCATGAGAAAAATGATGTCATCAAAAGTTAGTTAGAAACACCACAGTGGAATATTCTTACTAACGAATTATGAATTTAATGTACCATTAGTAAGAACAAATTTTAATTTTATAGCATAACTGTTTAGCCATCAGCCCTGAAGTTTAACTTCCCTCGTACTGCACTCCAATGTATGTCCTAAGGCAAGCTATCTGATAAATTCTCCTCTAAAGATTTGGCTGGTCTTTGGTTCTCTGCTGAATTTATTCCTTCCCCCCAACCTCTCACATACTCACTGATGCAAAAGCTTTCTGTTGCAAGATTCTTTCTTCGATTCATATCTTTTTTCATTGCCCAAGCACACAACCAGTTTGTATCAAGAGACGTAGAGAAATGTCAGTATATATTTTTTAAAGTGCCCTTTATTCTATCTTTATATCCATTTGGTTCAAAAGATTATACATTTGTCTATAGAAAGTATTAACTTCAAGAAAAGTTTGCAGAATCAACCTTGTAAGTTATGAATATGCAAAGTGAGGTCTTTCAAAGAAGTAAAAGTTAAGTCTGAATTGCATCTTTTTTCCTATCTCCTTATGCTAGCTATTTTCATGTGCCATCCACTTCCAACCCATTTCCTCTGCTTTCTTTACTAGGCCTTAAACACTAAATAATTGGCATAGCCATACAGAGATTAATTGAATGAAGCAGACATTGATTTTCAGGAATTTAGTTATAAAAACAGAATAATGCATCAATGATGGAAATAAAAACCCTATGTCTCTACCAATAACCAAGGCAGTTTAATTACACTGAGCTGAAAATTTTGGCTCATCTCATTCAGGAGTCTCATCTAAATACTTTATATGTGAAAGTTTAAGACAGGCATTGAAAGATGAAAGTAGTATGGACAAAAATGAATTTGTAAGCTTCTCTTCCTCTGTTCATCTTTCGAATTGTCAGTGTTTCCCAGTACTCATTCACTTTCCTTTTTCTTATCCCTCTATACACTGGGTGTTAATTCTCCGCCTTCATTACATGACTTGTGCCTCGTCCAAAATCTCACTGTTTTACGTGACCAAGTGTCTTTGGACATCTTCTCTTCTTCCTTTCCCTTTTAGTCCCTCTCACTTGTCTCTCATTCATTAGGTACTCTTACTCAGACTCATAATTGTATGTACCATTTATATGCTAACAACTCAGATTTAGATCTCCTGTTCTCACATCTCCAGTGAACTCAGAATGTATGTCAATTTGCCTTGATCCTATACCATTTGGCTCTCAAGTAAGCATATGAAATTTAACATTCATCAACTGAACGGCTTCTTAACAAGACCACCCCCCCAAGAAAAAACCTAAGACAAACAAACAAAATACAAATCAAAGCCAAACGAATCAAACAAAAAAACTGTTGCTTTTTCAATTCATTGATTTGAAGGAACCCTAAATGTTGCAATCATCTTTGATTCCTCTATCTCTCACATCCTTCACATCAATTTATCAGCAAAATCTTTGGAATGTGATCAGGATTTGTGAAACTTCATGCCACTTCTGCTGCAACCAGCCTAGTTCAAGCTCCCATCCTTTCTTTTTATTTCCTTTTTTTTTTAAAATTTATTGAGGGTGACATTGGTTAATAAAATTATATGTTTCAAGTGTACAATTCTTTCCTGGTGTCTTCTAATATCCCTCTACCTGGTTTCTCTGTTCTTTTTTTTCCTTTTCACTTCCTTTCATGTACTTTCACACAGTAGCCAAAATTCCTTTAAAAACTTGTATTGTATCATGTTAATTACCTTTTTAAAAGACCTCTCAGGAATTCTGTTACTTGGAATAAAATTTGTACATAAATTATCAGACCAAATATCATTCCACCATTCTCTTTACTCACTCTGCTCTAGACATACTGATCTTTTTGCTAAACCTCAAACAGATAGCACACTCTCATATCAAAGCCATTGAACACATTGTTCTCTCTGCTTAGAATCTCTCATACACACAAGGCTCAATCCTTTTCTTCTTTAAGATCTCTGCTAAGGTGTTCCTCATCATAGAGGTCTTGACTAATATGTCTAAAAGAGCATCCCTCTGTACTTTACCCCATTAGCCTCAAACTTTACTTTTCATAATAGTATTTATTATTACATTATATTTGCTCCTTAGCCATGTCCCTAACTAGAATGTAAACTCCATGAAGGCAGAGACTTTACTGTGTGTGTGTATACACATCTCCAGTGCTAAGAATAGTACTTTGCATATAGTAGACGTTTAATAAATATTTGCCCAAAGTATGAACAAATTATTAAATATATATACTCCAAATAATAACATAGCTTAACTATCATATCATACTAAAGTCTTCCAATTCCATATCTCTAGTATGAATCTGTATTTCTGTTGGAAAAAAAAATGTTTTTACTTGGATGTCCCACAGGCATCACAAATTTAAATATCTTATTCACACGATTTTGATTAAGATGAATAGCAGTCCTCAGCCTACACGCACACACAAGTTTAGAGACATACTGGATTTATCCCCTTTTTTAGGTCCCTCCACACCCAATGAAATCCATTCTCAAGTCTTGTTAATGTTGCTTCCTAAATTTTTGTATTCATCTCCCTTTCCTCACCACAGATACTGCCTCTCAGTTTTATCTCCTAATCATCTACTAGAATCATCTACTATCTGAACACCCAATTTTTATTCTTAAAGTTTAACTCCAGTTAATCCATTACTGCTGTTACATTAACCTTTTAAAATTCAAACAATTATGTCATTCTCTAGTAAACAGCCCTTCAATGGAGCTCTCATTTCTAAAACAGGATTAACAGGTTAAACCTGAGGGTGTAGTCTTCTTACAGCTCTTCTCTCCTTAATTTCTATCCCTAAGTAGACTGCTTGGGTTCTCTAGGGCAGGGGTCCCGAATCCTCCTGCTGTGCAGCGAACAAGGGAAGCTTCATCTGTATTTGCAGCCACTCCCCAGCACTAGCATCACCGCCTCAGCTCCACCCCAGATCACCAGGCATTAGATTCTATTAGGTGACTGGTCCCTGGGGACCACTGCTCTAGGGCTTTCCTTCTGCACAGTTACCCTATGCAACTGCTAATCCAAAGCACTGAAGGCAGGTGCTCTTTCATGACTAGACCATGGGCTCTATGAAGGTGCGTAAGAATCATGTCAGTTTTATTCATACATGTATCTCCAGTTCTTAGCTCACTGTACCTCACAGGTGCCAACAAATATTTGCTAAATGAATAAATGACTGCACTTTTGGACTAGATGATCCCTCTGCCAGGAAAAGCTTTTTTCATTCTTGCCTTTCCCTCCTAGTCCTAAGTGTCATTGTGGTAGTGGAATTAAATTAAAGAGTGAAAACAAGATAGTATTGGGATAGTCATCTTTAAGAACTTCCTCATTCTTACAAGCAAGACACCTATCTGGGCCTCCTACTCATCTTTCATGACTAAGCTTGAATTTCACTTTCTCTGCAAAGTTTCCTGAACTTCGCAAGCAAAAAGAAGTTCTGTCTTGTAATAGTCCATCTATCCATTATATTTAAAACTATACTTTAGTTATTTAATAAAACATGTCTTATCTTTAAATTAATTATATGTGTATGTATGCTCAAGGGTGAGGAATATGTCCTCGTTATTAAATTTTTAACAGTTTATTTATAACAGTTTCTGGCCTATAGAAGTTACTTAACTGTTTTATTGGATGAATACTAAATATTATCCTTGCAGTTAGGTGAAATGAGTTGTTATATCCATTTCTGAGGCAGAGCCTTCTAGTTGTGTATTCAATATACATTGCTTCCTTATTCCTTACTAACAGAAACATGATTTTATTAGAAAAGTATATGTATCCTGACGAAAACTATATTTCTCTGTCTCCTGTAAAGTTAGGGGACATAATTCCAATGGATGAGACATTAGCAAAAGTCTGCACCTCCAAAATTAAGACTTTAATTTTATGAACGAATATGAAGTAATTTTGGAGATGCAAGAATTATATAAAAACAAAGAAAACTTAGGTGAAAATAGTTTAAGCTTACCAAAGTTCATACAGCAATATGTGGGTAACTGATCCTAATTATCTGATAGATTGCTCAATCTCATTGTTCATGTCTTCTTAGGATGAATAAGCAAAAAACTATATTGATTTTTCTTGTCAACATATTAATTCATTCACTAAGCAAATATTTATTTAGTATCTATTAAGTGCTACATACTGTTAGAGGTACTGATCTGAATGGTATCAGTTCTGCTAATTTTTAAAATTTGGGAATGAAGTAGCAAAGAGAAAAAGGTTGTTGTTTTTAAAGTCTTTCAAAGACCTATAAATGGCAAATAGAATATATAAAAACGTGTTCAGGAAACAGCATACTCAGGAAAAATAATACATAACAGAGTTTAAGAATGGCATGAAAATATATGGCAGGCTTATCTGTGTTCTTCCAACCTCTCCCTTTATCCATAACTGGCAACTTATCCAGAGTAGCATTTTTATCCACTGAGAACAGATGAAAATCAAAATTCTTCCGAACACAGAAAATTAACTATAAATGCGTATAAGATAATATCTATTTGACATCTAATGCCATAGTAAAACTGATAGAAATGGAGATGCCAAAAAGAAATTGTAAAAAGTTATAAGAGTTTTGGTCTTGTTCTGAAATCAGTTAGACAGCATAGGAATTGCTCTGTGTGTGTGTGTGTGTGTGTGTGTGTGTGTGTGTGTGTAAGAGTTGATTAAACTAACTTTATCTATTCTTTAATCTTCGGCTACTACTAAAATAATTTCAAATTAATAAATATGTATATAAAATTAAACCTACGTGCATTAAAATAATTAAGTGAATGCAAAGAATAACAGGAAATAATAAAAAGACTAACATTTTAAAGGTAATTTAGTTTCATTAATTTCAAGTACATATAGCAACTTGAACACTTAAGCTCAGTGTTGCCAAGTAGAAGTCCTGCTGACCTGCCTTAATTAACAAAAAGAAAATTTGTAATTAGCACATTATTTATATGAGAAAGAAAGCTCCTACATGAGTTCAAGTGTTTGAAAACAATTTGATTCCTTAAATCCTTCCCTCATAATCTTGATTTAATGAGAACTTGTTTAATTAGTCTGAGGTTTATTATACAAATTAGTGAGATTTTATTCCCTCCAAAAAAAGAGAGGGAACAAAGGAGGCTAGAGAAAGAGCAGTGTTTGAGGACATGTGTACATAAAAACTTAACGGCGTGATTTTAATTGAGAAGTAAATAACTGACAGTTAAAATAAATCAGTTAATTTCTAATTTAAAGCAGTCAAACTAATTGTCTAGTCTAGAGATGTAGTTTGAGTTCAGGTTGTACTAGTGAAAAAACAAAAACCTAATGTCAAAGCTGAGTGAGGTCCTAAATATTTTTTTTTAATACAATACCAAATGCTTTTAAAGAAGTCATTTAATTTCTGTTTATCTGACACAAAAATGAAGGGGTCACAAAAAGGTTGTGATGTCTATGTGATTCCAAACATCTGGATGAAACCTGGAAAATTTATCCGTATGTTGTATATGTGGAAAACATCTACCTATTTGCATATTTTTTTCAGTTTTCATCCACATGCTTATCATGTTGACATAAACTTCTTTGTGTAACTCTTTTTTCTCTTCTGGGTGAATACTGATGCAGCACATTCTCAAACATTTTAATAGTAAAACATAAGTATAAAAGATGAAATGTATTACCAACATTTATATAACTTCAGTGGATTTTGCTTTAAAAAGTGAGTACGATATAGTGGAACTATTTATAATATCGACAAGAGGGACAGAAATAGCTCTTGTATCAGCTAGCTGTGATATATCAGCTTTATACTTTTCAAATGTTGCTGAGAGTATCATTTGCATAAATATAGGGGAAAAGGCAGGGTATCATCATCATAGTTAAACATTCTTTCGAGAAATTTAAATTAAAAAAATTGACAATATTGTCCAAGTAAGTAGAACAAATAGAAAAAAAAAAAGAATTAAAGATTTTGAATAATTGCTTCAAAATAATCAACATAATAACTAATGTGGAGCATAAGTTATGAGATTAAGAAACATAAATTGGAAAAAATAGAAAATAAATTGACTTTATAGATGACAGAATAAAATGAACCCTGTGGTTTTTAAATTAACTTACTGTGTGGATAATTATTAAATACACAATTGTAAGAACTATACTATCACTTTCAAAATATTTTTCAAATATTTTATTTTCATGTACTACCTAGCCATCACATTTGGGAACTGAAGTTCTATAAATTGTATTGGGTCTAAACTTGTCTTTATCCTTGATTAGGAATAGACATATTGGTCTCTTTTTTTTTAATGGACACTATTATTCATGCCCCTAAACCCATAAAGATAAAATTTATTTGTATTTGCCTACTAGACAAAGAAGAAAGAATATTTTATTAAGGAAAAAAGGGGAGAGAAAAGAGCAAAGTTATTTATTAATGAAGTTCAACCAGAAGAATAAAATAATGTGAAAGTTTACACAGAAGCCAGATTATACATAAAAAATAAACAACTTTCATCAGTTGTAAAAGGTGAATTAATTTAACTTGAAAGACAAAGTTCAAACAAAATAAGTTATATTGAAATTCACATTAAATAGAAAATTAAATTTATTACCCTTGATGTTGATAAAGGATACCTAAAAATAGGCTATTTTAATATTTTTACA
The DNA here is from genome assembly GCF_000325575.1 of Pteropus alecto. Classification (NCBI taxonomy): domain Eukaryota; kingdom Metazoa; phylum Chordata; class Mammalia; order Chiroptera; family Pteropodidae; genus Pteropus; species Pteropus alecto. The sequence goes on from NW_006434839.1 coordinate 21,213,921, forward strand.
TCTAGCTATATATGGAAAAAGATTATGCCCTAAAATCAGGATTATTGATCTTGGCTTTATTTCTTCAGTGTGTTTTCTCCATTGTCATCCTTAGAGAACACTGGTCTATTCTGAATATCTGAGTTTCCACAAATTTTTGATGACAATACAATAAAGTACAAGAAAATCTTTAAGAGATATAGATGTCCCTGAGTTAACTTATTTTAGGAAATTAAATTAAGTTACTATTTTGTTATGTCAAACTTGCTGCCACTTGAACATTTACACATTAAAAAATATTGATTGAAAATGTATAAAATTAACAGACTGACTCAAGATATATTTTGCTTTGAGTACAAACCTATCCAATAAACTTCACAGAAAGAATAAAGTAAGGTAAAACAAAAAAAGCACAATGGTCTTTCTGTGCGCTGCTTTAGGCTGTGCCATGCCTGAGCAGAGGAAAAGAGTTTCACTCCTGTTGTTTATTGATTTTCTAGATTAAGAATCCCAGTGAGAGAATTGTAACAGACAACCATAAAATTATTTTTGGTGTGCTTATTTGCCTTTCCCTTGCATCTATTTGGCCTGTGCCTGTAGACAATTATGCGTTCTAGCCTAGACTCAGGTGCTAATAATGAAGGACAAATAGAATCATATGTGTAAACTTCCCCTTCTGATGAAAATTTATATTAACTTTCTGCCACTGTAAACAGAACTGCATAGCTCAGCGTCCCTGATGAATTGGTGATGAATTCAGTCATTTATATCCCAGGAATCTGTGCATTTATGGGAAAAGATGAAAACCGTCTGTATTGTGTAACCTTGCACTTTTTGAGTAAGAAAAAGAAAACACCAGCCTGTTTAGTTCATCACTTAAAGTGTGTAAATTTCAGCTCAAATACCAGATTTCTGCATGACTCTGTCAGTCTTCACTTTGGGGATCTGTGCCAATATACACAAGCCAAACAGTGAAGAGTGCCATGTTATCGCTACTACTGTGAACTTATACACTTTCAGCCTTCCATAAAAATTGTTATGAATATCTTTACAATACAACAGAATCTTTGTTATGTACTAAAGCTGGACAGTTTGACAGTTTGGCAGCTCTGTTGGAGAACAAAGTAATTTGGGATAGATAAGAACATGGCCAGTCTTTTTGTGATTAAAAACATTCTATCTCATTTTAAGAACTACTTCCAAAACACTGTCAGATTTTTTTTAACCAAACTTTTCAAAGATAAGCTAGATTAATGAACACAGAGATATGGAATATTGATAAAAGAACAGATTTTTTAATGTTAAGCTTAATACGTAGCACAAATATACCTCAAGCATTTTGACAAAAATAATAAAATTCAAATGTAGAAGTTTTTTTAAAAAGTATTTTTGGTTTTGTCTTCTTAATATAAACATTCAGGTAAATGCAGTTTTTAAACCCCACAATTTATAAGTATACCGATGGCCTAGAAAACAAAACAAAACAAAAACATAACTTAAGCCTCAGTCCACAGATTATTTTTTCTAAAAAGTCCATTAGACATGTGGGAAATTCAAGTTAAAGAAAAAAAAAAAGGCTACAAACACTTGTTTTCGTTTTTATTGATATTAAACATCTACATGTAGATTTCTTTCATTCTAAGACTGTTATATAAATGTGTATTATAAAATTAAGATTTTTCTCAAAATCTTGCCATATCCATATAATATTTTAAGTAACTTAAAAGGTAGATTACAGGATAATTATGTTTTTCACTGTTTCAACCATATGAGAAAAGCAGGAATTGTATATTACTAAAATAGAAAAATATCATTGAGGTAAAACATATTTTAACAGTTGAACATAACTGGATATATGGCTTGTATTTGAAAAAAATAAAAAAAAGCCTTTCAAGTTCATGTACCACGGTTGCAAGATTGCACACCTTTTCATGATACACTTTATCTCAAAGTTGTCTGTGGCTGTTCTTATCACTCTGTGTGCATGACCTTTTAGTGAGCTGAAGAAGATACAGTTATCTTCTTTTGTGACATGCAACATCTATCAATCAACATGTTTTCATGTAATTTATTCAAAGCAAATAGCAGCTCCTAAGGCTAGTGAACCACAGCACTCTCTCAGTGATTTTGATTAAGAAATGATGTGCACTGCTTAGGTGAGAAATGGAAAATGCAGAGGAGTTTTGATAAAGATGTATCAAAAACAATAAAATGGAACTAAAGGACAAAGTGAATATTTAAACATATATATATGTTTACATAAACATATATATATATATATAGGGTCAGCATAACTAACCTTGATAACCTTGTTTAAAATCCACTCTAATAAATTGGGGGAGTGTGCATCGTTTGATGAACTTCTAATGGTTCCAATTGAGTTTATCTTTAGTATCTGAGGCAATACGTCTCTAGTTCTGTTGGGTTAATTCACATTTTTCTCATTGAATCAAGAATGTAAATTAAGACAAAATGATTCTTTTTCAATTTCATGCTGAAGTAGCTCAAGTTAGTGAATGTAATTTCTCCTAACAAGAAAAATTTATCACTGTACAGCTCACTCAGTTGCCTCTGTAGTGAGTTGCGATATGCATTTACAGAATTGAATGGATAAAAAGATTGACAAATGTGGTAAGAGAATAAGCTGTACTTCAAGAAGAGATAGGCACAATTAAATGACTTTTAACAATTCCTCATCTTTATTCCTGTTTATAGCATCTCTGCAACAACTGCACTATCACACATTACAATTAATTTTTATGTGAAAAGGAGCTTTTTGTTTGTCTGGCTTTCTCTATGGTAGCAAAAATTCTAGCAAAAGGCATAAGAAGCCTTGTGTTCCAGTCCTTGTGGGCAAGTAGCCTGTGAGGCCTCAATTTCTTTACCTAACCTCTCAAAACTCTGTACCTCTAGGTTCTAATATAAATAAAAAATTCATAAACTAAATGGATATATTATAGATATATGCATATATATACACACATATGTATCAATATATTTATAAACATACAATATTTTTAGAGTACTTAGACAATTAGGTTAATTGAACTAAATTTTCACCTTAGTTCTACTGTTAACTAACCTCATTGACTATCAGTAAATAATTCTTGATCCCACTGTAGTCACTGAAAACTATGTTGATCCCTTTTGAACACCTCTAGTTTTTGGCAAAATCTTGTGTTGTTCATCATTTTCTTTAAGCACTGAATTTTTAGTGTTATTTGTTAATTATTTAAACAACCTTTCAACTTGTTTTTAAAAAGGAACTTGACATGTATATTACATTGCACAAAATGGGAAGGTAAGTTAAAAGTGTAAAAGGAAAAAGCTAAGAGAAAAAAGTTTTGAAATATAAGACGAACTAGTACATCATCAAATGTGAGATATTTGCTAGAAGTTAGCCACAGATTTAATGCTAAGATTTCTAAAGCTCATATGAACAGAGAATCAATCAAATTATAAGGTTCACCATATAAGGTGAAAGAAAAGAAGTTGCTCATAAACAGAACTATTCTTAACAGTGAATTTTGAATTTTATTTTTCCCCATGGGATCTTAGGTAGCAAACTCTAGAGAAAGTATGAACAACATCTCCTACAACATTCTTAGATTAAATAAAATAGTAAACTGAATAGTTTTGTTTTTTTTTTTAAGTATAATGTCCCTAAATATAGTCTGCTGATAATAAAGCCATTTTATATGGAGCAATATGACGGTGGTAAATCTATGAGACTATTAGCAGGTCTGCTTTATCAAGGTTAGATTTTAGAGGATTTAAAGGAATCTATGGAGTGTGTATTCTGCATGCAATCGTCCACAGTTACATTCAGTCAAGCTTTTACTAGATATTGAACTATGGTGAGGTGGATCTTATAAATCTTCATCGGTAGCAGTAGCTTATTTCCTCTAGGCCAGTGATTCTCAAACTTGAGCATGCATCCAGAGTTTCTGATTCAGCAAGTCTAGGGAAGAGCCTGAGAATTTGCATTTCTTACAAGTCCCAAGTGATGCTGTTACAGCTGGTCTAGAACTAACACTTTAAGAATTGTTCTTCTAGGTCATCAGTTATGTGTAGATCCATAGACTTTAACAAAAAGTTAAGTGACAACATCCTCCTGAAGAAAGAAATATGCCTAATGAGGGCAGTGAAAATGAAACAGAGTCACTCACCCAACAAAAGATTATCTTGACATATTCTCCAAGATGAATTATTTTTAAAGTATACTTATTTAGAAAATGAGATGATGCTGAACAGTTTCTACTTTCTAACTAGTTAAAATGTGGAGTATTTACATAAGCATTTTTTTCTGATATTAATTAGATAGTTCTCTCTCTCAAGATCACTCCAGCTTATGATAATTAATACAATGCCATCCCATATAAACAGGCTGTTAATATTCTGCTCCCAGTTACTGAATGTTGCTTTTGATGATGCTCCTCAATCTGACCTTGTATGGCCCTCTACAGTTAATAATTTTCTACTGCTTGTGTTGCACTTAGACGATATTATAATTATTTTTTTCATATATATTTAACTCACATTGTTAACTTCATGAGCAAGGACTACATATTCCTTTGTAACACCAGTGCCTAGAATTGGTAATCAATAAATATTTATTGAAATAATCAGAACAAGAGATGCAAATGTTTTTAAGTGGATTAAATCTAAACTGCTGTGAAGTTCATAAGAATAGAAACCAAATACAGTAATAATACCTGTGCACTTGCTGATGGCTATTTCAAAATTTCTAAACATAAGTTATATCTGCAGGTCTTTTGTTCCCCATTATTAAAAGTAAAGTTACATGAAGTCAAATTTGAGAAAGAAAAGCTCTATAATCATTAAACAATGTGTTGTGTGAGGTGGTAATTAATATTTATAGTTAATAACTCTATAAAGCAAAAACATTTCAACAGGTCTTGCATTGATAATAGCAGGTGTTTTAAGGAATAAAGCACTAGACTTGGCGACATGCAGACCAAGGCAATTCTATCTGTAGTCATCCAATCTCTGTGGGCCTTTGTATAGTGCTGAACTTTTAAAATTTCGATTTCATTGTCTATAAGTGAAAGTAACGTTATTGCCCTCATCTTATTTTAAAGGAACTTTCTGAAGATAAAAGGAGAAGGTGAACATAAATGCCATTTGAAAACCATAAATTGCTCTATTATTTTTAGAAAATAACATAATTCAAAGCACATGGTGTTAAGTAAAATATATTCATTCTTCGTCATCTCTACTAGCAACTATATCCATCTGCAACTTTTAAAAGCCATTATTGTATATGTTCTTAAATATAATTACTCTTTAAAATTTTTTTAAATAATTTTTTTAGTTTTAGGTTATTGGGTAAACAATAGGAAAAATGAAAGCTCTTACTGAACATGCAAGTAATTAAATGTTTAGCAACATTTAAATTCTCCTTCTATGCCATTAGCAATATTCTGCTACTATGAGGGTTTAACTACTCTAGTTTATGTTTTTGTCGACTAATATTTTTTTGGACATTCTGAAATTTACCTATTACCTTCTAACTCACAGTCTGGGAAGCCAGTTACTTTCTTTGATCCATTGGATTCTACTAGATTATGAACTTCTTGAAGTCAATATTATTACACTATTTTACACAACATTTTATCACCCACGGTGCATTCATGAATATGTGTAGACTTGAGAGTTATTAGTAAATCAAATGAATAAATATTTAATGAACTGGACTGTATATTATTAGACATTAAAAGAGTTTGAAACATAGTTTGAATTCTTCAGGAAATTCAAAACTTTGGTTGATTAATATTATATACACACCTGAACAGTTAAATAGAAATTTAATATATAAGTAACAGTGCAAAAAACAGGAGTGGATATAAGACCATTCAATAAAATATATTTCTTCTAGTTTTAGTAACTTAGAATCCTCAAATTAATATTAGAGGTAGTAAGTTGTAGGTAGGAACTATTTCATTAGATGATAAATTATATACTTCCTTATACACAAAAACTCAATTATTTACTTCTAAATTAACTAGTAATTTCTGACCATTATATTTTGTTAATCACTTTCCAAGAGCAAAATTTCCAAAATATTAACTATTTTTCTCTCTGCCTTTTTGCTACTCTTACCTGGAAATATCTTTTCCTTTGTTAGAGATGAAAATGAAAATGCACTCAATGCACATAAAATGCATTGTGCTAGCACATTACATTTCTACCTTGAGAATTTTATACTTAAAAATCTAAATTAAATTTTAATTTTTGGTGTGTAATTTCTTAAAAATTAGAAAATATCAGTTGAGGCATATACAATTGATTCTCCCTCATAGCAGAATAAAGCTTAGTGTTATGTTAGTGCAGATGCACTAACATAACATAAACTACATTTATATTTCTTTCTAATAAATAAAAGTTAACACTTTTCCTGTTGTGACTATAAAAATAGCTTTGTTTTATTTTTTAAAAATAGCTATTGATAAGAGAATAGCTATTCTCTAGAGCAATAAGTATAAGCAGATTTTTTTTAAGTAGAGCAATAAATGTTTACTTATTTTGAAAAATTTTGTTATCATTTTTGATATTCAATCTTATTAACACACATTGAAGCTAAAGAAAATGGCCTGTCAGAATAGCACATAGGCTTTGTTTTATACGAAGACAGCCTCTAAACCTGCTCCATGATGTTTAATTGCTGAAGAAAATATATTTTGGCTAAAATCTTACTTTAGCTAAAAAAATAAAAAGAATATTTACTATTTAATAAATACAGCACTTCTCCCCAAGCCCCCAAAACTGATTGTTCAGTTAAGTATAAGCACTCACTATATAAAAAATAAAAATGTTATCAAAGTTGCTGAAAGTTTGTACTAATAAAAAGGAAATTTTGTTCGCTGAGAAAAATACAGTTACAGCAATTACCATAATATTAAAATATCAGAATTCTATTAAAATATTAAATATTAGTAGAAACAGTATTTTAATTAAAATACTCTATTCGGTATTTTCCATAGGACCTTACGACGAGGCATATCTTGGAAGAGCCTGGAATTTAAGGGCTGCAGGGGATATGTGAGCCTCTGGACCCACATACTGACCTGGAGACCACCAATGCATTCTAGTGCAAATTTCAACTTTGATCAAGTATTCATAAAAGCTCCAGGCTTGTTAGAGTCTCTACAGTTTGTGTATGTGGTAAGGGGTAAAGTAAGAAATGAAAACTTTCAGGCCCTCTCAGTAGTAGATATGATGAGATAGCTGTACCTGATTGTGCATGTAATAATGCTACCTTCACATGTACCTCCACAAGAATGGTGAACATTACTGCATTGGCATAAAACTGTGCCACTTGTCATTATTAGAATGAGAGAGTGAATGTTTCAAAAATGTAAACAATAAAAATTAAAGGGAAAAAAAAAGTTGATAGGGCCTTTGTGTGACGATACAGGCTAACAAAGCTAAACATCACTCCAAGCATTATTATTTTATAGAAATATAAAAGCATGCTGTCAAATTTTTACCACTAGGTTGTTTCATATACATTTCAGTGTTGAGTCTTTGTTAACAGTGAATATTAGATTTGTTTTACTTTTTAAAAAGATTGCTGAACTTACAATATTATTAATTTCATGTTTATATGAAATTAATGAATTATTTATAATTCTGGCTAAGGAGCAGGGACATCTTCTGTTGAATTTTGCAACTGCTGATATTGTGAAAAAGATGGATTTTATGATCATTTTCTTTCCAGTAATTGCTGGTAGTTGGAGAAAATCTGATCTGAGGTACTTTAGTTTTCTTGATGCTGGCAAAGAATAAAAAAAAAAGAAAAGAAATATTGCTTCAGTATCATAGTCTGAACTTGAAGCAGCTAAAATTGTGGTGGTACTGAATTGCAACTTAAGAGTAATTTCAAGTCAATTTCTTTTCAAGTTATGAACACTCTAAGTATACAATTCTTTGATTTTTTAAATGGAATGCTGCTTTATATTCCTTCAGGCAAAATGCCACTTAAAAACTTGACTTAGTTATTGCAAACTCGAATAGATTTTCAAAAATGCATACCCTGTTGATGTTTAAAAAAATTAATAATAAAATTTGTCCCCAATTCTCTAAAAATAATTCTTTGGTATTTTGGAATTATGCTAATTCAAAAATTCCAGTTCTGCCACTATAGACAGAAGAACTGGAAACATTAGTACAATTATAGAACAAGACTCAGTGAACAAAACAAATAATAATCTTTGCTTTCTATTGAATAATTTCTTCTCATGGTACCATCCTGTTAGAAAAGTCAACTTTTACAAGCTCCATTGTCTGACAAAAAGAAGGAAAGGAAAAAAGGCCAAACTGTCTCAAGGTCTCTCCATGATTCGAAAAGCATCTACAGAGAGGCACAAATCTATTTTTAAAGGTCACATTCTATTTGCATATAACTTCTCAGTTTCCTTCAGTAAATCCATTTTTCTTCTTTAACCCCTACCTAATAAATTCTCCAGTTAGAACTAAAGCTTTATTGTCTGTGTTTGCTCCCAGTCTTGAGGTAGGTGGAAGAACAACAATATATAGATACCATTCTGCATCCCACCACTCTCACTCCCAATCCAATTTAGTGGCTCTGACTCTACAAAGGGAAGAAAAGTAGGAAGTCATACATAGGGGAAACTGAATAAGGAAAGGAATAAGGACAGTGAAACTATGGAATTATGGAGCCAAATGATAAATAAGACAGATTTCTCACTACTCCTATCTAACCCACATACTCATGTAATTAGATGTGAACAGACTATTTCTAAACTGTAACCAAATATTTATCTTTTTATTTTCAATTGATTTTAAATAAATAGCCAGGGTTATAGTCTGCTGTCTGAAAAACAACTTTTATAAATTGGTGTGAATGAGATCATCCCTCAACTACTTTTGGGGAAAAAAGATGGGAAGTAATTGCTTTTTCAGTCAAAAACTTAATCTTAATCCAAAGGAGAAGAAATACTTTTAAAAATGCAGTGTTATAATAGCTGCGTACAACAGAGATATCTTTAAAACTTTAAAAGTTTCCAACTTCTAAAATTATTATTGATTATCATTTATAAAATACCTAAAATTTCATGGACAAAATTATTTAAACCAGATATAGCATCTGTTTTTGCAAGTGGAGTAACCTAATAAAATCTTAACACACAGTAGCTTTCATTCTTTATTTTTTTCTATCAGTCTTTCTAAAGTGTTCTTATTTCGCAGGATTGTTTTATTAAGACTTCAGGTTTGTGAGGCCATTAACAGGAAAATATTCTAGAACCTACTTAGTAATAAAATTTCAGAAGTTATAAATTGGTTGTTAAAGATATCCAATGAACACCTATAATTTAAATGCTAGGTAACTTAAGTTCTACTTGGGAATTGAAATACATCCTCTTAATTCCATTGAAAGTTATGCCACAGACAGAGCTTAACCTTAGTTTCCAAATTTATAATTAAAATTAATAAGTTGAGGTGAAAGTTTTTATTTGACTACTTGTTTTTAAACTTTTAACACAGCCATGACCATTTTCTCTCTGATAAATTTTGCTTATCAGGAAAGTAAACTGAACCTGAAGATTAGTGCTCTGAGTAAAGTTGAAAGTTAAAATCTGTATTGCATGTATACTTAATCCCAATCTTGTGGTCTCTTGAGTCATGTAATCTCCAAAAATATGAGTTTTAAAGAGGTAAATTTGCACACATGGAGAGCCATTCTATAAGGATTATTTTTTACTGATTAGAGTAGACAAGAAGTATAAGTAGCTTGTTTCAACTGTCAGGCTTCCTTACCTAACTCAATTAACATTTTCAGTAAGTATTAATTTACATTTACATGGTTTAAAATATGTTTTGACGATTGGCTTCATTGCAATCTCATGAGAAGTAGTATCAGTAGCATAAATCACTATTGCTGTAGTGATATTGACTTCATTTTGCAGATGAGGAAAACTGAGTTTGAGGGAGATTAATGGGTAAGATTGCAGACTCTGAAGTTACACCACCAGGGTTTGTATCACAACTCCAAAACTTATTAGCTGTATGACTTTGGGCAATTTGTTTAAATCTCTATACATGCATATTTCTGTGAATTAGGAATAACAACAGTATTAATCTCAAAGGGTTATTGTCGGGATTACATAAACCAGTATATAAAAAGTGCTTAGAAAATCACCCAGAATTTAGAAAATGTTCAGTAAGTATTATATATTCTCTTTCTCCTTGTTCTTCTCGTTATCATCAAGATTATTATTTCATCAATATTACACAGCAAGTGCATTGTCCAGGACCTAAACTAAATTCTCAATAGTGTCAAAGTGCACAAACATTTATCTTGAAATGCTTCACTAAGTATTCAGATATGTTTGTTTAAATATTCATAAATATATTTATATGGTCCCACCCATTAACTTTTTAAAACTATATTTAAAAAGGCGTTTTAATAAGACAAGTACTTTCATTTTAAGAGAAATTTAAGACCAGTAAAACTGTATAAAACATTTCTGTTTATACCAAATGTCCTTAGTTTTTCAAATTCTACCATTGAAGTTCTATAAAAGACAACAATATTGCTTTGCATATGCAATTATTCAGCTTGAGTTTGACTGATATGGGATATTTAAAACCATATGTAAAGATTCAGGTGTATTTTTATATTAAAATATTTCTGTTTTAATATATTAAAACATATTTTAGAAAAATCTTATCTTGATTTTTTAAAGAAATCAATTGAGACTGGGTTGCAAAGTGTATTTCAGTAAAACTAATGTTTTTATTTAAAAGATTTTAAGTTGAGAATTTGGAGCGAAATAAACATATCTTATAATATTTTTAAAATTTAGAACTAATTGCATTAATAATGTTATACTATTCTCAATTGTGCATAAATTTATATATTAAGAGACTTTTTCCAAGTAAAAATTATCCATTTTTGTTCATAAAAATCTGGATATTTATTTAAATTCAGAGACCATGGTATCTTTACTGCTATTTCAACCAATACCCAGTATTCAGCAAATGGAAAATTCTGTAGAATTAAACAATAACCAAAAATGCATTCTCTATAGTTAACTCTGATGTAGAATGCATAATGATTTTTATTAATGTTTCTCTAATTTAACTTGTGTTATCTAAAGATACTTTACGAAGGCACAGAATATTATTATTTATGAATAGCTTGGTTAATAATAACATACTAAGGCTTTGTCAGAACAATTTGAAATATATTTTCCTTAAGCAAAAGTTAACATTAAAAGATAAAGACATTTTATACAAATTTTACATAAAACCACCATTTATTTCCAAAAATGTCAATACTCAATGTCCTTATTATTATTACTTTGCAAGAAATGTTTTAAAAGTCACATTTTTCTCATATAGCTGTTAATATATCATAATTTAATGACATCAAGAAGATTTTAATTCATTCTTAGCAAAGCTTGTTAGTGCTTATTTGACCACTGGATTATATCTTAAAATTATTAATAAATTACTACTAATGCATTGGAACATTAAAATAAATGTGCTTTAACATCCTAGTTTATAGTGGAAACTGAGTTTGGAAGATACACAAAAATTACACAAATTTTTTTGACTTTTTTGATGTTGTCAACAGAACACAGTAGGATTTGCAGAGGATTCTCATCTACTCTTAAAAGTTGACGGTGCAATTTAAAAAGAAAAATCCAAATCAGTACCTTTGGTAAAGTTTTATCAAAATTACTTACAAGGTAATTTTAAGAATAAGGTCATTTTCTCCTGCAAGAAAAACTTACCCAAGAGTTATGAAACATTTTTACTAACATAGACTTCATAGAATATTAAGAAAGATAGTTATTTTATTCCAATGTGATTTATATCCTTAACTTGTAAAGGACATTTAAAACTTAATTGAGTAGGAATTTAAAAGGCTGTGGTGTCATAGATATAGTACTAGAAGTAGACCAGTAAATTTAATTTTAATTATAATAATGAGAGGATGTTCCAGGATTTTACTGTTGTTTTTTTTTTTAATAAATGAACATCTAATTTAATTAAACTGCAATGCTGCATTTATTATAATCTGAATTATACATTTGTCTATTCGAAAAGTATTTATTGAACAACTACTATGTTAAGCACATGTTAAGCACTCTTCGGACATGGTCTTTGAAGTCAAGAAGTTTGTATACTTTATTATGGCAGCAAGATATACAGATACAAATAATTTTTTAAAGGCAGTCTAATTAATTGCCAAATGAATAGTAGCAACATCAAATAGAGGGGAAGCATAGTAAAGGAAGAATGTCATGCAGATGAAGTGGTCAGGATTCACAGAAATTGCAAATCTTGGGTTGAGATATATGAATGGGATTGAAAGCAGAGGAAGTCACATGTTGGGGACTACCGTGTTCAAAATTCCTGAAGCAAATTTTATTTCAGAGATACCAAGTAAAACTGAACACAATATTAATATTAAAAAGTCTAGAATTAATCTATAGATATGTTGGAGGTTTTGGAATTTTTGAGAAAAGTATTTAATATTATGAAAGTAATAGTTTAAGATTATATGGGAAATATGCAAGACTAAGAGTAAGAACAAGAAGAAGAAGAATGAAAACTGCAAACATGGAGATTAGCTGTACAATAATCCAGATCTGAGAAAATGAAATGTGTGGCAGCGGAAAGACAAAACAGAGTGGAAGTATTGATATTCTGATAGAAAATTTAGCCTGGTGATGTTTCTTTCTATAAGGAGATGGGGTAAGTGAGAAAGAAATACAGGATGATTTTATGCAAGTCTAATTGAGTGGAAAATACATGAGACCAGTTTTTTTTTTTTTTTTTAACTAATTTTGGGAAGATGATATATCTGCAGTTTCCGTCTACTGCATGGAATGCAATTTCCTTAAGATTTCTGTGATCTCAGGAGTCTATCAGCTGAAACTTGTATGATAGAGCACATTTTACAAAATCACGGGGAGGAGGAAAAATTGAGAAGAAACATTTTAACAAGCAATTTCAGTCTAGAAATTTTAGAATTCTCTTCTATCATAAATTTTACAAATATTGTCTGTGAAAGGCAACATTAAAGCTATATCTACATTGGTTAGCCTATTATTGCCCATGAATTACCAACAGTTACGCTGATTTATTGTTTTCTTCTTTCTTTTTTCTTTTTCTTTCTTAAACTATTCTTTCATAAACCAATGTTTTAACTTAATTGTGTGTGCTAGTGCAGTGTAATACAGAAGAAAATATTTACATCTGTATGTGCTTATTCCATGCAATAAGCCAAGAATAGCTGTAATGGAGAAGAAAAAAAAGCAACATAATTTTCTAAAGGAGGAAAATGAGAGAGAAACAAACCTTTGCGAATGTTACCATATTCCTCTATTTCAGCATAATCAAGAAATACTTTTTACAACATTCTTACATTTATATTTTCCAAAACGTATAAAATAACATGCATTTTTATTGTCGAGCCAGGAAGAATCAGATTGATAAGAAAGTTTTGTGAAGTGATCAATGTTCTATACATTTCCTATAATTTCAAATTACTTTCAGTAGAAAATCAAAATTTGGCAATTGAGCAAACTGCTACTTATACATTTAAGCAAACTGCTACCTTTACATTTAAAAAAAGGAAACAAAATATAGAATTATAATTTTGAAAAATTAATTCTAATGTCAATTTTTAGTTGCCTCCATAACATGGAGAGGATTCACATGTTAACATTGTTCGAAGGATGGAGTAGGGTTTCTGGGCTAACTGCCAATTCCTATTAGAATTATTTTCCCCTCAATCACTAGTTCAAGCATGCATGATATTTCAGTGCATAAATAGTAGCACAAGTAGGAAATATGAGACAATCCTTCCCTCTTGATCCTCCTGTTATAATGAGTACTAATTGGATTTAATTTCTAGAGTACTGCATGTAGTTCTGAGACCCTGCCGATGAGAAGTAATATAAGGAAGTAAGAAAGGAGAGGAATCAATGATGATTAAGTTAAAATCAGAACCTAAGCCAGAGTGACCTCTCCTTCAAAGCAGGTCTGCAATATTTTCACAATTAAGTATCAATAACAGCAGAAAATGTCCCAGATAAGGAACTAAGAGGGCTACAGCCCATGCCTCACTACCTAATATGTTACAACTTCTAAATATACTATTTTGATGTATATAATTTTTATCTGAGATGAACTGCAAAGAATTATCCTAATATCTGAACCAGGAAATCAAATATTCTGGGAAATTTCCTGGAGAGAGCTTGCACTTGGCTTTAATAAAAGCAGAGAAGCAAGATTTTAACTGCAGGGAGGCCATAGAGAATAGTGATGAAGTACAAATTAACTTCACATCTTTTCTCACTTCTGATTCTTTAGGAAGATACTGGTTGTTCTTCTGAGTGGAGAATCTTTACTTGTCCTCCTCCTCTAACACAGGCTATTTTAATCTGTCACACTTTGGAGTACACTTCGTAGCTTGTCTTTGTCATTCTGCATTGATGCATACATCTCTTAGACTCTGATTGTTTACTGTGACCCAGAGGTTTATTATAGTTAGAATGGCTCTACAGGATTAGATACTATCAACATTTCTCAGGCTTAGTGAGGTTATAAATACAGATTTAAACATCTTTAGGCTTTTGAAAATTATATAAAAATAAAGCTAAATTATTTCTTTACAATTGTTTCTAAAATAACTTTAAAAAATGTATAGTTAATTTAAAATACGTGTATAAGCAAGAAGAAAGGTGGTAGAAAGCTTATGTATAAAACTACAAACAAAAGGTGATGACAGTGACTGTTTATACAGTGACTAAAGTTAGTGACCTACTTCAAACTTGTTATTGAATTAAAATAACTTATATCAACATATGCTCAGAATTGGAAAAAACAGATTATGAATAAGAGATTGTTTCTGACAACACATAGATCCATCCAGCAGACATTAAATACTTTTGTGGAAGTTTTAGTTGTCATTATTAGATCAAGTTAAATTAATTTTCAATCACAATCATTATCTAGAGCTAGAGAATACTGGTAGTTAAATGTTTCATCCATATTCTACTATTTTTTTTTTTGGAGAGTGACGAATGTCTACAATGATTACTGATCACTGTTGTCTTTGGAGCAATTTCTCACTAATGGGTCTATGACCCTTGACATCAAAAAAATCATAATCAACATGTTTCCAAGTGCTGCCAAAGAGTACACACACACACACACACACACACACACACACACACACACACACGTGCTTATATATACAGATATACAGATATATATATATACATACACAGATATATATATATATATATAGTATAGTATATATGTACTACAAATATTTTGAAAATAAATGTATATATATATATAAGAAAATATATAGCAGATATATGGGAGACAAAGGGTGTAGTAATTAAGAATGCAGGGTTTTCAGTCAGAATGCCTGGATTTGAATTTTTGCTTTACTTATTAGAATGTGGTATCTTCCTACTACTTAGGAAGATTACCTAATTATTCATTATCCCTATTTTCTCATCCATGTATTAGGGAACATACCTACACTTTACCTCCAGGGTTACTGTGAGTATTAAATGAGATCATACATGAAAAATACCTAGAACATTGCCTGAAATAAAGTAAAAAATCAGTAAAAGTTGCAAGATGATGATGAGGAGGAGAAGGTGGAGAAGGAGTAGAAGAGCCAGCGGGGTAGAAGGAGAAAAGAAGGCAGGAAAAAAAATAGTCACCTTTGACAAGAGTTCGAATGGCTATTCATTACTTTGATGCAGACAATAATAAAAAGTACAAAAACAAAACTTTTTTTGGCTACCAGCCTTTTCCAGGTCTCCTGAATTCAAATTTAAGGAAAATGTACTATGAGGTGTTAAAGTGACCAAGACTCTCCCAAATGTATCTTTATTATTTCCTTCTCACTTAAGTTCAAAGTTTAAGAAGAAGAAATTACTCCTATGTCAAATACTATAGAAACACTTTGGTTCCAATGTAAAAATGAAATTACCAAGAATTAATGAGAGAATTTAAAATTATTCAGAATGATCAGGATATCATAGTTTAAAAATAAACACAATACCATTAGTCAGTTAGTCTAATGTGAACAAGTGACAGCTATTAGGCAACTCAATTAGTAAATTACTGTGGTAACCACAGTAATACAGCAAGATATTGAGTAAAACTTTTGTTTCTGATATGCCATGAAAATTTTAATATAGATTTGTTTCTGGTTAGATCATAAGGCAATAACTTTAAAAACCTTAATTATATGGTCTTCCATCTAAGTTTTTAAATTAATGTACTGTACATCATACCTCATCCTTCTTTTAATTCTTCTATCCATATTTCCAAAATTGTGCTTCCATGTACATGAATGTCTACTAGCTATGATTCCTTCATTGGAAAAGAAAAACCATAATATTTAGCTGTGAAAACCTTATCATGTTTCCTATGAGATTTTTCGGAGCAAATGTATTAGTATATATTGTTGATTCCAGATCACAAAGAGCCTTCTTAAGTACTGTTTGCAATAATGTCCAGTACTCACAGATTTTTACAAATAGTCTATTTTTACAAATGTTTGCTTTTACAAAATCTAATTACATTTTAAAGATACTACCATGGGGTGGAGAAAACCACT
>NW_006434839.1:21230574-21242442 GCF_000325575.1 Pteropus alecto
CTCTGTTTACACAAAAGAAAATTTTAATTGGTGTCTACTTTCTTGTTCTTTTTTACTCAGAAAAAAGTGAAGCATTATTTATGATACATTTTTAAATTGGCACTATATCATAGAAAACAGCAGACATGGTTAAACACTATTTTAGTGACTTGTTTCCTTGTTTATAATGAGAAAAAGCTCCCCTATAATAACATTTCTAAATATTGACTTGAGATTATAAATATATTAATCATCTATTATTATATGATGTGCTACTGAAGCACAAAACTTTTTACAAAATATAGCTTAATTGTGTAAAAGGAAGGAGAGAGAGAAATGTAGCCAAGTAACCAATATATCAAACTGAAAGTAGCGATTTGTAGTGCAGTTTCATTTATAAAGAAAAGAGAAGACTAGAAGATCAATAAAAAGGCATACAGACAAAGATGGATCCATGATTGTCACTGCTATTCACATTTTACTCCTTTCAGCCACACCTAGTAGAACTCTACTGAATTAGGTCTGAATGCAAGTAGTAACTCTCTAAAAAGAACTAATAAGACAGAGCAAATGATTAGTCATGTCAACTTAAAACCTCAACTGTGGTAAGGGCTACTGATACCAGTGACTTGAATTTAGTGTCAATTACTCAGGGAAAGCATAAGAGAAGAAGACATGTCAGACCCAGTCCTTTGGTTCTCTATGTCAACTTTTCTATGTAACCATGATAATTAATTATTAATCCATCATTCATAAATGTATTTAAATTTCTTTTGAACCTATTCTTAAGTTAGGCCATAATCCTAAATAAGTTTCATAATTGTATTTCCTGTGAAAGAGTAATACATACTTTTATTTATTTGGTCCTGAAAGAGACCCAGGAGGCCCCCAGAAGGTTGGGTTGTTATGGAACTTGGTGAAATCCCCAATCAATATTTCCATATGTCTCATTATGATAGATTATGTCAATGTATATAATCTTGTTCATTCTCCTTCCTTATAAAAGTCTCTCCAACATCTTAATAACCTTAGCTATTTTTCCTTAGATGCTCTTCATTTAAAAAAATATTTTACTATATTTGCTTCTAGAGGTCAATTTCAACACATCATAAATCTCTAGCTATAAATATACTGAGTTTAGAACTCAAGATACGCATTTCTCTCTAGAACTCTTCTTGATAAGGCCCAGAAGATTTTTGGCATTACTCTGGGCCAGTGTCTTTAAGAAAATAAGGGGTAGATTATCTTCTATTTTAACTAGGTTAAAGAGATACAGCTTTCATTACCCTGCTACATGCCTGTGCTTGTTTTAAGCATATTTATTGCTTTTATTCCATATGTTTTTCTGACATTATTTCTGTAGGTTTAATGTTTTTCCCACAAGGAGGTGCTTCATGGCACATATCTCTCCATATTCTATAATAAGGTATAGTTCCTCAGGGAAGACTTCTGTACCTACCTCCTTACCTCTGCTCTGGCACCACGGCTGTTAGAGTGAATCTCTCCACTGTGCTTATATCATGTAATGGGAACTACACTTAAGCTACTGAATCTAAATGCAAGAATTAGATTTTTTTTTTTCTGTAAGAAGGAATGCTGGTTGTTGAATAACTGCACAGTTTGGGAAGCTACCTGAAATTTCAAGTCTATTAAAAATGTGTTTTGAAGTATTGATAAGAACTAAATAAAAATCCATAGCTCTTTATTATTAGGAATAAGAAATGTTAAATACTGAGCAAGACTTTGGTCTATGTTGAAAAACAAACAAAAAAATAATTTACCCAACAATCCTGGGACAAAACAAGCTATGAGCTACAATCCATTACTAAGTTGTCAAGAAGTTTTATGATCCAATTTTTCTTTTTTATATATTTAATCACAGTGAAGATATGTGCTGAGTCATGCCTTTTAAATTCTCTGGGCCTTAGTTTTCTCTTTCAAAACTTTAGGAGGTTTAATCAGAAATCTTCAAATTACTTTAGAACAGATGCTTCTAATCTGATTTCTCGACAGCAATTTAATATCTCTTTCTCCACAAATCTCTTCTTCTGAAAACTGTTCAAATATCAAAATGATGTTTTTAAATATTAATGTGAAAGTATTTTTACTACTTTAAGCACTCATATTTATCTCTAAATTACTTTTAAATATTCTTCAAATGTCTAACTTTTCTGAAGACAAGAATTTTTCTTCAAGTGCTTGGGGTAATGCAAAAGGACCAATACTTCATTGAATTTATCTTATGGCCATGCTCAGAGGGCCTCAATCATAAGATCCAGTCTCCCTACTTAGTGGCTACCACAGAGGCTTACAAAGGGTCAGAGCATAATATTCGTACATAGAATTTCCATTCTTTTCTTTTTATGGAGACTTTAATGTTTTCAAATAAAAACTGATTTAAAATTTGATCCCCAAACTTAAAATTGTGATAAACTGCTCAAAGCATATGGAGGGCTTCATTAAAATTTAAAGATTGAAGAATGTAAAAGAATGTAATTGAAATATAATAACATAATTGTAAAACCGAAGAATCTAACCTTTAAACTACAAAATTTACATGTATAAATGGATAAATAATAAACACATTTGTATATTTTGGTAGTGAAATTATGGATGACCTTAAAATATTTTAAGTATAGATCACTTTAAGTTTTAAAAATAAATATATTATGTAATATACATGACTTGAACATTGATATCTAGTGCTCTATGGGTATATGATAAAGAGTTAAGTGAAGGAATAAATGGATGGAGGATAGATGGATGCATTTTTATTGTGGTCTAAGATCATATATCCTGCCTTAGATATATGGAGATAAAACTTGGCTTTCAGGCTCATTTTGTCAAGCTAGTACCAAGCAGGACTCATTTCTTTTACTTCTGCTGACTATACTTTCAAGTTTGTCATAATTCTCTCTGGAGTAAGAACCCAAGTCACCTTATCAATAACTTATCCATATACCTAGAACACAATTTAAAAATAATGACTAGAGCAAACCAAGAGATACCAGTTTGAAAGAAATACCAGAGTATATGAGATTGATGGTTGAGGAGGCTCAACCAATGACACTATGAATAGCAGAAGGAATGCTGGTTGTTGAATAACTGCACAGTTTGGGAAGCTACCTGAAATTTTAAAGGTTTGTGAACAGTGAGGTCTATAGGAGTTTACAGCAAATCCTTTGGTAAAAAGTCCCTAAACAACAACCGCTAAATCTTATATATTGTTACTGATCGTCTGCTATTTTCTAGGATTTTCGATTGAGTTGAAAGTATAAGCTTTAGTTTATTTAAAATCAATAAAAATAAATCAGAGTCTGAGTTTAGCTATAACTGGTTTACAATGAGAAGAATAGCTCCGAGAGAGAGAGAGGACATTTGTAATGCTGCACATACAGGGAATCTATATGGGTCTAATATTAAGCCATAGAAAAGTTTTCTTTTTTTTTGATTCATTTTGTTGATGTGTGTAGCCTTTCAACAAATATTTGTATTAGTCACACATACCAGTGCAATTAGCTGGTATATAAGGGGGTAGTCACAAATGGTGTAGATCTGAGTATTTTATAAGTAATTCTGAGAAGCCCTGTCATATTCTCTGAACTTTAAATGTATTTGGTAACCAAGACATTGGAATTTACTGTTCTGATATTATGGAATCCATTACATGTACAGAATATATTGTACAGTGCTACTATTATATGCCTACAATTAGGTGTCACATATGCTGGCACTCAATTTCTAAGTCAGAAAGACAAAGTTTATGTCTACCTTCTGCTTTTAAGGCATGCATAAGGGAGAAGCTTACTTTTAAAAAAGGTGGTGAAAATATAAAGGATCTATGGCTCTTCAAACAAAACTCTGCAGGTCTGGCACTAATGTAGACACAGCCATGGATGTGGCTTCAGGGAAAGATTGAAGTAAAATTGTTAGCTCTGATAAGTATTTTTGACTTAGAACTACAGTTCTGGCTGAGATAGTGTGAGAACTGTGAGAAGCAAGATTTGGCAGCATCTATCACATTACTCCCAGATGCTACCATAGGGGTGGTTCTTGTGGTTTGGAGTCATTTCAATGTAAGCAATGGAGGGCTCCTTTTCTGGCAAATGATTTGGAGGTTTGAAGGGGGAAGATAAAACTGTCTGCATTCACTTTGGGTACAGATAAGGGGCATTTCTTTACAAGAGGCTTTTTAATGTTGGGTCCTAATTTGCATTCTAGAATAACTGAAGTTTAAATAAACCTTAAACTTGATTATTGAGCCTACCACAGTTTACTAGTTTATAGTATGTTAGGACGAGGTAGCTCTTACTATACAGACTGCTGATACCTTCCCACTGGGCCTCTATAGCTTGGTCCAGGCCCACTTCCTCAGGGAAGACTTCTGTACCTACCTCCTTACCTCTGCTCTGGCACCACGGCTGTTAGAGTGAATCTCTCCACTGTGCTTATATCATGTAATGGGAACTACACTTAAGCTACTGAATCTAAATGCAAGAATTAGATTTTTTTTTTTTTCTGTAAACAGTGTCCATCCAGTCAGATACTAAGTAGAAATCTCTTCAGGTTCTATATCAGGTTTGAATTACTACTTTACACTTATTAACTGTAAATAAAACTTATAGAGCTAATGTCTTAATCAATCCAAGCTTAATTTTCTGGGGTTGATATAAAGATTAAATATAAATATAAAACGCCTAGTAAAATGCCTGGCATAGAGAGTAATGAGCTTTCTACATTTACCTATTTTATGTCCTATTACCAAATGTTGAGACTCCCTGTGGAGGCTTACATGACTTCTTTCCCTCTATACACACACACACACACACACACACACACACACACACACACACACACACACAGAGAGAAATACATTTCATTGGTAATTCAGAACCATTTGCAATTTAGGAGAAAGCATTAGATCTTAAAGAATTAGAAAAAGGAAAACCTTAAATATAAAAAGAAAATTTTAAAGACCAAGTATATATCTATGAATAACATGGTAGTACTATGTCAGACTCTTATTTTATTATTTCATACTGATTTTTTAAATAAATTTTTATTTTTCAATTATTGTTGGCATATATTTTATTAGTTTCAGATGTACAACACAGTGATTAGATATTTATTGTCTTACAACTTACAAAGTGATCGCCCCAATAAATCCGGTATCTATCTGACAATATATATAGTTATTACAATATTATTGGCTATATTCCTTATGTTATACTTTACTTCTCATAACTATTTTATAAATATCAATTTGTATCTCTTAACCCCTTCCTCTTTTTTATCTACCTCTCAACTCCCTCCCATCTGACAACCATCAAAATGTTCTCCATATCTATAAGTTTATTTGTTTTGTTTATTTTGTTCTTTAGATTCCACATGTAAGTGAAATTATATGGCATTTGTTTTTCTCTTTCTGACTTAACTCCATTCAGCACAACACCTTCTAGGCCCATCCATGTTGTTGCAGATGGCAAGATTTCTTTCTCTTTTATAGCTAAATAATATGCCATTGCATATATGTACCACTTCTTCTTTATCTATTCATCCATTGATGGACACCCAGGTTGCCTCCATATTGGCTATTGTAAATAAAGCTGCAATGAATATAGGGACGTACATGTCACTTTAAAGTAATATTTTGAGTTTCTTTGGATAAATACCCAGAAGTGAGATACTGGGTCTTTCTTTATCTCTTGTTATAGCCTTTGTTTTAAATTCTATTTTGTCCAATATAAGTATTGCTACCCCAACTTTTTGTTTATTTGTTTCCATTTTCATTTAACATTTTTTTCCATCCTTTTACTTTCAGTCCATGTGTATTTTCTGATCTGAAATGAGTCTCTTGTGGGCAATATATGTAAGAGTTCTGTTTTCTTATTCATTCAGACACCCTATCTTTTGATTGCATCACCTAATCCATTTACATTGAAAGTAATTATTAATAGATATATAGTTATGGCCATTTTATTATTTATATTCTTTATCTATTTTTCTTTTTTCCTGTTTAAGTTCCTCAAATATTTCCTGTAATACTGGCTTGGTGGTGATGAATTCCTTTAGCTTTTTCTTGTCTGGGAAGCTCTTTATCTGTCCTTTGATTCTAAATGATAGCTTTGCTGGGCAGAGTAATCTTGATTGTAGGTACTTGCTTTTCATCACTTTGAATATTTTGTGCCATTTCCTTCTGGCCTGCAAAGTTTCTGTTGAGAAATCAGCTGAGTCTTATGGGAGCTCCCTTGTAGGTAACTAACTGCTTTTCTCTTGCTGCTTTTAAGATTCTCTCTTTGTATTTAACCTTTGACTTTTTAATTATGATGTGCCTTGGTGTGGGCCTGATCGGTTTCGTCTCATTTGGGACTCTCTGCTCTTCCTGGGGTTGTATGTCTATTTCTTTTGACAGGTAAAGGAATTTTTCCATCATCATTTCTTCAAATAGGTTTCTAATTCGTGGCTTTCTCTTTTCCTTCTGGTATCCCTATGATGCCAATATTGTTATACTTGATGTTGTCCCAGAGGCCCCTTAAACTATACTCATTTTATTGGATTCTTTTTTTCTTTTTTGCTGTTCAGATTGGGTGTTTTCTGCTACCTTATCTTCTAAATTGCTGATTTGATCCTCTCCGTCATCTAATCTACTGTTGATTCCTCCTAAGGTATCCTTCACTTCAATCATTATAGTCTTCACTTCTGACTAGTTCTATTTTATGTTTTCTAGCTCTATTTTTTGTTTTTCTAACTCTTTGCTAAAGTTCTCACTGAGTTCTTCTACTCTTCCCTTAAGTTCATTGAGTATCCTTACAACCAGTGTTTTGATTGCCTGCTTCAATTTTGTTTAGTTCTTTTTCTGGAGCTTTGTTCTGTTCTTTCATGTGGGACATGTTTCTTTGTTTCCCCATTTTGTTTTCCTCCTTGTGTTTGTTTCTATGTATTAGGGAGGACTGTCTCTCAGTCCTAGGAGAGTGGCCTTATGAGATAGGTGTCCCGTGAGGCCCAGTGGCACAGCCTCCTTAGTTGCCTGAGTTGGGTGCTCCCGGTGTGTCTCTTGTGTGGGTTGTTTGTGCCTTCATATTGTAGTTGAACCTTGGTTGCTATTTGCATGTCAATAGGAGGGATTAACCCTTGGGCTGATTAGTTGTGAGAACTGGTCAGTGAGTATAGTGGAGAAGCTGTTGTATTGAGGCTGACCCTACTAAGCAGGATTCGCTTTAGCAGGGCTCTGGTGTTGCCCTCTCTGCCCTTTGGGTGTGTCATCCTCAGATGTGGCCCTGAGTGTGCTTCAGTTCAGACCAAGCCGGCCACTGGACATCAGGCCGGGGCCTCCTGGGAGGGTCCCCACCTCAGGCCAAATTCAGTCACAACCTGTGCCTTGCCCAAGGCCACCTGGAATAAGCCATCAAGAATCTGAAAATGGCTGCCACCCATGCTGGGCTTGAAGGTGCCTCGAGAAGCCAAGCTATGAACTGAGGTTGGCTATTGCTAGTGCTGGGCTTGGGACTGCTCCACAAAAGGTATGGGGCATGTCGAGGCCAGATGCTGCTTGTTTGTCTTGTGAACCTTTGAGAGATTTTAGGAAAGTCTACTGCATGAGCCAAGAAAGGCTGTTTTTATGGAAAAGTCACTGGGAGCAGCTTGGGTGAGTCCACAAGTTAGGTGGCCTGGGGTCTCAGGGAATCACCAAGGCAGAGCAAAAGGTGTTAGCCAGGTTGATGGAGACTCAGATAAGATGGTCCTGCATCTGCATGCCTGGAGGAGGAACAGTGGCCTCTACCATCACTTCTGTTTGGGAGAAAGCTGCTCCTCCAGCCCTTGCCCTAAAGTCAGACAAATCAGTTTCTTCCAGCATGTCCCTAGAGACTTTTCAGCTGCTGCCCTAGTGCTGGAACTCAAAGTAAATTAGTTAGTAGGTAATCTGTGGACTGGCCCTTTAAGAGGAATGCTTGGTATGCCAGCAGCCCTCCGTCTCACTTGGCCACACTCAGCCACACTCTTCGCTGATTTTTACATCTACCATGTGAAAATCACTAGGAAAATCACTATAATTTCATATGTAATATATAATTTCACTTATAAGGGCAATAGTTGAAGAGGGAAGACATAGGGACAGCTCTGATTGTCTAAGCTTTATACTCAGGATATTTAGTCTGTGGTCAGGCAACTCAAAAGGCAGAGTAGAACAAAGGTGGTCACAGGGCATGATAGTCCCATAGGAAGGAAATGCAAAGAGAAACATTTCAGGTGCCTAAGAGAGGCCAACTGAACACTGGAATAAATAACAGCTTTATCCAGAACTCTTATGTACAAAATACAAAAGCAAAAATAACCTTCTTCAAAATATTGTCTTCATTTACTACATTATTTCATTAAATAAGTGAAAGATTTATTGAGCATTTATTCCATCTCAGATGCTATCTTTACTGATGAGAACTGAAAGAAGAATAAACCAGTGTATTTTAAAAGCTCACAGCAGTCTGAGGACAGAACTATTAAAAAGTTAATTTTAATACAGCATAATGTATATTCATAGTATTTTTGTGGGAGCAAACAAAACGACACCTAACTTGGTTAGAAAGAATTGCTTGGGATTCTTTATGAAAGCGACAATAGTTGAGATTTAAATAGAATGAAGACTTATGCCAGGTAGGGGATGACATGAGCAAAGACAGGCACTATGGCAAAACACACTATGTAGTGTGGGGAACTATAGGCAGTATTGCTGGAGATTAAGTTCTGAGTCAGGGAGTGTAAAGACATCTGGCTGGGTGAGTAACTTGATATTAGAGCAATATAAGATGTCATGTTAAATAGCTTGGATCTTTTCCTGAAGGAAACAGTGAACAACTAAAGGTTTTCTTAAGCAAGGAAGAAATGTGATCACAACTTCATTTTATATATACGTAAATTTGAGAAAAACAATAACAGAAGCAGAAGGACCAGTTATGAAACTACTACAATTGTCCAGGTGAGACATGATGAAGATTCATACTAGTGGAGTGGTGGCACCTGTAAACCAGAGTTTGGTACTGGATTGGATGGGTGTAGGAAATTATTGCAGTAACTGAGTAATCGAAGATGACTCTTAGGGTTTCTTGAACTCAGAGGATTTTAGAGGAGAAACAATTTCGGGGAAGGACAAAGTGTTCACTTTTATAAGTGGTCCATTTAAAGTGCCCTATCCTTAAAAGAAGATATCTCATAAGCAGCTATAATTAAATGAGAATAAAGCTTTGGGGAGAGATCACAGCTTAGAAGTAGAAAAGTTCAGGTCACTGATTGATGTACTCATAGCACCTGAAACCTTGAGGGTAGGTGGAATCACCTATGTATATGCCTTGCATTGTGAAAGAGCACTAGACTGAAGGCAGTACCCTGGGGAAGAAGCAGAATTTAATAAATGAACATTAAAAAAAGGAGCCAGTAAAAGAGAAAGGAAACAAATGGCCAGAGGTATATGAAGAACACCAGGAGATGAAAGTGTTCTGAAAGCCAAGAGTGGAAAGATCTAAACAGGACTCTCCAAAATAGACCCACTCCAAAAGTTAATGCTTTCTAATACCTTACTGTTAATGTTTTTTTTTTAAATGACAATGTTAATAATAAGCAAATATAATTTGTTCACAAATTCCTTTTGATTCTTCTAATTTTTCATTTCTTTACTTCTCCCACCCCCATCCTCCTCATACTCCAGCGTGTGCTATCAACGGCATGAAACATGGTTACCCAATTGTAAGAAGAGGCCAGTAAACAACATGGAAGATGGGGAGGAGGAGAAAGTTATAAATGAGAGCTTTAACCCTCTCTAAATTATATATGGAAAGTAAACCCTATTTTAACTTTCTTCCCCTTATGTCAGGTTTGATTATTCAGTTTGTGGCTTATCCCTATTCCACTTTTCTTTCCTTCTGATGCTTACTCTTAAGCAATTTTAGAATTTGTTGGTACTTCTTTAGGGACAAGTGGAGAACAGAAAATAAATTCAATTAAAGCAATATACTTATGTAAATGGTGCTTATATTTTTATATGAAAACTAAAAGCCAGATATTTAAAATGAGTATCATGTTTGTTTTGACTGCCAATCCAAAGAAGACTGCCACCACTACTGCTTCTAGTAGGAGCCAAGCATAACAAGAAACATAAGCAACCAAAAACTCACACACAAAACAAATCCTAAGGAATGTATGCAGAAGCTAAATAAACAGTAGAGGTCACCAAACACATTCTCTGTCAGGAAAAGGTGAAATAAATCTATGGAAATAGAGAAAACACCTGCCAATTTCAAATAATTCAACTCCAGGAACTGACTGTGATGAGTTTACCTGCTGATCCTAGACAGCCACCAGTCAGACTTTGTGTGCTCTGATCATTAGCAATAACAATTTCAAATTGGATATAGTACAGAACTTAGCACACAGGGATTATAATTACAGTTCCAATTTTGAAAGTGTCCTTGTCCTATTTGGAAAATAGTGATCTGTTTGTGACATTCTGAACTTGGGAAAAGCAAAAAGAAATGTTATGCTTGAGTCTTAATGCAATTCACGTCAAAAATCTCTATTGCTTTTGCTGAATTGCTTCTGAAATCTTCAGTAACTCATTATCTGGCAACTATCTCTATAATATGGAAAGAAGAATCCGACTGGTGTTTTGAGAGAGTTTTAACATATCTGTTCCATCTTAAGATTTCGGGCCCAGGACTAATCCCATCTACTACATCAAAACCAGCATCAGGAAAATTCTAGGGTATTATAGTAGAAGTTTTAGCTGGGAAGGCAAAAGACCAAAGCTTAAAGTTTTACAAAATTCTCCAATAATGGTTCAGGCAAAGTCCAAAGAACCAAACTGAGGTGTCATAAGGTCCTAACAAGTATATAGGCTTAGCAACAGAAAATATGGTAGGCTATTGATACTTAGATTTCTAAGCAAAGAGAAATTTGGTGCTTAGAATGCTGCTGGGCTCCAGCACTACAGCAGTCTTGAAGCTACTGGTTGGCAGGAGCTGGGTTTGTCCATAGACCCTATCAGGTTGCCCTGCTACAATGAGGACACTGAATGGCTCAAACACAGGCCGATCCAGGTGCTTAACAAGGCCCAGCTCTCCCCTGGTCCCCAGCTGCTCTCCCAAGACTGCCGGGACACTCCAGCCTTCTCTGGGGCACGCACAGCAGGTGGTCATTTGAGCACACCAGGAACAGCTGGATGAAATGCCTGAGCTGGGCTTCAAAGAGGAGATCCTGACGAGCCGGCTGGCTCCTAATGATTTTGAAGATTTTGTGACCCAGTTGGATGAAATCGTGGTTCTGAAATCCAAGTGCATCCAAAGTCTGAGGAACCAACTGCAGCTATACTTGTCTGGCATAGGCTGTCCGAGGCCCCTAAGAGGACAGTGGTGTCTTGGAGCCTGACTGATTCTTGAGGACTGAAGTCTCAGAGGTAGAGATGAGAATAAGATGCAAGAGCAAGCAATGGCCCAAGAGCTTGCCAGATGGACAAATTTCCAGGATAATTAGGGAAATATGTTTATAGCAGAATTTTAGTTACATAAACTGAGCACGAGTGAGAAATGTAGGTTTAGGAACAACTCGAGGTCGCTTTATCAGAATGGAACTCAAGAAGGAAGTGGTTGTGGTGACTCACCTGCTTGCTCAGAGCACTAGTGCTTATTCAGCTGAGCACAGAGGGCGCCATGGACTTACAGGGAGATATCGTTGGAGAGAGGGTCAAAGCCAGATTCACTAGATACGGAAGTGCCGGTGGTATCCATTATTCCCTGTTGAGCCCTCCCCGCTCCCAGTGCTCTTAACACAGCGCCACCATAGCTGTGACATCATCAAACTGGATAACAGAGGTCGCTCTGCCCAAAAGATTCCCTGAAACCCCGC
>NW_006434839.1:21243412-21249803 GCF_000325575.1 Pteropus alecto
CAGGATGAAGACTTAGGATCTACAACCAAGAATAATTTATCCAGCAAAGCTATCATTTAGAGTTGAAGGACAGATAAAGAGCTTCCCAGACAAAAATAAACTGAAGGAATTTATCACCACCAAGGCAGAATTACAGGAAATTGGTTGGAGGGACTTCTTTAAGAAGAAAAATAAAAACGTATCAAAACAGGAATAAAGAATGGTAACAACTACATTCCTATCAATAAGTACGTTAAGTGGAAAAGAATTAAGAGCTCCAACCAAAAGATAGAGTGGCTGAAAGGATAAGAAAACAAGACCCCTACATATTAAAAGGAAGGGAATGGGAAAAGATATTGCTGTGATGAACCTAGAAGGTATTTTAAGTCAGACAGAGAATGATAAACACTATATGATTTCACTTATATGCGGAATTTAAGGAATAAAAAGAACAAACTAATCAAAAACAGACTCACAAATATAGTGGACAATTTGGTGACAGACAGAGAGGAGGGGTTTTGGGTGGCTAGGAGAATGGGGTGAAGGGTTAAAGAAGTACAGATTAATAGCTGATGGATGGGGAGCACGGCACAGGGAATGCAATTAGTATTAATACATTGGCTAGGCGGAGGGTCAGGGGAGGGAGGGAGCAATTGGGGGAATCATTTTACTAACAATATAGGTATCTAACCAATGTACTGTATACTTGAAACTAATTAACATTTAAAAAATGAAAAAAACAACAACATAATGGTTTCCGGATCTTATGAAACAATTTGAGATATGAATCACCCAGTAGTTAGCCTAATTGGACTGTAGTTCAGAAGCTTCTGTGTTTTAAAGTAAACACATATTTGCCTTTTTCAGTTATATAATGCAATGCAAATATGTTATCTGACATGTTAATGAAACTTGGGTAGCAATTTAGGATATTGTGTTGAGATAAGAATGTCGACAGGGTTACCTTTCACTTGGTCTGAGCTTTTCATATACTAAGTATGTAATGTTGGGAAAATCATAATCGTTTTTGGCTTCAATATCTTCAAATTTGTTTAAGTGAGAATTTTGGATTAGATAATTTTCATATACTATGAAAAATACCGGTTACTTTCATTAAGTGTTAAGCATTATTTCCTTCTTTTTCTTCTTTAATTTTCTCATAAATGAAAAGAAAACAAATAATTTGTACATATGAAATGGCTTCAGTGGCAGTCAAAAACTGTAACAAAGGAATAAGAAAATTCATTATAGTTCTAGAATCTTGATGAGAAGAGGGTGTGGGAGTGTGAACGAGGGTGCTAGGGAATTACTTTCACCCTGGAGATTTTGATTTGTATTCCATTACCCAACCCTCACCACCCCGTTTCCTTTGAGTCTGTCTTAATAAACTGTAGTTATTTATCTGATTGTGTCATCTGTATAAGTTGCGTTGGATGTGGAGAAAAAAAGAATAGAAAACAACAAAAAATTTCTCCTCTAGCATTTTATTTTTATTAAAAGTCTGATAGCCTTTCTATTATTGCATAGGTTTCCTGCAAATGCTGCATTATAATCATAACTATCTTTGAGTTTTAAAAATAGTGCTGCTTGATGATTTCACCAGCCTGAATTTTCCTTAAAACACAAACAAGATAGATTTTTCTTTTATTTACTTTCAATGATTTAAATTTTTGATTTCTCTGTTTCCATTGCATATTTTTGTTTGCCCTTTGAGAACAACGGCCTTTTGGTTGTCTGATCACAAAAAGATTTTGTTCTGTCAGATTTTGTGAACCATTGTACTTTCCATTTTAGTATGTGGATCATTACTTACCCATTGCTGGTCCTTGTTTCTGACATATTTATTATTTGTTTGTACTTGCGTCCTACTTGTTTTTTTTTTTTTTTTGGCAAGGCAACCCTTGGTTGACCTCACAGATTGCAAGGACCTTGTCAGCTTACAATCCCTTATTTTTTTTATTTTTTACACCTACAGTTCTTGTTTTTAATTTTTTTTTTTTTTTTTTTCTTTGGGCCTTCTTGTTTTTTTTTTTTTTTTTTTGGCAAGGCAACCCTTGGTTGACCTCACAGATTGCAAGGACCTTGTCAGCTTACAATCCCTTATTTTTTTTATTTTTTACACCTACAGTACCCGATCTTCCTAGGTGGTCTCCCATCCAAGTACTAACCAGGCCTGACCCTGCTTAGTTTCCAAAATCAGATTGGATTGGTCTTGTTTAGGGTGGCATGGCCGTAGACCTGTGTTACTTTTCTAAGGTGGCATCTTCTTTTCATTTCTGTATTTTTATTTTATTTTTTTGGCTGAGAATCAAGATTATCATTTGCCTATATATGGTTATACCATGAATCAAGTTCAAACTTTAAGCAATTTGCTTTATGGCTTGTATTATGTCTTATGAGTTGCTTTTGTTTTGTATATCTAACTAAATTTCCTTTTTAACTTTAAAGCTATCCTATGGCATTATCCCGTGACTTTACCATCTCCCATTTCCTACCTCTTTCCTTTCCTTCTTCCTTTCTTTTTTTCTTTCCTCATTTTCTTTTCCCTTCTTCCCTTCTTTCTCTTCTCTTTAATTATTTAGCACTACTGCAAGCCACTATATTAGGTGATTTTCCTCAGTCTCTTTTATAAAGTCTTTTAACTTTCGCCCTCCATTTTATTAATATTATTTCAGCCAGTTACTTTTACATTCTTCCCAGAACTATTAAAAAGTTTCCAGCTGAAGAAAAAAAAAAGTCACGAGCTACTCAGAGGTTAGCTATGGTTTCTATTTGTGCATGTCAGGATAATTTAAAAGAACAAACACAAAAGACAGAAAAATAATTAGTTCTGGTACACCTATTTTCAGCATAATATCTTTTTACATCTTAGTCCTTGAGCTGATATTTTCCTTTTGAGTTGAAATAAGACATATGCATTCTTACTTGATTACTATAACTTTATCATTAGTAGTAACTGATTGCTAAATACTACTAAAATGTACTACCTAAGTAGGCTTTGCAGTAAATATCTTGTGAATTTAGATTAACCATTATCAGAATCCTGTGATCTGAAGCATTATAATCTTTTCATATTTATTAGCTGTCTTTTTTAATCAATTGATATGAAAACAAATCAATACATTCAATTATAACTTGCAAGTAATTCATTCAAGATGTAACATGTGCATTGTTGTTAATATAATCACCTCTTAAATCAGTGACTACCATGTGTAAACATTTTATAAGTGAAAACCATATTTGAATAAAGCCAGTTAAATATCATATTTTGAATATCTAGGTCAATAGTTTCCCATAGATCTTTCTGTGATGATGAAATATTCTACATTATGCTGCCCAACACAATTGCACTAGCCGTATGTGGCTACTGAGCACCTGAAAGTGGCTAGTGCCACTGAGGAATTGAATTTTTTAGTGTGTTTAATTTTAAAGAATTTACATTTAAATAGCCACACGTGGCTACCATATTGGACAGTACAGATCTAAAACATTTAAAGATGTATTTAATTGTGTGATGCAACATTTAAAACAGACATATATGACCAACTCATTATACTCATTTTATTTGTACTCATTTTATTGAAAAACTACTTGGTTTACATTTTTTTAAGTAAACATGGAGTGAAAATACAAATCAGAATATTTAATACAATCACTGCTGGTGACTAAAGTAGTTCACTGAGGATAGGGTTTTAGCCCCCTCTTGTAATCTCCGTGAAGGCTCTCCCACAGACCTCACTTCTGTGAACAAGAAGTCTAAGTAAAAATACAGTATGCATGCTGCAAATGTAGTTTCAGTACAAATGTTCAAATGTCCAGAATAAGAAGAACGAGGAAATGATAACTCTGCTGCTTGAGACTTAATCAATTACAAAGAAAAACAATTTATCTTTGTTTTGACTATATATATATTTTATCAAGAAGAATGATTTTTAGATTGTAAAGTACTAAACAAATACCATGAACAAGGAAACAGAATCTACATTAGGGAAAGGATTATTAAAAAGGATTATTAAAAAGCATAAACAACTTCTATCACTCTGTAAGTTGAAAAAATTTGGAAACATAGTTTATGAACTGCTGCTTAGACCTTTTTAGTGAATGTAGAGAGTGGAAATTTTGCCTAACGAGCTGTCCAAAGGGTGAATATGGAGATCCCTATTTAAAGAGGAAGGGGAAGGGAAGAGAGAGAAAAAGAGATGGAGAAAGTTAGGTGAGTTCACAAAGCTTATAAAATTGTAACTAGAACAAATTACTAAAATGATGATTTATGAGTTTTAAAAAGAGAAGTAATCATCACTAGATGCAACCAGGAGTTCACAGAGAAAAACTCTTGTCCAACCAATCGCATTATCTTTTTGGACAGGAAAAAAGAAAAATGTGGTAGATGCCTTATCTCTAAAGCATTTGTCAAGGTTTCCCATAATAGCCCAAATAAGATAAAGAAGTAGGGAGTAGATGTAATGCAGTTAAGTAGATCATAATTAGTTAACTAATCCCGAAGAGAACGGATTAGCTGAACCATGGGCTCTATTTGTGTGATAAAGAGCTCTGCCTTTAGCTGCCCCCCCGCCTGCTTTTTTTTCTTCTCACTTTTTATCAGTGGCTTTGATTGGTGATGAATAACCTATTTTCCATAAGAGCCAATTCAAGAAAAAAAAAATATTTGTGGGCTACAATATGAATGGAAACTTCCCTTTCTACCCACAAACATATATACAT
Organism: Pteropus alecto; assembly: GCF_000325575.1. Lineage (NCBI taxonomy): Eukaryota > Metazoa > Chordata > Mammalia > Chiroptera > Pteropodidae > Pteropus > Pteropus alecto. Next base: position 21,248,114 of record NW_006434839.1, read on the forward strand.
GTATACATCTCTTTTTTTTTTTTCATTTTGTTTTTACTTCTTAATTGAATTGATACCCTTTGAATTTCCAATAGTTTTCTGTTCATTTCTGCATTTGAATGATCCATCTCATTATGGGCATCAGAGTCCTGATTATATATGACCTTTCAACTGAAGGCTCACTTATGCTGGAATTTCTTTCAGTAAATCCATAAGCATACTTCCTGGAAATAACTACTGTTAACACTTTTGAATATAACTTTTTCCTACAAAATTGAGACTACAATGCATATATTTTCAAATAAAAATATATTTTTTTTAAGTGAGGTTTTATCAACACAGTGAAATTTACCCTTTTTTATTGTGCAGGTCTGAGTTTTGACAAATGCACATAGTCTGTAACTACCACCACAATCACAAACTATTCAATCAGGTTATATATAGAACAGTTTTATTGCCCCCCCAAAAATTTCTTTATGTCCTTTATAGCCAGCCCCCCAGCTCTGTATTGTTTTAAAACCTGTTTGTTTTCTTCTATTCTCCTTGTTATAAATGTTAGCTTTCCTATGCTGCTTTTTAAAAATAATCATCTTCTATGCCCAGGCCCCGCCTGCATTATACATTACTTAAATTTTCATAATTATTTTCTATAATTAAATAGAAAATTTTAATAGTTAATATATATTATTTTAAAAATAAACCCTTCTCCCAACTATTCCACAGCATATGGATACTGTCTTGAAAGATGTAGAGATTATTGTTGATTTACTTGAATTGTCAAAATCACATGACTGAGAAGACGACCTAACTCCCTTTTTCTTAAAGCTTTCTTTTTACTATTCTATCAAGGATAGTAGAGTCACTAGTTCTAGTTTAAATTCTGCTCACTACATTGGAGTTTCATGCCTAATTAACAAGCTTCAAGAAGGATTTAGACAAATTAGAAGGCATTCACATGATGGTAACCAGGATATAAAGTAACCTGTTAGAATGATTAGCCTATCTTACTTGATTCTAAGGGATAGAATGTTGACTAATAGTGTCCAAGCCTCAAAGAGATAAATTTGAGCTCAGTTCAAAGAAGAATGTTTTAACAGTGTTCCAAAGAGTGAGTGGACTAACTCTTAAGAGTGAGGTCTTTGTCATTTTTTGGTGTTCTAGCAAACCTTGAATATCTGATTAATAAGAGATTCTTGTGGAGCAGTTTCAAAAGCACAAAAGTAGTTAGACTTAACTACACAGTTCTTTACAATCTTAGATTCAAATATCCATAACAAAGCCTTGACTATGATTAATGCATTTGGGGAAGGGTTTGGGGTATTATGAATTTAGTTGCCAGCCCATCCCTCTGTCTTACTGGTTCTTCATGCCCGAACCCTTTAATGGCACCTGACCTAATGGTAGTATTGGAAGAAGAAAGTACATAGGCTCTTCTGTTGTCACTACCTTTTCTCCCATTTATAGTGCCTACTGCTAAGCCTTAGTTAAGAACCACCCCTGATAAGCTGACCGGGGAAATGGTAGCTTTTAGAATCTCTAATAAATTATATTTTATAATATATTAAAACTAATGGTAGTTGGAAGAAGAAAGTACATAGGCTCTTCTGTTGTCACTACCTTTTCTCCCATTTATAGTGCCTACTGCTAAGCCTTAGTTAAGAACCACCCCTGATAAGCTGACCGGGGAAATGGTAGCTTTTAGAATCTCTCT
>NW_006434839.1:21251178-21266178 GCF_000325575.1 Pteropus alecto
GCTCCTAAGTCTCCCGGTCTTATTAGTGTGGATTTGTGAAGTAGGTGTCCAGTGGCACAATCTTGAGAGGGGTTCAGCTGCAGGCCAAATTTAGCGCAAGCCTCTACCCCTCTGGTGCCACCTGTCAAGGTTCAGCAAGCAATCCACAGATGCTGTGTTTATAGTTGCCTCAAAAGGCCACACCAGAAACCGAGGCCAGTTGCCTCTACCATTGTGAGTCTCAGTAAGGAGCACCTGACTTGCTGAGGATATCCCTGATGTGGCTTGGGTGGGGCCCAGGTTGGGGGAGGCGGGGTTTCAGGGAATCTTTTGGGCAGAGCGACCTCTGTTATCCAGTTTGATGATGTCACAGCTATGGTGGCGCTGTGTTAAGAGCACTGGGAGCGGGGAGGGCTCAACAGGGAATAATGGATACCACCGGCACTTCTGTATCTAGTGAATCTGGCTTTGACCCTCTCTCCAACGATATCTCCCTGTAAGTCCCTGGAGCCTTCTGTGCTCAGCTGAATAAGCACTAGTGCTCTGAGCTAGCAGGTCTGTCACCGCGAAAATCCGTTCTCTGACACAGGCCCTTTAAGAGTCTTCTGCCGCTACCACTGCTGCATCCTCGGTCTCACTCAGCTACTCAGGATCGGGCAGCCTGCATCCTTGCCCCAGCCTATCTTCTGCCATTGCAGGGTGCTTTCTTGGATTTCTCCGTAGTATGTTGAATGGCTTGTTCATCTAGATCCCAGGCGAAATTTCCTTGCTGCTGCTCCTTGTTTCCGTCACAACTTTGATTTGCTCACCAGGGGAATGAACAGAACCTCTATCATCTATGCCAGTTTTTCTCCAACATTACGTTTTTAAGTAATGGTTTATGGAAGTATTTCTGACTAAAGGACTCTAATTCACTTAAGACAAATAACCTTCTAAGTTCCTTGAGTGCTGACTCTTCCTTATTCCTATTTATGTAGAGCACTTACTGCAACTTGCAATCATCTACTATTGCTGTTTATGTATTAAATGGATACTCTAAGCCAAATATCATGCTAAGTCTAAGTGTATGATGTACCTCTCTCCTTAACTAGGTTGTAAGCTCAAAGAAGACAACCACATATCTACTTTGCTAAGTCTTATATAATAAAGCTGAATGAAATGAATTAATTAATAAGTGAAGAAAGGATGAAAGAGAGGGATTTCTTAGTGATAAGGACAAGAGCAAGAGGAAGATACAACTATTCGAGCATGTACTGTAGGAAGATTTGGACATTTTATATCTGTTTAATTTCCCCATCTCCTTGGAGTAGATGGTATTATATTCATTTCAACAAACAATAATTTGAAGATTAGTGGGTTCAGTCCCTAGCCCAAAGTTAATAGCTGATAATTTGTAAAGGTAAAATTCAACTCATATCTGTACACATTAAAGCTAATATATTTACATTCTATCTCAAGTCTCTAAGTCTAAAGTTTATGAAAATAAACATGTCAAGAGGTCATTTCAAAAGTCTGGTTTTTCCCTAACAGCGCAGTATCACCTGAAAGAGCAAGCATTAAACTGCTTCCCCAGTTCTACTGGAAAAAATAGGTAATTTGTGGTTAGCAATATTTTCCATTTTTATTTTATCTCAAAATTTAGTTATATGTAGAAAATAAACACATTTGTTGGTGGTTATAAAACAAACCTTGAGACCTTTTATTAGATAATATTATAAGACATTTTAAAAATGTAACATTGTGTTTTAAGAATAAACTTTTCTCATTTGAAAATGACTTTTTATATTAAAAATGATACATCTCAAAAAATTGGATAACCAGGTATTTCAAATGAAATGAAACAGTAATAATAAAATGTTCAAGAAGGAATAAACATACATTTTAATTATTTAATATGATTCCTGTATATATGTTCTCCGTTAAACTACACGGCCCCCATGTACTTTGAGAAGTTTCATTGCGTTCAGTAGGAGCAACAGTTTTTTTTTAATCATAAAAAATTCTCTTAGCTTTTTGTTACATGTATAGCTGTTCCCAAACACATTATTTAACTGATGTGAATTACAGAAAATATCTGCTCTGGAAACTCTTCAAACAAAGCAAATTCCACAGGAGACAAGGCTACTGAAACATTGTAGCAATATGACCTCTTGACCGAAACTTTTCTGAATGTGCATCACAAAAGACCCCTGACACCTATCATTTTCAGAGACTAATGAAAAAATTTCCAAAGAATACCACAATGCTGCTTGAGCAGAAACTGAAGAAAGTATATACTCACATTTCAACAAATTTTACTCTTCTCCTTCAAACTACATATTTTGATTTAGACCTGTTCTTACTTGTTTTAAAATCCAGAAAACTCTTTTATGTGGCAGACATGTTCAATTCATCGTTTTCATATCTTATTTCCAACAACTGCAATTTTTCATATGAGTCTAAAGAAGAAATCTGGAACATAAGATAGCTTATAGCTTCCCTGAATAAACTAAATCTACTTTAATATTTTAAAGAAAACTGCACTCAGAGAGGACATATATTTTGGTTAAATGTATCAAAAACTTGTAGTAGTCATACACCTAATGCGATTGAATTTCAAAGCTAATGTTTGCTTACAAAGCTTATTGATATTTGCAAACGAATAATTTAATGCAAATGTGAACATTTGCAGTGACCTAAAAATCTAACATCTCTAAAATCAGGCAAACTAGTCTGATATTTAATTTCATGTTAATTTGTAATTCAATACATAAACATATACCTGGATGATATGTATACATGTGGTTATAAAATTAATTATATTTTTGAGAAACTAGAGGGCTTCCTTAACAGACTAATAAAAATATTAATGTGGATTTATTTGTAAAGATTTTTTTCAACATGAAAAATTAATTATTTCAGCTCACCTAGATTTACTTATATCAGACAATGGAATACAAGGATATATACATAGCAATTTCAAAGGTATATAGCAAAATTGAATACAAATAGAGGCATATGGGTTGAAGTTATAACCAATTAAACTTGGAGAGCTGAAGTGAATTACTTACATCACTGGCAGAGCAGGGACTCAAACAGTATACTGTAAGCCAGAAGACTGGTGAGTACTCAAGATTCTGTTCAAAAAAGATTAGAGGTGGTGATAAATGAAGGCTGAAGAGGAATCTTTTACCAGCCCATGGCTCAAGATCACAGAATAAACCATCCACGGATCAGGTACATAGAGCTTCTAGCACTTGTAGCACCAAAACTCATCCATTTTGCAGGAAAAAATGTTCTTATTGGAAACTATTTTAGGGGGAGGAAGAAGAGTAGGTACAAGTGTGCTTTACAGTGTCTCTTAGTTACATTTAAATATAATGATGTACTAAAAGTTTATATTTATGGAAATAAAGCATTATTTGGATTTTCAATTTTAAATGAATGCAATGCTTTATACATTTTAGTTTATTATAAAGCTGTACTTAGGCAAGTATAAGCCATATTTATCCTTGATAATTTTAGACCCTTTATCTATTTAAAGAATCTTCTATTTACATAAATTCCCTAAATAAAATTTTAAATAATGTAAATATGATGATAGCTAACACATATATATAGTTTTTAACGTGTGTGAGTTACTATCCTACATCCTTTATGTACAAAAGCTCATTTGGTTCCCACACCAATCCTATGAGGATACTATTATTATTTTCACTCTAGAGATGAGAAAACAGGGCCTGAAAGAGTAAAAGAAAGCAAACTACGTTTACTAAAATACTTACTGAGACTGCTAAACTTGAAATTTATATATTAAAATCTTATACCCTAGTTTTCTAATTTTGAAATATTCATCAAAAATATTGCATTCTAGTTATTTCTCCTCAACTTACAAAAATTTATCCTCTTCTGCTTCTAAAAGTTTAACAGACCAATGTACTATAAAATATAACTGACTTCAAAAAATGAAATTGCAACTATAAGAGGCAAGAATTTGCAGGTTGGTGGTAATCGAATGCCAAGTTCATCCTCACGAGTGACGTATGTCATCTTGTTTAAAGCTGCCTGTCAGAAGACCATTCCTTCTCAAGAGAGTAGAGTGGCTAAATAATTATATATTTCTCTAGAGCTGTACTGTATTACCAAATATTAACATGAACAGGCTAGCAGCACCGCTAGGGGTCTAGCAGGAAAGGACAACATCAGGAGCTGAAAAAGGCATTAACTTCAACTTTAAATTTCATTTTCCCGGTTTAAATTAGATTTTTTACGTTATTTAAATGTAATTTTATTACATTTACTATATTATAGTGACACTTGAAGTGCAGCTATTGTATGAGTCTGCCTGTGCCTCAGGTACAATATAAACTAAAGCTTATAACTCAGCTTTGAAAATTAGCTCATGAATCAAAGGGGATATAAAGTCTAAGCTTCAAAACCCATCTTTATTTACCAGATTTGCGAGAAATCCATTTGGCTTTTATTAATATCAGCAGTTATTTTTAAAAATCACATTTTGATTTTCTTTACACTCTTAACCATTCCATTTACCAGAGACTGCTTTTCTCAGCTACTTATACCATGCCACAACACTTACAACTAAAATACAAATCATAAAATTACCAATGATGACAAAATTTTACTCCTCCAAGTTCACAACATACATACATGAACATTGCAGTGAGCTTGCCTATTTAAAATTTATTTAATATTCAGTCTATAAGGAACTGAACAGATAAAATACATTTTTATTGAATATAAGAACACAAAGATTAACTCACCTTAAAGTAATTCTTTTTTCATCTGCTGGAAATCACTCTGAAAAGTTTCATTCTAGATCTCAGATGCATTCAATCATTTGCATTCAACAAAATTTATTGTGCATCTACTTACTGTGTCGGATAAACCCTGTAATAGGATTCAGAAATGTGGTCTTCACCCAAGTAAATAGATGTGAAATAAATAATCAAGGAGGAATCTACTCAAGGTGAGTGTGCATTTCTGTATGGGTGGGGAACAGGTGGATACAGCCTCCCTGAAATTACTTTAACTCTCAGATTTGAAAGATGAGTAGGAATTCTACTGGTCAAGAGTGAAGGATTAGGGGGCTGGGAGATAGGAGGAAAATTTTAGTGTGGTGTGCATATGATCCAGGTATAGAACAGCTTGTTAAAAGGATCTGAGAAAGGGAAGAGAGAACTTGATTAACATGGATTGCAGAAAGAGGTTCACTGTGGCTAGAACAGTGAGAGCACAGGGCAAGATAGGGATAAATAAGGCTGGAGAGAGAGGTAGGTCAGGAGGGGTCCAGCCATGAGGAGCTTTATCAGCTTTGTCATGCATGATGGACCTTATTCAAAGTATCAAACAGAAAGACTCAGAAGAAAAAGAAAATGACATGATCAAATCTGGATTTCAAAATATCAACTAAAAAAAGCAGACGGGAAAGGGTACTGATACCATTAAATGAGAAGGAGGAAGAATAGGTGATGGCATTTGGGACAGTGGGAATCAGACAAAATCAAAAAATATTTATGAAGTGGTATTGAAAATGATTGACAATAGATTGGATTTGAGAACAGGGAAGAGAAAGGGGACAAGGATCTTGATGTCTTCCTTCATTAGTGGGGTGGACTAAAGTGCCATTTAAAAGACAGGAAACAATAGAAGAGAAGACATCTGGGTGAAAGAATAATGATTCTGCTTAGGTCATGCTCAGTTTGATGGGCTAGAAGATATATAGATAGAGATGAACCAAAAACACTGCAGGGACTATGAGATTATTAAATTAGAACACAGCTATTAAAGCAATTTTTATTTTACTTTGGATCTATTTACTGGCATATCATGAATGGGAGGTAGGTTTTAAAGAGAACTATCTTAATCTTGGTTTATTTAAAGAGGATACAAAGGATGGCTATATAAAAATTGTTGTATGCATATTTTTTCCAATTACAGCCTCAGTTTTATTGTTTGCTCCTCTTATTACTTAATTTTAATGAAAGATTCATTTTGATATATTTAATATTAATAATAGACTACAGGCCCCTACAGTGGAGATAATTTTACTGTTTCTTGTTTTTTGCTTTTTTTTTTGCTCTCTGTACACAAGCTTCTGAACATTTTGGAAATACTAGATACTCAATGGATGTTTGTTAAATGAATGAATGATAAAAATATATAGTATATTTAATTATAGTAGTAAAATTATAAAAAGTAACTCAGAGGCAAATGGAATCTTACTAAAGAACTTGATGACATAACAACATTTCTAATCTTGTTTTGCAAAGACTTTAGAATTGCAATTAAATTACAAATGTCTATAATTTCTGAAGAAACCTAGGAATAAAAATGTTTAAAATGCAAATCTGCAAATTTTAAAATGATGCTAAAAGTGGCTTAGAAATATTAACCTTATCATTTAATTCTTCTTAATTTTAAACTTATTGTTCAATTCTTAATTTTAAAAAGGCCAAAATCTAGTTAAATTCACTGTATTACATATTGATACTTAATTCAGAAAATATTATAGGCCAGTATGATGTGTGAATTTCTAATTACAATACCAAATTGGCTATTGCATCTTCACACATGTACTTCTCTACACCTATGTGGGGCTAGTGCTTAGAAAAGTAGAACGAAAAACTTCTTAATATCCAGATTTTATTGTATTGGGCACTTAAGTAAGGTATGTTTTTTTAAGGTAATTTCTTAAACTTTCTGTAAACACTAAAAACAACAGGACTATGGTCACATAAACCTTTATAAGTTTTGTATAATTTTTTATAATAATGTAAAGCTTAAATTAGAAACTCTAAATATTATTTTATTAACAAAATTTTCAACAGAATGCACATGGTTAATGAGACTTATTATTTTGACACTTTTTCTTAATCTACATAATCTGTATTTTTGTCAATTTTCTGTCAATTATTAGACCACTTACATAGTTGAAAATAGTTGATAACCCAAAACATAGGACATAAAACGTAGTTTCGGGCTTTGGAACAGCTCAGCTTTTTGGTACACATTCTTTGATTTTAAATAAAATCAACATTTGGACTCTCAATTAGAAACACAACACACTAAAAAAAGACATAAAAGGAAATGAATTGTGAAGTTGGAACTGATCCTAAGTTACATACTATTGAAGGCCAATTTATGTCTTGTTTAGAAAAGGGTCATCATAACACTTTTAAGGCTTGACGCCCACAGCAAATCTCTTGTTATTTACAGAGAATAAAAAGCACAAACTCATTTCCTTAATAAGCTTCTTCAGTTCTTCAAATAGTTCTAAGAAATGCCAAAGGCTTGCCTTAGTTAACAAGTACACAGATAATCCAAAGTACAGCAGTGTTAGCTAAGTAATATTTGATCCCTGAAGATGCTGTTGGTGGCATTTTAGTAGCTATAGAAATGTATAAGGTATAAATTTTAGCAATTCTTATAGTATTGAGTGAGCTAAAAGAGCTTTTATATTAATTGAAATATCTGAATAGAAAAATAAGCCACTGGCTTCAAAATATGCAAATTTGTTTTTCCGTGTGCTAATTGAGCTTCCAGAGGAAAAACACTATTTTCTTCTTTCAAATTATGTGTAATTTTATCTAAAATAAAGAATACATAGTAATTGTAGAAATTCAAAATGCACAAAGAAAAAATTACTCCTTCCTTGGTTACCCAGAGATAACCATTACTAACAGTTTTTCCATTCTTTGTTCTGTAAAAATTTTTAAACATTAACTGTAATCATTCAGTATGTTAACCATATAGACTACATTATTTTAAATGTCTATTTTGATTACAAAAATAATGTAAAGAATTCAAAATACACAGATAAAGTCAATACTGAAAATTTGTCAATCTTGAAAATAAATATTATACGTTATTTAGTTATAAATATATTTTGCGTTCTTGTTCTCAGTCCAGAAATTATACATGCAATTAATTTAAGTATAATTTGATGCATCCTGAAGAAGTCAGTACTTACAAGATTGCATTAAAACACAGTAATTCTTTTAGAAAATAATTTCTATACCAGGGGACAAAGCTGTACAATTGAGAAAGAAAGGATAGAGCCAATCTTGGGGAGAAATTATTAACATGTGTAAGAAGAATTTCACAAAACACTACGTGTGAGCCTTTATAATCAAGTACTATAAAGGTGTGGTGATTTCTTGCCTATTTGTAGTCCATGCTTTGCCAGCTCTTAATCCATGAAGAGATTAAATGCTCGATGTTTTTCAGACTTTGCCTGTCTCTTGGTTGGATTTCAAAGAGGGATGCTGACCTGAGAATCAGAGTCAGGCACACAGAAGCCCTCGTGTTTATTTAACAATCATTATCCAGCATCAACTAGACAGTGGGTGACCAATGACCACTTGCATTTATAGTGACGCTAAGTTCTTTTATGAATACAGAGGTAAATAGTATAAGCTTGAGTGCTGGCCTAAAACATCTTACATTCTAGCTGGAGATATAAAACGAGTAAAATATGCATAATACAAGACATAATAATTTAACAATTTAATAAAATCAATAACTTATTAATTTTATTCTTTACTATCATTTATTATTATAGATCTATGAGAATTGCCTGAAAATATTGAGACAATACATATTTTGTTTACTGAGTGTTTATACATAAAATACATGATCTTTTTGCAAGCACTTTGAAAAGTTTCAGAACATTTGAAAAGTTTCAGAACAATGAGGTGTACTTCATTGGTCACATGTCATGCATTTTGCTGTCTAGCCTATAATAGGTATGATGGTATTAACCATGGGATGAACCCGAAGGACTACCATCAAGGCAGTTCTCTGCTCTTTTCATAGTCTTACTTAGAATTCTTTAAACTTGGAAATGGAGTTTCCCCTCACTCTGTTTTAATCCAAACACATAAAATGTTAACTAGCTGCATAAACTGGAAATGCTAATTCCATTTTCAGTTCCAATGATGTATGAAAGTACTATGTAATGGAGTCACCCATTTTTTGGCTTTTTAAAAATAGCTATAGTAAGCTATAATATACATACAATAAAATTCACCCATTTTAAGTGTGCAATTCAGTGTTTTCAGAAAATTTAAAGTTGTACAAGCACTACCACAATCCAATTTTAGGACATTTCCATCCCTCCAAAAAATTCCTCTTGTCCATTTGCAGTCACAGCTCTTTCCTACATCTGGCCCCAGGCAATCACTAATCTACTTTCTCTTTATATCAATTTATCTTTCCTGGACATTTCGTATAAAATGGAATTATAAAATACCTGGTTTCTTTCAGTTAGCAAAATGTTTTTGAAGTTTATCTATGTTGCAGCAATATATCAGTACTTCATTTTTTTTATTGCTGAATAGTATTTCAGTTATGTAATATTTATCTATTCACCAGTTGGTAGACATCTGCATTGATAACTGTGTATACATACGTTTTTATTCCTCGGGTAGATACATAGGAGTGGAATTTGGGGGTGGTACAGTACATCTATGTTTAATACTTAAGAAACTGCCAAACTGATTCCCAAAGTTATTGCACCATTTTATTTTCCCACCAAAACTGTATGAGGGTTCCTGTTCCTCCTTATTCTTGACAACACTTGTTATTTTCTGCCTTTTTTCATTTATAGCAATTCTAGTGAGAATGTAGCGAGTGTAAAGTAGTATCTCATATTGGTCATAATTTAAATTTCTCTAATAACTAATGATGTTGAGCATCTTCTCATGTGATTATTGCCCATTCATATATTTTCTTTGGTAAAGTTTCTATTCAAATATTTTATTCATTTCTAAATTGGGCTATCTATCTTATTAGTTATAAATGTTCTTTATAGATTGTGTTATCACAAATTTATGATCATAAAGATTAAACTGATGGCAGCCATTATCTTTAAAAGTGTGATAAATTTTAAATAAATAATTTAAAACTGTCGAAGATTCTTGAACTAAGATTCAGGGAGTACATATCTCAGTTCTTTATTTAGTCATTGCTGTACATATCTCAGTTCTTTATTTAGTAATAGCTATCTACCTCACAGTACAGTCCAAAACATTACATTAGATTAATGTATTAAAAATATTCTATAAACTGTTAAAAGACATATGTGTATGTGTTTCCCTTATTATAATTATTTAAAGACAGGTTTCTAGGTATGCTGGTAATTTTGGAGGTGAGAGGATCTATTTATTATGAAAACAACAATCTTTACTGGACATATCTAACCAAAGATAAACTATAAAGCTGATATTATAAAATAATAGTTTATGATAACTTAGAAATCAACACAATGATGTTTATTATTCCCATAATATCACATCTCAATTTGAAAACATGATTATGTCATTAGAGTTGAATTTTTCTTCACAAATAATTAGAATTAATGATAAATCAAGCAGAAGTCTCTGAATTTGAAGAATATTTGTGTGCAGCTCCAATCCCCCAAATATGTAAAGCCTCAGCTGCTTATAGGTGAGAAAACTGAGGCTCAGGAAAGTTATGTAACGTGCCTTAGTTCGTGTAGTAAGACTGAAATACTTTTACAACAGCAAATCCAACATAGTAGAATCATGATATTTTAAAATTTTGAAGGTGGGAGGGATTCCCCACTCTAGTCCACTTGTTTTACACATGAGAAAACTGATAACTGAGGTCCAGAGAAATGAATTGACTTTTCCAAGATCATACTTGTATAAGAAAAATTTAATACAAGAGAACAAATTCCCAATTTAAAGAACCTCCCAAATAAATAACAGATTAAATTAATTTATACCAAGATATTTTGTCTTTTTTAAAGCATCAATTTCACTGAAATGATTACATATTTACAACTTATATTTTAACTATTCTCACATTAAAAAGAGAAATCAATATTTCCTCTTCAGGTCACACGCACACCTCCAGCTTTTATGTTTTAAAATCAAGCTGTATTTGTTGCTCTAATACTACGGTAGTAAATGGGTTGCAACTGAATAGTTTGTTTGATGGTTAAGTATATATTTTATATTGGGCACCTGAGCCCAGAATTATGGGCAACAATATCAACATTCATTTTTAAGGTATACTTCCCATTTTATTTTATTTTTGAAAGCAAATATTATACATTTTTAAAAATTGCATCTCCTGACCCAAAATTCATTTTTTATTAAAGATGTATCTTTAAGATATTTATTTTTTGTGTGCAGTATTTACATTAAAATTATTCTTCAGCAACTCTCTCTTTGGAATGAGTTCAATGATATGAGTGAGAAAAATTCTACATAGTGATATTATCTTGATCAACAAAACATCTATATGTTCATTTTTTATTCCTCTCTCTGTTTCAATGAATATATGAACACTCGGTAGCTGTAGCAATGAATATATTCTTATTTCACAAACTAAATAGTTTTGCTTGAGCTTAATTTAGGATAACATAACTTTAAATAGGCATGTGAGATTTCTTCTGTTTCTGAATTAAGTGCATACCTGAAATTCATGACACCTCTACATATATGCCCTACCTATTAGCAAAACACAGCACTAGCACCTGATGGGTGACGAGTAGCTATACTTTTCAAGAGGCCCTCCTTTGACTTTATATACGACATTCAAAACAGAAGAGTCAACAAAACACACTCTAATTTCAGGCCATTTCAGAGGCTTAATTGGGGGTCGTATATAAAATTTCTCGTAGAGCCATACATAACTAAGAATATAAGATAATTAGTTCTAGGCCCGGATGAAGATATAGGGCTTCAAACTTCACACAAGGTACTTGTAAACTAGTGCTGTCCAATAAAAATACAATGTGAACCACATATGTAATTCTAAATGCTATCATAGCTACATTAAAAAAAGTAAAGAGAAATATGTAAAGTTGATTTTAATAATATATTTTATTTAACCTAATACATTCCAAAATATTATCATTTTAACATGTGACCAGTATAAAATTATTAGTGAGATATTTTACATTCTCCCTTTTTTTTTATTATGTCTTCTAAATCTACTGTGTATTTCACATTTACATCACATTTTTTAATTCAGAAAGCTACTTTAGGTGCTCACTTACCATGTGTAGTTGGTTAGTAGCTACTGAATTGACTGAGCAGATCTAGAGAATCTCTACAGACTACCAAAAGCTCAACCAGAGCAGGCCTGGGCACACATTCTACAGGTCTATAGGGACATGGGAGTGAGATGTTAAGTGCTTTCTTTCTCCTCCTTCAGGCAGTTGGACTAGAGTAATTGCATATTTGACAATGTAAAGACAATATAAGGAAAGAAGATTTTATTACCTGGTTTAATTCTTACAGCTCATTTTTATTGAGCACAAACCATATATGTGACACTCCTCTAATCTATTAAGTCACTTAATCCTTACAATACTCTTGTGAAATAGGGTCTAATCTTAGCCCCATATTACACAAGGTGCCTGGTTGGAAGACCTTATGGAAGAAGTGCAATCAGTTGTTGCAGATGTAACCACATTCTTAACAAAGGAAGAGAAAGAATGCTCTTGTAATAATAATAAGCTATTTTTAAAATGTAATGATCATCTAAGTCATCTCTTCCATGTACAGTTGGTAGACTTTGGGGAACGCCGGTTGCCCAATAGTACAAATATTCTTAAAAGCTACTAAAGTTTATTTTAATGCCATATTCTGCATCTCATAATAACAAGAGATTTAGGAAATTTGGATATAAGTGAAGAGATGCTCGAATCACATGCAAAACAATTTTAATAACAACATAGTATGTGTCAATAAGTACTGAAAAGTATCCATAATAAGATTCCTTCGGTCCATAGACTATGGAATCATATAAGAGATAAATGTTGAATAGAAAAGGTCAATAAATTGAAGACTGCATAGCATTGCAATGTGAATAAAGAATGAGCATGTTTTCACAAAATCAGTTTTCTCTCAATTATCAATCTAAACATAAGAACCATTTGCAGAAGCTATCTTACTGATTAATGTATCAATTCCCAATACAAAGGTATAGGAAATAAAATAAGCTTATAAAATGACAGACTATAGAAATGCCCTCTTCACTTTAACTGTTTAACTCGAACTCATTATTCTAATCTTCAAGCCATCACTGCTATCACTGTCTATAGTTTATGCTTTCAAAGTACTCCTTTGAAGTACTTGTCAGTTACAGTGATACATTTACGTATGTGATTATTTGATTGGCGTCTTTATTTCTCACTAGATAAGTTTCATGAAGGCAAGAACCATAGTAGTTTTTGCTCAATATTTTATCTGCTAGTAAAGTGCCTAATACATAGTAGATATTCAATAAATATTTGTTGAATAAATTAATATATGAGCTCAGCATTTTATATGCATAATCTTATTAACTCCAAAAATAATCCCATTAGTTATTTTTACTTTTAGTTCAAAATGAAAATAAACCTCAGGTTAAGTCCAAGGTTAAGACCCAAAACCACATAGCTAATAATCAGGATTGTACTCTAGTAGTTTGATTCTCTTAATCACTTTTCAAAACCCTAGCCTTGTTTTATTTTTAATTCTTCCCAGTGCTTCACAGCCCATACTCAGCCCAAGTATTATTATTGACTTGATATCTTAAATTTGTTTCTTTTTCTTTTTCTGCACTGCCTCTACCAAGGCCACACTATAATCAAGTTGTCTTCTAAAATATAAATATGTCATAATATTTCTAACTGTAAAAAATTTTTCATGGTAGTCCAACGCCTATGAATAAAATTCAAAACTGCTTGGCATAACCAACAAGGTTTTCCAGAATCTAAATTTTGCTTACCAACCACTCCAACCTCAACTATAATCAATCTCCCAAATAGTCTTTGCATCAAAGTACCGACTGGTCCCCAATATTCTGTGCTTTTTTATACCTGCCTGTCTTTGCGTACACTTTTCCTTGTACCTAGAAATCCTTCTCTTCTTTCTCTGCCCATTGATCCCCCACTTTATCTTCATGACCTAATTAAAATATTCTTCCTAAAACCTTTCCTGACAAGCCAGGTTGGCTGAATCACCCTCTCCTCTTCTCTGAGTCCTCACAGCACATCTACTTCTGTCATAGCATGAATATCTTCTAAACTGAAAGCTGGAAAAATGTTTTCATCATTTTTTTTCTTTTCAACAATTAGTGAAAAATTATTGGTTCATAGCTGTTGAACTTAGCAAGTGAATAAACAGATTTCCTAATTTCATATACACAATTCAAATTAAGACTTCCATATGAGAATATTACAAGAGTATTTATTCAGTTATAGAGCAGTTTTGCATATGAGCGCAACACTTTTGGACACAGTAGTTAGAAGGAGCGGATTGTCCATGGGCCATGTGAAATTTCAAGAGAAAGCAGAAAGCCTTTCCTTCAAAATGTATATATCAATGGAAAAGAATGTTTTGTATTTTATCATTAAAAAGTTACAATTAATTTCAAAGTATTTAGAACACATATAAAAAAGCTATTCCAGGAGATTTTTATGAAATCTGTGAGACAGCAAATATATATTTGTGGAAGGCATTAAAATTTGGCAGTACCAGTTAAATATTCTCGGCTTTTTACTGAGAAGCTGTTTTATATGTCCTATTTTTTCCTTAACAAAACAGGCTGTTCCACTGTAGGAAAATGAAAATTATATAATAAAACTATAAATTGTCTTTTATACCCTCATCTCCATATCCCTCTAGAAAAACAATACAAATTAGGAAAATTTAGTGTTAAAACCACATAGAAGCATGTAGGTAAATTTTTACATGTTATTTTTTTTCTATTATTATCTGTACTAGCACATAATTTAATAAATGAGAAATAATATATTTTTAAAAAATTAGAAAATCACATTATAACTTTTTTTCTAATGGTAATCATCACTTAAATTTATCATGAACCATTCACATGGCATCTGCATTGTTCACTTTCCTATTACAGTACACTAAATTATTTTACATTATTTATGCTTTAGTATAAGTTGAAAAAATACTTTAAAAATACCACTTTAATTGTTGTATTAGAAGTCATTTGTAATGATTTTGAATAATAATTTACCTTTGCAGCTGCTTATCA
>NW_006434839.1:21271178-21281178 GCF_000325575.1 Pteropus alecto
CTGATCAAATTGTCAAGGTTAAAGGTAGTAAAAATGAAATAAAATCACAGGTACTAGTATTGTTTATTAAATGTCAAATATTATGCTTTGAAAAATATCACTGTTCTAAATTTCATTTTGAAAATAAAATATATAGATTTTTAAATGATCACTCAAAGACTCTGTTTTGAGTGACTAGGGATAAATGAACTGATAGTAAGAAAGTACTGACCAGATGTTTTTAAACATCATCACCTGAAACACCTTCAAAGCAGTGCAATCTCATAAAACATTCAGAAAGATTATCTGACTTAATGAATGCTCAAAATGCAAGCTCAAATCTACCCTGTAAAGCAATCAAGTTTTTAGCAACTATTTTGACCTTAGTGACACAAACAATTAATTCTGCAAACCTAATATCAAAATAAAATTCTACATCTAATGCAGAATAATTTCTCAATGCAGTTAATCTAAAACAACATTTGAAATATGCTACCTCCATATATTATACATTCTAGTATTTAGTACTAATTTTAGAAGATGAGAAAAGAATGAAGGAGGGAGTAATTCATCAGGAGAAGGCTTTTTTTATTTCTAATTTTCCAGTAGATATAAAATAGTAGAGCATACTAACAAAGGTGTGGTCCCTATGATCATGTCCATTATATTACAAATATTAAAACTGAAAGATATTCCAGCTTTCAGAAATATTTTAATATTAAAAAAATTAAATTCTGGGTAAAAATTCTAGCTATAATTTATCAATCTCTATTACTCTGCCAACTCATTTATCATCGAGTACCTGTAACAATCTACTCCAAACACAAACCTTTCCTCCTAATTACAAGATTTAAGTCACACTGCTCACCTCTATAAAAATACAAAAGCCATAAAAATCAAGGTAAACATTCTGTTCTCAAAACAGACCATATTCTGCCATAAGTTCAGAGGAAACAAAATTTTACTTTGTTTTCATCATTCACTGACTCTTAAATTATATTTCTAAATAAGAGACTTTAACCAACAACAATTAGTCTATTATATTCATAAGAAGTAATTTAATTTTTGTTCAAAACTTTACATTTAAGTAACACCAAATAAAGATAAATTTGTAAAATTATTTCACTTCTTTGAATTGGTTTGAATATTTCCCCATGGTTTTGATTACTTCTGAAATGTAGTGAATATGTTAGCATTAAAAGCAATAACTGCATTCATGTTATAGAAAAGACATTCTAATCTTTAATGAACTTAAAGGCACATTCTAAAATATACTCATGGAAGGACAAAAATTCAATAACCTTAAGTATCTAACTGTATTAATATAGTTAAAACATAACCAAGGGAAGAGACATTTACAAAGGTTTTTGCATGTTTATTTATTAAATTATTACATATCTTCCTGTAGACACTTCCTGAAGTATCTTTTGTAGATGCCTACCTTACTCATGTGTTAAATTACTGCTAGAAGGCACTCCACAAACATGCAATACATTACTAAAGTTTCTACTTATCTAAAGAACATAACTTTTAGTATTTACTTCTGTATAGTTTCATAAACAAACTGTGTAGAACAAAATAAAATGCAAACTCAGGTTATAAACACACCTTACAGATCTTATCATATAATATCTCCAGATACTATAAAGTATAGCCGTGATTTTACTTTGTTTTCTTTTTATTTAATAAGTAATTGTAGTTTTGAAAAAAAAAAAAAGTTACTGCTTTGCATTTCCCTTCAGAATCTGTTGTCTTATTAGTACTAAACTCCAATGTTTATTTTCAATTATTAATTTTACTTGCCTTTACAAATAAAATCTACTGTATTCTCAGACAAAATAGAATTTGGCTATAAATTCTTAAGACTCTTAGGGGAGTCAGTAGGAATATAATAGCATTTCACTGATATGATATTTCTTATAAATACATTAAGGAAAAAAAGAGCTATCGTGAAAACTGCATTTATTTAAAGTAGCCTGTAAAATACGCTAATCCTGGGACTTTGGTAGGTATGTAATTCCTAAAATGGTAAAAACAAATATTTCAAAACAAAATAAAAATTATCTTCCTAACAATTACTGTTTATGAAAAGAGACATAATTCCAAAGTAATAGTGAACCTATTCAAAGCGTTATGTCTAGCTCTTTAAAAAATTATTCTTGAAAACAATGCCGAAAAGTTAAGACATTATTCAGTACATTTACTCTAAGATAACTTTCTAAACGCTGTTATTATTTAAAATAATGATTCTATTAAATATCACTCTAGTGTGGGCATTTGCTTTAACTTTTGAGATACATCTTCACTTATTATATACTAACTTAAAAATGTGAATGATATATCAGTCAATTTGAAACATTTTTCAATAATTCATCATATTTTTATATTTTTATATTTAATATATTTTTTTACATTTAGTCTGAATGCAATCTAGAGTTTTAAAGAAATATGTTTATTTTAAAACAAGTAAAATCTTATTTTCAAACAGGCATACTCACTCTGGCCTAATATAAGTATATGCTTTGAAAGCTTTCTGTTCTCTGTCACTGTTTCCGCAGAGTTGAATCAGTGAGGAATGGAGTGGTTACTCTGGTTGAAAAGAATATTTCATTGACAAACAAAATAGGGAAAAATTAATCTGCCTTATAAAAAGAATAATGGTCTGCTTAACAGTATATCTTTACTGAGCAGTTTTTTACTTTTCTAGATTTAAAGGAAACAACTAAATTTTATGAGACACTAGCAGAAAACAAAAATTGCTCTTTTAATGTTATCAAAAGATGTATATTCAAAATACCTTGGAATGCGTTTTCAAGAAAAGCAACATAAATGATAATAGCGTTAACATGGTTTATAATCTCTCAGCAAATTTCAACTGATTAATAGCTAATATTTGCAGCTATCGGGGGCAAGCATCTTCGTTGTGGTCTTTTTCACCTTAGCTCAGACTTTGAAGAAATTCATTGTATAAGCAAGAATCAAGTAATGTGGCCCTCTGGTGGAAAACTAAGTATCACATTCTGCAGCACAGTGTTAGACAGTAAAATAGAAGCTATAAAATATTTGTTACAAAGATTTACAGAACCTTCCAAAAATCATCCTGTGAACTTAATTAGCAGCCCGACACCTGAAGGGCACTCTGGTGATGGTATGACGTAACTAATATGAAAATCCTATCTTTACTCATACTTCAATCATGTTCCAAATAATAATAAATTCTTAACATCTTTTAGCTTAATATAACATGCTCAATTTACTATGAATACATCTTCCATATTTAAGAAAGCAGGCTTATTTGTTTTAAGGAATCACTGAAGAAAACAAAACTTACCTGCTGTTGTTGCAGATGCAGCAGTTCTACTGTGCTTACTTCAGAGCTGGTGTCACCACTTGATCTTCCATCTCTGCTGCCAGCATCTAATTGGCTGCTTAGAGTGCTCATTCCATTTTGATTCATTGAACTGTTGCTTATTGTCTCTGTCGCAGATTCCTGCATCATGACTTAATACCTAAAAGTGATTAAGAAGTATCAATTAACACACGTTACACCTTCACACTTCCATTATCAAGATGTCCCTCTCTTCCAATTACAGAGACAGCATCTTTAGAAGGAGGAAAAAAAAAGCTTTGAATAGTCATTTACCAAGAAAAGCAATACAAATTCAGCTTTCATCCAGATACTAATCACTGAAATTATGGTTTCTATAAGCGATTTTTGTGTGGTTACGTTTAACAGCCAAAGTAACATACCACACATATAGCATGGACAATAGCATTTATGAATGGCCACGTTTTAAAGTCTACCTATAAAACCAGTTTAAATGAAGGCATGATTGCTCACTCTGTGCTGTTTCCTATTATCTACCTTTGACAAACATGGATGACTATACAGCCTTACTTTAAATATTCACTATCTTGATTCTGTCAGATTTTTACAGCACATCTTATGCAAGGCTGTTGTTTAATGATGCACAGCTAATCATACAAAATTAAAATTTTGTAAGGGTGTTACAAATCATATGGTATCAACCAATGATAAATAGTATAATGTTTTTTTTTTTTTTTGGTGACTAAATAAAATTTTGCCTTGGAGGCATTTTAAGAAAAAGCTCCTGCTGCAAACACGTCAGATATTGCCTATTTTTTTAATCAAACAGCTCATATTCATTTATTTTTCTGACATTTAAAACATTTAATACTGTCCTTCCTGGGAAGTAATTAAGCTTATGCATGAGCAGCAATCAAACTGTTCACTTGAAGATGACTTAAAACTCAATTTTAACATAGGCAAATAAATGAAAGATATAAAATTAATTTTCCAGGCATGTATTAGATATGAAAGCTGGAAATAAAATCTATCAAGAATATCACTAATGATTGTGCTAAAAACAGCATAAATTATGCATATTACCTTCTCTACAGTAATAAATGTTTTATCATTTTCACTGCATAAATATACTGTACTTTCAGGATAGCAATGAGATGTCCTGCTAAGATCAGTGGAAATCCTTGCAGTAAATAAAGAACCAATGTGTTCTTATAAACCAGAATTTCACAGTACATCTTGAATTTGTGGTTTACAAAGATCAGTTTTGGTTCTTATAGATATCTGAATCTTACACCATAACTGAGTAGATACACTTCTCTTGTTCTGCGGACAGAATTTCAGAAACAACCTGGCTGCCCTGTGACTTGAACAGTTAATGCCAGATAGGCAGAGGACTTAGCCTAGAGAAAAAAAGATGTTAAACTTATCACTCGGTCTAATTTTTTATTATTATATGATTTCACTATTTTAAATTTGGTCCTATTTTAAGACTTTTTCATTTAAAAATTTTAAATGTATTTTTATAAAGCAAATGTAAGCATAATATCTTTTCGTGTCATAGACAAATCACCTTCCCCACATTCTTACAAACATGATCATACACACAGAGACACACACATACACAGAGATGCATATCCAACAGAGATTTTTTTGCATACAAAATTATTATTATTAAAATTAATGGTTATAACTTAATAGTTTTAACAGGTATTTTCATCAAGCCTAAATTATCAGATTATCTCTATGACTCAAAAAAATCAATTAAAAATAGACTTGCTGATTTATAAAAAAGATAAATCAGCAAAGCAAATTAGTATAACAAAATCTATGTATAAAATGAAAGCTGTTCTAATTTTTTAAAAAAGCAACAAAAATCTCATAACCATAAAGGAAGCAATTGCTGCAACTATAGTAAACAAGTTTTAAACTAAATGTGTTTATGAACAAATTGGTTTTGTTAAACATCTTACTGAACATTAACAAAGAAAAATCATACAAATGAAAACTGATACACAGTGATGGATTTTATAAGAAAAAAATAAAGCTAATACTCTTTTCTGAGATTAGGCAGTTAATAAGTATTCAAATTAGGCATAAATTTTACATGCACGATGTTTAAAATATTCAGAGAAAAGGTCTGATTGCCTTTACTAGTTATATGAAAATTATAATTTAGGTCCTCTCCAACTGTAGAAAAAGACAGACATAACTTCTACATATTACTTTTAAATTTTACTTTTGACAATATAGCTGGAGTACATATTATGTGTATGTTATTCCTTCATCCAAATTTATTTGAAATACTTACTATTTCTGGGTGGAGCTTGCAACATCAAGAATAAAAAAAAAAATTAAAAACTGTATTTTCAATGTAGGAGTCAGGTATTTAGTACTAAACTCTGGATAGTTAATGTCAGTACAATTCGATGAATTTAAGAATTCTGCATGTATTCCTGTGTTATAATCAAGACCAACAAATAATTAAAAATAATCAACAAGCAGAGAGTGATAGGTGTGAATTATGAAGAAAGACTTACATAACTTCCAATTCCTATTAACCAGAGGATTTTAGTAGCCCTTATGGAATTTTTGACTTTACAAATAAAAATCTAGAGTATAAATTGTGATTTACATTTTAAATTCAATCATCTAATAGTAAAATCAGGCTTAAAAAATAATAACAGCGAATAGCGCTTTTTTCTTTACAAAACAGAAGCATCTGAACCAACATTAATATGTCAAAAGCAGGGCAACTGTGTAACAAGATGATTACAACACACATTTCACCCAAAGAAGAAAGCTTGGAGTATGTCCACTATAAAAGAGATATATCCCCAAGGATAATTAAGATGCTTCTCAGAATTGACTTTCTCCTAGTGACACCTCCACACCTATTTTCCACTAAAGGAAAGATATCTAGCACATGTGAGATGCTGTTTACCTTTTAAAGTATATTTTAAATAATTATAAACTCAGCATATTCTTTCAAAGTGGATGTGCTTGTGATCCCAAATATATCAAACTAAATTATTCATTCTTCTCAATCCTACCACAAACATTTTACAAAAATCAGTGAAAATAAATTCCAGATCATTAAAGAGAAAGGTGAAATTGGGAGTCGCTGTTTTAATGTTTGTCCAAACTGTTAGCTAAATCTTTAAATCTTTCATCATATACAACTTTTCAGCCACATCAAAAAATAACTTCATTACTTGCACTCAAATGGTACAGTTCTACTATTTTCCCCTGCATTAAGTTTTTCTTTCTTTCCTCTTTCGTTCTTCTTTTTTTAAGCGAGTCACTGTATAGATCCTTATTCTCTACACCACTTCCCTTCTGAAACATTAAACTGACACTGGAACTGACTGCACAAGATTGCATTTTCTCTTCCTAAACAACTTGAATTGAAAGGTTACTTAGTGTAACAATATTTACTTGCAGAATTGTGTTGTTACCAAGGGTATAATGGATGGTGGCTATGCAGGTTTACGCAAGAATGAGTGAAGCATGAGGCATTAGCCATGTGTTTGACATGTTTCAAATTGCTATAATCCAGCATTAAACACACCCAGCAATTCATGCCATTTCTTGCAGCCATAATCTTGAATAAAGCGTGCACAACCACTTATTATATAAATTAGTATATGACTCCCTGTTATAGTCACAACAGTGCTTTTGTGTTTATTTTGCATCAAGATGTAGTCTTTTATTTGTACAAATAGCAGGATATAAAGACGTAGCTCAATTAGACCTCCTTACTTTATGATAGGGTAGTAGTGAATGCTAGACTTACCGGTTTTATTTTTCCTCTTACAGTTATATGTTCTACTGGTATAAAACTGTACCATGTGAAATAGACATTTGCCAGAGCGATAACAGACACCTGCCTATATCGTATTCCATATTCACTACAACATTCAAAAGTTTGAAACTTGACCTGGGCAAGTACAGTTAACTATGTTATCTCAATCACCACCAGGGACACTATTGGTCCTTGTTGCATACTCAACTTCTTTTTTCCGTGGTCTTCTCTCTCATCTCTTCTCTCTTCCTTCCTTCTTCTCTTCCATCTCCTAACCACCATACATGTGTATGTATATGTATGTATAGGGACATACAGGTTATAGATAGATTGATCTAACTATATACGTCAAGGATGGTAAGGAGGAAGAAATGACCTCTATTTCCCACCACATTCCCCTATCCACATACATGGACACTCAATTTTATAACCTTGGTGCCTTAGTATTAAATCTCATTTTGGGGGCATCTTATAATTTAATCAAAAAAAAAAAAGGATAAAAAATGACGTCCTGAAAAACTAACAGTACATACAAAAAGTTTATAACTATTTATTTCTGTGAACTTTTCTTAAACAAAATTATTTATAGTGACATTAAAAGATATTTTAGGTCCAGTTCCTGGTTTCTTTCAGTGTCTAGTTTATTTAACCAAATGTGTACATTAAATCCAAAAGACTTGACTATGACATTTAAAGAAAAGTACTCCATAAGATTAAAAAGTTATCATATATTCTTAATTTTTAATCATTTAAAATTATAATATTAGGTATTAATTTCTATGCAGATTCATACAAGAAAGGGCTAAGCAAGAGGAAAAGCTACATATGGAACAAAAAAATCATATACCTTTACATCAAAATATTAGCTAAATTCTGATTTTGAAAACTTAACTGTGATGTAAAACTTCTGAAAGAAACTAGCATTTAAATAACTTTTGTGCTCTAGTGGAATTAATTCATCATGGACACCATGCACAGTGCTTTTGAAATCTAGTACTGCTTTGCTAAAAGTCTTTAATGCTAAGATTGCCTAATAAATCAAAATGCCAAATATGAAAGACATAGTTGAATGTGTACAAAAATTGAACAAGCATGTAATATTTTTAATTTAAAAAAATTGAAACGGGACGTCCTTTTAAACATGATTTGGGGAAGAATAACTGCTGTCATAGCAAGTAATATTTTTAATATAACAAGTAATATTATATGAAGTAAATAAAAATTAAGTTATTTACAAAGTATTTATTACTGTTTTTAAGTTGTTTAAACAACATGTCTAAATGCCATTCATAAATTAAACTTAACTTCTTGGGAAAAAAACTAACTTTAATTAGTAAAATTTCTAATTTTTATTAAAAAAGGTTAATATGTTTAACATGCAAAGCTGTAGGACATTTCAACATGGTAATTTTTAAAAATAATAATCATGACTACCTTCGGTAAACAGAATACTGTTAGATCTTCAACAGTGACAAACATCTGGGAAACATAAGATAGAACAAATGAAAATCTTATCTTTCACTTCAATCAGCTATCAATTAATTTAGCAACTCAGTATGTTATGTTTTGCCCCAGGATTAAAATTAAACTAAGTTTTAAAACATAAGTAACAAAATATAAAAATTTCATTATGAAAACATAATAAAATAATAAAATTAAAGTGTTTAATCTCTATGTTATTCCATTTAAATATAGTACAACAACAAAATAGAAAGGATGATGGCTAAAGATGTATTTTACAGCAACAGTACAATTCTGCATCTGAAAGTTTAATAATCCAAATTCATAAGCATAATTGGAAGGTATGTGATAAATTGATGATTCTGGCAAATGAACTATTCCCATGTATATTTCAAAATTATATTTGTACATTAATCTTTATGTTTTAAAATCTCATTTAGTCTCATGCATTCATATGGTTACCAAATACAGCATCTATATCTCAAACAGGTGAAAATTTAAGCCAAGTTTTACTTTTCAAGGTCCATGCTAAATAGTCAGTCTTCCTTTTAAGTTTATACATTTTAATGCTAGTTTAATTCATTAAATTTTTTAAATGTTTTAAATCAGTCCTTTATAGCATTAATATTTATTTTTTAAAACAAGGGAAGAAGAAAGCTTCAGGAAAGTTTATTTCATCCTGTTACTTTTCAACTTCTGACAAATCAAGTTAGTGTTAATTTATAATAATAAAACATAACATTTTTTGCAATGTGTTGAACTGTATCTGTTACATATCTTACATATGTGAGAGGAGGATTTAAAATCTAAAGAAATTACTTAAGTGCCAACACAAAAATAAATACTGGTTACAGGTTATAAGAGACCTGATAAGCAAGTATATACTGTCACACTTTTTCTTGTCCATACCTACAAAAAACATACCTTCAAATTCTTGAAACCAGGAATATTTTAGTACAGGAAATGGAGAATTTAATAGCAAAAAGTGTTAAAGCAATAAGAAATAATTAGATCTCTGAGAACACAGAAAGCCCTGCTTAACAGGCAGAACCTCTCTCTTTTATTTTATTTTATTTTATTTTATTTTATTTTATTTTATTTTAAAAGCTTAGTGATTGAGTTGTGTAAGCTTGCAAGCTTCCATGCAGTGGGTCCACTTACAGTCAAATTCCCAAAGGCTGGACTACTTACAATAGCCTTCACTGATCCCCTGGCTAATGAGAGCTCTGAGTATGTACTTCTCTTGTGATGGCATTTTCACCTTTCCTGCCACATATCTTCCCTTAGCCCTCAAGCTTACTTTACTTCAATCTTCAGTCTCCCGCCCACAGCAACTCCCTGGGATCCCTTGCTGTTTTTCCTGAGCATAATACAGCTCTCCCACGGATCCTCATTCTCTTGCCCTTTCAGCACTTTTTACTTCCAGGCTA
>NW_006434839.1:21291178-21343073 GCF_000325575.1 Pteropus alecto
ATCAAAGAAGCCTATATGGAGGGGATCCCAGGATTGGAAATGGTCTCTCAATGAATAAGCAAAATTTCTGTAAAAGAAAATATATTTGAGAATGCTCTGAACAAAGAGATGCAAAACTAAAAATATGATAAGCTATATCTTAAGACTGACAATGATTCAGATTAACAGGAACATACTCAATGAGTCAGTGAGTAGTGGAGTACCTAAGAGTAAGTTAGATTTGAAATTGATGGGATTCCAATGTCAAAAGGAAGAGTCTGAATGCTATTCCTTAGGCAATGAGAGTATCAAAATTGTTATCAAAGCTGGAGAGTGATGAGTTTAGAGGTATTTTAAGAAAGTTAACTTTGACCTGTGTATAAAACGAAATCAGAAAGAGCTGGAAACTGGAGAAGGGAAAATCAATTGGAAAAAAATCTTAATAATAATCTAATGTGAGTACTATTATTTTATTTTACAAAGTGAGAAACTGAGGCAGAGCCAGATTAAGTAACTTGCAAGGGTGACACAGCCAGTTAACAATTAGTATGGGGAAATAAAAAGAGTTAAGTATTCAGGTAAAAAAAATTCATATGAAGAAAAAAGGTTACAGAGTCAACAAAATATTCATTAAAATGTATCAAGTTTATTCTATCCTGTAAGTAACTTTCATTTTTTTTAAGTTTTTTAAAGATGAGGTAAAACTATTTTTGTCTTATAGACAATGCAGAAAGATTATAATACAACAAAGAGATTTTTAAATATCTATAGCTAAGTTTAGTATTGTATACAGTCCATCCCTGGATCTGACTTCAGTAAGAAATAATTTCACTGAGTGTCTGAAGAGGAGGTATCCAAATTGTAAAATAATTATCTCAGGAGAAAAAAAAAAAAGCCAGTGAAAATTTGTAATTTATTAAACAAGTTTTAGACATTTAATTGCTATTAGATCCTTAAAAACAGTATCATTTTTAAAAAGTCTAAAAAGTGTTGATTCAAACTTAAAAATGGTCAAAATTTTCCAGTAAAAGATATCAAAACTGTTAAATCAATGGTAATTAAGTAAATAGGTAACTTTTCTCTAACCAAATAACTCACTCTCACATTTAAGGGATCGCTTCATTAATGAGAAATGGTAGAACTCTTTAGAGTTACAGCAAAAGAAAAACCAAAGGTTATCAATAAGGCAATGAAAAAAAACTAACACTTACTATAGTAGACCATGCAAAAATGAAGGTTTGCTTTCTTCTTGCTGCTTTAAATTTATAATTAACAAGTGCTTTTCCTTAAATATGAGATCATCAATGTTATTAAAAGATAAGACACATTCAATATATTACTTAAGGAGGTTGGAAACATGAACACTGTTAGCTATTATGTGCAAGATATGAATTAGAATACTGATATGTTTTACACTTTATGATTTTCAGAAATAACAGCAGCAAACTATTCTTACATAAATGTTGACTTAAAATAATCAAGGGTATAAAATAAGGGTCAAAATTTTATTTTAAATTTTGGCTGCCCAATCTTCTAATCAGGCTATGTCATAATATATTTATGTTTTTGATGCCCTTTTTATGACAAAAAAAAAACATAAAAATAAGAATAATTTGATGCCAAATGTGAATACCAACGTTCATAAATAAAACAAGTATGTAAATAAAGCATTTCAATCACCATTATGACTGTTATATTTTACAAATAGAACATTACTGAAAAATTTTATAAAGAATTCTTTTGTTTTATAAAGAATAAAACAGAAAGAAAAATAGTTTTATAATATTTGAAAATTAAAATATTTTATATCCTTTTAAACAAATTTTTAAAAACGTGTTAAACATGTAAATCTTATTTGTAAAATACCATAAATAAATGTCAAAAGATACAAAGCAATATTCAGAAATAAAATAGAGGACATATACTTTAGAAAAACACTGCTCAATAATGTAATTATTTGCATTAGCACTTCTCACTATCGAAAACATTTTTCTTGTCCATTTTTTGAAAACATTTCTAGCAGTTTTAGGTGAAGAACCTAAGATGATAAAGGCCACAGTGCAGACTACTGTTAGCACCAGGTTTGACACCATTGCATATGTTGTGAAGCTAGCGGACACTTTCACACAGAAAAAAACACTGGTACATCAATATAGCAACTGCAGTGCTATTTGTTAATGATACTAAAACACCTTCTTGGTGGTCTGATACTTGATTGTTCTATTAGTAAAGCAAGTTAAATTGTAATTCAGACTATTTACCTTTTAGATATCACTAAACTTTCCATGATTATTTTATTTACTATTTATAAATTTATTTTGCAAATTGTGAAAATTATATCAAGAATGTAAATAGAAGTGTCTCACACATTTAGACAGTTTTCACACTTTACCTTTCTCTGATAAACAAAATTTGCATACAATATAATCTGATTTATTTCCATTTCACTTGCTATTAACTCTACCTTTTCTCTCTTATTATCTTTCCCTGTTCTTTCTCTCATTTCCCTCTTTGTCCTTCCTTCCTCCCTCTCTCTTTCTCTTGTTCTCTCTCTACAAGTTAACAGAACGAGCAGAAATAAAATTCTCAAAAAATAATGCTTAAATGCTTCCAACTTTACTTGGCCAGAATTTAATGGCAATGTTTACCTAAAGTAACACAGGAAAAGATACTCTATAGATAAAGTAAAAGACAGACTTATAAGGGAATGACAACAAGAAAGAGACTCAACATATGAGGAATGTATTTATGCTTTACAAGAGACAATATGGCCTGTACTTTTTCTCCCTCTAGAAAGGAAAAACACATTTGGGATATTGAAAAACACTTTCTCTTTTCCGTTTAATTTTGACTCAATTCTTTTTCAGAATAGAAATAGAAATAGAAATAGAAAGTAATACATAATAAAAGAGCAGTTTCCTAATTTTTAACAACTACTTTTACAATGCATGGTGTTTTAATAAGTCTTATATAATGGATATCTGAAAATAAAGCTAAAATGTGTACAAGAAGGATTCAAATCAGAATAATGAAATCACCACATTTAATTAAGTCTATCATGCCATGCATATACAAACTTTGCACAAAAATATTAAACTACCCATGGTTATAAAATTAAAGCTTCACTTTCAGTTGAGTTAAAGTTAAAAGTAACTTTAATTATTTTTCAAGACTATAAACAAAATTAGTTTATTGTACAATAAACTAATATATGTGCCAAAGCAAACCTAGCAAAAACATTCCTGGCACAGAAAGCTTTGAGCTTATTTTAAGTGGAACAGGGAAAAATTAACCCTACATATAGGTACACTTGATTTTTAATTTGCTAAAACTTTGACAACAGTGCTTTAAAGTAGTTTGATTTTCACTTTTCCAATTATACTTATCATATATTGATTGCTGCATATATAAATCATACTTCTTTCTATGAATACATGGTCTCACTGGACTATCTAAATATCCAGTTATCTATTACTAAAATTGTCAGGTGTCTGTCATAGACAAGGTCTTATTTTTCAACTAAACATATTTTAGAAATGCTGACTAAAACATAAAAAAAAAAATCAAGGTTATCAAAGAAGGGCTACTCATAAGACAAATTGTATAGGTACATTATTACAAAGAGAGAGGAGGAGAACAAATACACTAAATACATTCTCCAAATATTAAAAACAAAAACACAGAAGTCTCATATCAGAAATTTTACTCTCATAAAAATTTTGTTAATCTAATGAAAAGAATACTGTGGGGTCATAGATATCAGTAATAGCAACCCTAAGTAACCATGTATATCACTTACACTTTGATTAACTACAACTATTTTTATTTACCCTTTAAACACTACTACTTCTTACCAGTAGGCAGCACTGTTACATTTTTTAGTTGTTACCAATGTTAATGTCACACATGCCATATGTAACTTATTACACATTATCTGACTTTTGCTTGCATTTAGCCTCATTATATTGACTCCATGCTATTTATCTTGCAGATATTCTTCTCTTCCTAAAAGCAAAATTAGAACTAATAATAAAAAATCAGCAATGTCACATATAGTATACATGAACATCAAACAGAAAGTGTGTAATTAATGAATGCTATTTCTTCACTAGTTAATACTTTAATCTTTATTATAATTTAAAAGAAACTGCAATTAAGTGTAGTGTGAAATTGATTTAACGAGTTTAGTATAAAATATTTTTCATTTCTGATGTTATATACTCACTAAACTATTACGTTTATAGAAGGATTATATGGACCTTAATATTAAAATATTTATTTTTTAATTACCTATATATCCTCTTAGAAAAATGAATTAAAATATAATAAATTATTTAAAAATCCTTTACACAAAATTCATTAGGGAAAATGCCAATAACAACACTTGTAAACAATTTATATTTTACAACTTAATAAGAGGCCACCTATTCACTTGATGGAATCTATCCTACTTTAACCAAAATTATGATTTTCTACTTCATCAAAAAGCATGTAAATGTAAAACAGGCCAACATTAAAACATATTAAGAAAAATTCCTTGGTTCCTCCACTAACTAATCAGAGATACACAAAAAAGGACCTTTTAAGTTTAATGATACCTGCTCATTAAATGATGCTAAACACTAAAATATCATGAACAGCAGGGAATTTCAGTTTACATTAGAGAAAAAAAATAAAAGGGTAAAAATGACTGAAGTTGGTCAGCTCAAGCTGATAGGGCACTTCAAATGAATGACAGAAGAATAAAAGAGACACTCTAGGTTAAATTAGGTTCTCCTATTCCTTTTCTTGAAAGTGCTTAACTTCACAAATTTTATTTGAATTAGCTAAACTGCCAAAATCAAAGCAGATATAAAGTTAAACAGGCAACTACACTTCACAGTAGTTTACCTATTATACAATGAGTAAAATCTTAATTTAAAAAAAAGTGATTTTGATTTTTAAATGTGTGTATTCCTTTTCTTCACTGAGGCAATTGATGTGCTTCATTTCTGAGAAAACACTGCTACAAAGATTAAAAATATGCAAAGCTTCAGATACAATTTCATACAATTTTATTCTTTCATATATGTGAAACAATTTCCTTCCAAATACCAATATCTGATAATACTTAATAAAGTATTATGTAACCAATTAGAATTTACTGCACAATATTTTTCACATACTTTTTAAAAAGTAGAACATTTTCCTTTAGTTTTTAACTTTTGATTTAGAATTCTCACTTACTAAAAGCATATAATTTTTCCTTGCTTAAATCATATTTCCAAATTCTAATTTACATTTGCCAAACAGTGGCAATTCTCTAGGTAAACTGGACTAAATCTTGACAAAATTGTAAAGTGGTAATCATTTGTTATCAGCACCTCTCTTTCCATTCATTACTCCTTTCCCTCCGCTCAACTTAATTTCATCCTCATCTGCACTGTTTACTTTTTTTATAAATGGTAACACCATTCATAAAGTTACATACAGTATTAGCGAATTTACACTACCCTTCAAGGCAAACGAATGTCCATACAGGAAGACAGAGAAAAGATGATTCTTCTCAACACAAAGAATAAGTGGCTGATTAATAAATGATATTGGCTTGTAAGAAGTATTTTAGTCCCAAGGGAATGCCCCTGAAAACTTCAAATCATACATTTATGCTTTTTGCTAACTTTAGTATGTATAACTGTTGTTATAGTCTGAATATTTATACCCCCACCCCATCTCTGCCTCCAAAAATCCATATGTTGATGGCATTGGAAGGTGAGGACTTTGGGAAGTGATTAGGTCATGAAGGTGGAACCCTCATGATGAGATTAGTAGCCTTATAAAAAAGATCCCGGAGAGATTCCCTCAACCTTTCAGCCATGTGTGGTTAAAATGAGAAGAAGGGCCTCACTAAGAAAGCTAGTTCTCACCAGACACTTAATCTGTCAGTGCCTTCATCTTGGGACTTCCTAGTCTCTAGAAGGGTGAGAAATAAATTTCCGTTATTTATAAGCAGTTTATGGTATTTCTGTTATAACAGTTAAATAGACTAAGCTATAAATTGAGAGGAACTGGAGAGGGCTCTCTCCTAATAGGACCTTTTCATAAAAGGTGGATAATTTCCTTATCACTTTAGAATATTTACCAGTATTTTCTAGGAATTTATAACTGTGCTTCGTTTAGCCCATTTAATTTAATTAATCATGAATTTAAAAATGCGGAAAACATAAAGGTAAGAGTAAAGTATGGTTTCCTCATATCACCATCATAGCATTTCTCAACTACTCCACAGAGCACAAGTTACCCAAGATAGTCTGCAATAAATACGTTCCATGGTATAAAAAAAAATAAAAAATAAAAAAAAAATTGAGTCTCTTGTAGTTGCACAGTCAACTTATAAAAGGCTGTGAGAACTGTAAAAACTAATGATTTCCTTTTTTCATTAGTTAACTATTAAATCCCATATATGTACATTAGTGCTTTGGGAAACTATTTTGCAAGTTTGAGTCTTAAGAATTCCTTGCAAATGTTCTACCCAATCTCATATCAACAAAACTCTGATAAACTAAAAGCTCTGAGAAGCAAAAGGTGTTTTTTGTTTGTTTGTTGTAATTCAGTTGATAAAAGTTGACCTAACTTGAATTCGTATAGCAACAAAGCACAAACTAAACTGACATTAATAGAATGTTTGTATGCATATATGTCACTAAAGATATGTCATTATGTTTGATTATAAGATACTGCTCTGACTCTACAGGGGCCATTACATAATATACAGAATACCTACCATATTACTTTTCTTTAATCCAAAGAATTCTGAATTCTGAAATGTTATCTCCAAGGATTTAGGACAAGAGATTGTGGACCTGTATTGTGGACCTAAGCAGGTCAAGAACATAAATGCAGTTGGTAAGGAAAAGAGTCAGAAGAACAAACAAATCACTTGCATAAGACATGTTGCAGGATTTTTGTAATGGCAAAAGTCTAGAATATTCTATAACAAATTAGATGGTCTGAGTGAGCTTATTACACCAGCCCACATAGTGCCAAGCACATAGTAAATCATCAATAAATATCTGTTTAATGAATTAGTTAATTGAGAAAGTCTAATGCTGACTTTGTGTAAACTGTTTAAGATAGGTGGATATTTACTTTTTTTACATAATATCTCTGGAGGTAGAGACTCTAGAGCTTCTCTTGAAGGCATCTTGACTATAAAAATATCATTCCATGTAACCAACTACTTCTGCTTTAATTTTGTCTTTCTCTCATAGAAAACATGTATTAGAACTGGAAAAATAAACTCAATATTTCAATTTCTTCTCTTAGTTAAACAAGTCAGACCTATTTAGTCTTTCCTCTAGAAATGATATCTTAGAAACGACATGTAACTCTTTCATTTTACTCTTCGCTTTCTCTATATCCTTTTATTTTTGAGTTACAACCTAAGCTGTACACAGTATTTTTAGAAGTATGCTATAAATAACGTTCAATTCACTCTGATTTCATTTCAAATGCTAAAGTTTGCTATGCTTTGCCTTTAGCCACAGACGAGAGATCAGTACAGTACAGAGAGAAGGGCAAGGGACAGCCCTGGCCTTTGGCTCCACCTCAAAAATAAATCACTGAACTGCAAGACAATTACAAGCCTGAGACAGTTTTCTCTACTATTAACGTGGGAATGGCAATACTTACCCAGCAGCATTGTTTGAAGGGCTTGCAATGAGTTAATATATGAAAGGTGCTTGATAGGAAATAAGGAAAGAGATGTGATGGTAGAGGGGAAAAAGAGAAGATGGAGGGGACTGGGGACTGAAAAACTTGATGTTTTATGACCCTAATCTCTATAATTCAATGCTTTTAAAAAGCAAAAGTTTCAGCACAAACTTTCTAAAAGGATATGTATTAAAATGTTAATGGTGGTTTTCTCTGGGTAATAATATTAATAATTTCTATTGTTTCCTTAATATTCCTCCACATTATTGGAATCTATGATGATAGGTGTGTATTACTTTTAGAATTAGAAGTTAAATACATTTTTATTTTAAGAAAAAATGTTTCAATATTTAAAGTTTTAACTATGTGTAAAATTAATTCATGAGCTTCTTATTCCTCAAAAATTCTAGAGAAATGAGCTTTTAATATAAATAAAAAATTACTAGAAATGAGGGGAGCTTTACCAAATCTGTTCAAATTTTATTTTGTTGCATAACACCCTGCTCTCCTCCCCCACCAAAAAATTCCTTAACTATGAATGTTCATCTCATATTACTTATATTAATATATTTTAAAGTAGTTATTAATAAAGCAATGGTATGCCTCTGTTGTAATTTATTTAAAAATTACTAGTGTATTTGGACTTATTCTTCATTTCCATTGGTCTTTTGTATATTTTCTTTCTAAAGTTGTTCACAGTTTTTCCGTTTTCTATTTTGGTGTATTTTATTGATTTTAGAGGATGTTTCTATAACTATTAAGGACATTTAACTTTTGACATATTTCTTGCAAATATCTTCCCAGTTTATTTCATTTTTATATAATATGACCCTTTTCTCTTTGTGGTTCCTTTCATTTCTTCCTTA
The DNA here is from genome assembly GCF_000325575.1 of Pteropus alecto. Lineage (NCBI taxonomy): Eukaryota > Metazoa > Chordata > Mammalia > Chiroptera > Pteropodidae > Pteropus > Pteropus alecto. The sequence goes on from NW_006434839.1 coordinate 21,299,716, forward strand.
TTTAAAAGCATTTTCTCAACCCAAGATTAAATTATTATTTGCATAATTTTGGTTAAGTATTAGATGACTACAATTTTTCATTTAATTAAATATATTAAGAATTTGAAACAGCCTATGGAACTTGTTCCTTTTGCAAAATTGAAATCATGGCAGGTCCAGAAACTGATACCCAATTTCATTCACTGGTATCAAAAAATATTTCAACTCTTATATTCTCACAGGTAGAATAAATTGTGTAATGGCCACAAACAGAGGCACTGCTTTGCTGGTCATATACTTCAAGTTAAGGTCTAAAAAATCTTCAGCTATAAAAGCAACATAAAAGGATTCTAAACTGTACCTCATCTGTTAGCTTCCCATGCCTGGAAAAGCTAATATCATTTATACTCAATTTGTACAATAAACTATGAACCTGGAAAAAAGAATTTGACATAGTTTTGAAGAGTATGACTTTTTAATGAAAATAGCTAATTTACTTGACTTTTATTGAAAATCTATCCCTTTGCTCAGTTTAGAATGCTTTCCTTATTATATGTTAATTTTAAATAAAAGATTTATTATAATTCTTCCCCCAGTCTGTGTTAATACAATCACTCTCTACCCAATTTCTCAAGAAAAAAGAAAAGGAAAAGAAAATAAAGAAAAGAAAGAAAAAAAATTCTAAGTGTTATCTTTGAGGTTTTGCTTCTTTTTCCTCTTATGGAACGTCCTATCTCCCTTTTCCACTTTACAATCTATTTCAATATGATTCTTTGGCAGCGCTTTAATCATATTCATCAGAAATTACTTCTCCCTCCTTGTATACTACTATATAGCAGTACTAGTACTATACTTTTTGGGTTGACCCATTAAAACACTGGTTAGCATATTTTATGTGTGGATGCCTTGCCATTGTAATAGGTTAAAAATATCCGATAAAAATGCAGCGAATGAATGGCTATTTTGCCTACCATCAATTCTAGTTCTCACAGAAAACCTATGAAAATACTGCCATCATCACAAACTTACAAAAAAAGCTGCAAGTTTGGTACAGAGAAATTTTTTCCTGAGCTATTGGAGGGTAAGTTACCAAACTTATGCCCCATCACCTCTAAACACTTCAGTGTATATTTCTAATGATGAAAAATGTCCCCTACATAACCATCAAAATCGACAGTGATACATTTCTTCAAAATGGCCTTCAAAATCGACAGTGATACATTTCTTAGCACCCTTGATATTCAGCCTCCTTTCAAGTTGAGTCACTTGTCCTAATACTGTCCTCTGTAGCAAAAGAACTCAGTTCAGAATCACTCATTGAATTAGTTTTCACATCTCTTTAGTCTGCTCCAGTCTTGAACCGTCTGGTCTCTCTTTGATTTTCATGATCTTGACACATTTAAAGATTAAAAGGCCGGTTGTTTTATAGATATCTCTTAATTTTGTTTTGTCAGTGTTTCTCACGGTTACACCTTTGGCAGACATAATACAGAAGTAATACTTTGTTTTGCTCATTACATTCTATCAGATGGTAAATGATTTCATTGTATCCCTTACGGTGTGCATTTCCATCACTTGATTAAAGTAGTATCTGCCAGCCTTTTCTGCCAGCCTTCTCCACTGTAAAATTATTATTTTCTTTATAATTAATAAACATTTTGTTGGGAGTTATTTTGAAACTATATCAATATCCCATTCCTCTATTCTTCAACAAACTTTTAGTTTATATGTGTGTATTCATATTTCCTTCTTTAGTAAATGGTTTAAAATTACTTACTTTATAATTAAATTACTTTATAATTATTACTTTGACTTCTCTTATGACAAGCAGCAACCTCATCAAATTAGTTTCCATGTCCTTGTAGCTTTTTCCAATCATTCTTTAAGTTTTCCTTATTTTTTGGCACAAAGCTCATTTTCTAATTTCCTTGCCCCAGTTATACAATGAGGCATTTCTCCAAGGATCTCAGATTCCTTTTAGAAGAAACTGATATTTAGAAAGGAAGATCTGGTTCCTAGGTGTACTAATTGCTTTTAGGGTATTGATGTTTCCAGGACTTCCCAGAACAAAGTTAGAGAATATATGTTATATATTTACATCCACGGTGATTTCTATATCTTTATCCATAACTTTATCCATAGAGAAGAATTCACATGTAATTCCAACAACATAGGGTTTATCCAAGTTATCTCCCTTTCCATATTTGTTCCTTGGACAATGAGAAACCTAGCTCCCATATCCTTAATATATTTACTTATTTGAAACATCCCTTGTGTACAATTCATTTCTCATCTTCACCTCCACTGTTCTGCTTGGAGGCCCTCTTCTCTAGGCTTGGCCCCAAACAATCATGCCAGGCTGTTCTTCCACATGGGTGTCCTATTCATGCTGCTGAGCTCTGACACCTGTACCTTTCTGTAGATATGCCCTTACCATTCTTCTATGGCTTTGACTCCCTACATCAGGCAACTCACCCCATCTGGACACCATCTTCAGCCCATTCATCCTCCGACACTCCATGCCAGTCTGCCCTTCCATGTGGATGCCCTTCTTTCTGCAGTCAGGTTCTAACTCTTTGAGCAGACACCTTCTTTTCTTTGAGAGACACCTTCTCTCCTTTGCAGACACCTTCTTCACCCTGCCTGGGCTCCGATAACCTGCACTGAGTTAATGTCTTAACTTCTAAAATGAAGTACATTTTAAACAGAGTGTATTAAGTTAGTATTTATGGACAGTTCCATTACTATTGTCAGTCATAGAAACATTAATCAATCCCTTAGAGTAAGCCAGGCGCTGTGTTAGGTTCTGCAGACCCCATGGTGAACAATGTTATATGGTGTTCCCTGCTCTTGTGGAGCTTATCTAAATTGTGAAAGACAGATATTGACCAATATATCACTAAAAAACCATGTAATAGCAGTACTCAACATTTTCATTTGAATCTTTCCCTTGTTTTCATATAGGCATACTCTCATGAGTAAAATACACAGAAAAAATATCTGAACCAGGACCCTTAATCTAAATACTCACACAGGCTAAGTAGATGTTTAACCTAGTGAAGAAGCAAGGTAGGGATTTAGCAATATGGCAGATGCATATCCAGTCTAAAGGGACACGTTGCCACATGGAATGCAGGCTTAGTGTTGCCAGAGCTTCATATATTCCTAAAGAAGGAAGATTCTTAAATGCTGAAAACCAATTTAAAAAATATGGGGCTAAACAAAAATGTATGAGGATTTGGGCTGCAAGCCACTAGTTTGCAATATACAACAAAGGGTGAAGCCTAGGTTTGTGATGATACAATTTAATATTGCCAATTCAAATCTTATGTAATTTCTCATAAGCAAATTCAGGCACTGCTCCTGAACACCACCTTTCTGGAATGTGTAACCTACCCAGCAGGTGGTGTTTGATAGTGAAATTCAGGAGTGCTTACCTTCATAAATTTTGTTACATTTCATCTTCATATAATAACATTTATTATTTTCTGTCTCTTTCAGTTGTAACTATGTTGTTCAAATTAACTATATTACATGCTTTCTTCTACTTTTAAATTCTTGAATTTTTTGTATATACCTTGTACTTATGTTGTTTTGTAATACTTAAGCCACAAAAACCTTTAATTGTCACTAACCCTTCTTTGAACTTCTTATGCTTTTCCTTACCATAAATGAGTAAGTTATTCATGGTTTAAATCTTGTTTGATATTCTATGGTCTGTTTGAAATTTCTTCAAGCTAAAATCATCTTTGTGCTGCCATATGGTGTTTGAACACAAGTGGGGATTGATCAGTAATTTGTTCACATGCCCTTTCCTATGAAAATAGTTTCTTGTGAAAAATCTTCCCTTTTGGAGAAGAAAAAGAGAGATTCTTAACACTTTAATTTTTACAAAAGGCTGTCAACCTTAAAGTCTGCCTATTTGATCTCTAAGGCATACGATCCATATTGAGTCTTTAACTCAGCATAACTTTTCTTTAGGTCCTAGTTACCTTCACATATTTGGGGCTCAACTGTCATCTAGAACTTTGTTCAGAAAAGCAATCTATTCATTTCTCTAGCAAGAATAAGATTGTTCCTTAGGAGTCCTTAGAAAACTGCATAAATGGTCTATGTTGTTTGGGTCTATTACAAAACAAGTTTTACCTTGTTGCACTTTGGAAAAGTACCTCTATTCTATCAGGATGTAATAAACAGCTTTCGGTTAGCACTATCATGTTCACTATAACTATGATGCAGTGGAAAGCGTCTATTACATCACTCAGAAAAAGCTGGTCGTAGACAAAGAGAGTATAGTAAATTTGGCTTAAGACAAATTTGCAGCCCACATTTAACAATTATTGTAGCACTCTATTCTTATTTTGTATCGATCTTCACTTTCTACTCTCATTTATAAGATTTAAGGTTCTAATAATTTTTTATTTTACAGTTCTATTTTACCGATATATTCTTATAAGCTGTGTGGCAAAATTTGGCCTTAAAGATTACAGGCAAATGAACTTAACATAATCACTAACAATTTCCATCTATTTTTCTTTGATGAATCTAGTACTTTATAACATTTTCATGCTTTCTTACTACCTTTTCTCTATGCTATAAATTCTCTAAATCTCAATATTAGCTTGTTAAGAAGTTTAAAAGGAACAAAATAACAAGCTATTGCCTATGGATGAAATTCAAGAAATGTGACAATGATCTCCTTTCTCTCTAACAGTATGTTTTTACCAAATTTGGGGAGTTCACATATTATAAATTTTGGAATGTGACTATCAGAACTCCTGCTGGTAACAGTAACTCTATATTTAAAAACAAAAAAAATCAAGAAAGATGAAATGGGAAAACTCCAAAGTAGTGGCAAGGAAACAAGAAGATCATTCAATTTTAACTCCTCAGAAGTTTCACATTTCAATAACTCTACTTCCTAAGAAGGGCTATGATTTTAAAACGCAAAACTCTTAAGGAGGAAAAAATAAATAAATAAAAAGAGAGATGGCTTCCTTGTCAATTAAATAGTAAACTGTCAGATGGCAAAATCTTGTATTTTAAACCATTCAACAGACATAGAATAGAACTGAAATGTGTGATAACAACTAGCCTAATAGTGAAGCTCATTTTATAATTCAGCACTGGGTAATGGAGACCACCTGCCAAATCTGGTGAGAGCGTGAGAACACCTGCTTAATAGATAAAAAAAGCTCTTCAAGGAAGCTAAAGTGAAATAAATATAATCTAGGAGATTTGAATAACTGGTTGACTAAACTTAAATCTTTTGTCAAGTCTTGTTTTAACTGATTTTGCTTGTCAGTGGCATTAATCTTGCAACTTTTTCCTGTTAAGTTGTATATTAAAATATGAGTATTGACTATTGGGAACTACATATTTGAAACTTTAAGGTGAATTTTTAAAAAATGTAATTGAAATAGAATGTTAGGAGAAAGCAATTATATTGTGATAGGTCTTTATGAATTTCAAAATATTTTATTGTTCTGATAGTGTGTTCTAATTCTCTTTTTCTCTGTATTTCTTTCTCTGTCTTCGTTTCTATATCTGTCTATTTATTCAACAGCACTAACCCAAAAAAATAATTTTAATTAGTTTACCTAGTCTGTCACCTAAGAAACTATGCTAGGATTTTATTAAGAAATGGTAGCTTTTATAATAATTTACAAGAATATTTTTTACTGTGAACATTTTCATGACCACTAAAAAGTTTATAACCTTCTATTTACTAGTAAAAGTGTTTTGTGTGTCCATTGAGTTTGCTAACTTTTCTTGAATATTTACATTTTAGTCAAAATTTTATCGTTCAACATGTAGTGAAAAAATATAAACTTATGGGCCAAAATCTCCTTAATACTATTAAAAAAAAACTTAAGCAAAGTATTACATCTAATTTCTAACCATACCCCAACAGCAATCATGTGTATTCCATTGAGAAAAAAAGGAAATTCTTAACAACATAGAACTGACTCATGTACTCCAATCCCTGCTTACAATGCAATTACATCAGCATTGTACTACGTGGCATGTCAGAGTGAAAATGGAATATAATTTCTTCAAGAGAATACTTTTTAACCGATGTGCAATGCTGCAATGGAAAATTTGAAGATTAACATAATTTTTGCATGAAATAACTCTATTCCCCAAAATAGAGCTATTTTCAAAGACCATACGAATAACTTTTGTAAGATAAATAAGGAAGAGATTAATTGAATAAATGAATAAATGAATGAACAAAACTTGAGACGAAACTCTTATATTAAAGGATATCTCAGTCTTTGACATATTTATGTTTTCTTATCTATGTTTAAATTTGCATAAAATTACCTGTGAAAATAAATACTTTTGTAATGTACAGAAGACTGAGAAAATTGCTCCTCAAAATAATTTTTCTGATAATGTTAAGTTGTCCAATCTACTTTAATCATGTTAAATGTAAAATCGAAAACCACATTTGAAAGAAGAGATAGAAGATGATTATGTGCAATTATTTTTTGTTATTATACTTTTCTGTATTTTCATATCTCAACAGTAAGTACATATTTTTGTTGTATGAAAAAAATAAAGAACTTTAAATATCACCAAATAATTATAATAAGAAGACTCCCTGATAAACAAATTCTCAGAAATAGCCCGAGGCCTCTGATCCTCAAATAGTTTTGGAAGTTCTCTCCTTTTTCTTTTTGCCTCTGCCTGGGGTTAGCATTCTTTTTCAGTATTTTTCCTACTTATTAAACATAAATCTGGTTCATCATGGCATCCTCAAAAGTAAAACCATTAAAAGTGGAAGAGAAGAAGGAAGACTATGAACAGTTGCTTCCACCCTCCCCTCCCATGGTTATGTTTCCTCCCCTCCCATGGTTATGCTTCCTGGCTCCTTTCATGACACTGATATGGTCCAGGTGAAGCCCTTTTCTCTAAAGTAGCTTTTAGGACCTATATGACCTAAGATAACCAACACCTAGTTTTCCTCTTAGTTCTAGAATGTTCTGCCTTTGGTAAAAACAAACAAACAAACAAACAAAAAACAAACAAAACAAAACAAACAAAAAAAACCCCTTAAGTTTTAGAAAGCAGAAAGCAGGAGAGTATAGGAGAGAGTCATTATACCTCCTGCAATTTTCCTCTTTGCCGTTTGTAGTAAATCCTTTAAGAAACCTTAAGTCACTGTATATTACACTGTGTGTTATGTTCAGGGAAAATAGCATAAAGAAGAAATGTTAAGAAATAATTATTTTACACTTGATCAAGGATGTTAGAAACCCTTATCTTATGTAAGAGGACATTGTTTAAAAAGAAAAAAATCAAAAGGCTACAGGCAATGCCTTGTAAGCACCTACTCTATACCAGGTACTCTTCTAGGTACAATATAGCAGAGGCCTATTGTTATCCTTTTTTTAATTCTAATGTTTGGGTAAAGAAATTCAAAGCAGAGAGAATGAGTAGAAAGCCTAATTTGTGCCACAGGTTAAAGTAGATTGTGGACAACTTACCCTTATCAGAAAAGTTATTCTGAGGAGCAATTTTTCCTGTCTTCTGTAACATATTATGGAAGTATTTATTTTCACAGGTAGTTAACTTTATGCAAATTTAACCCCAAAAGTTAAATGCTATATAAACATAGGTAAGAAAACATAAATATATCAAAGATTGAAGTATCAACAGAGAATTCAGGCTGAATTCTCTAATCAAGATTTAAGCTGTTATACAGCACTTTAACTCCTATGTTTATTTCTCAACCTGTTCCATGTTGGAGGTAAAGACAAAAGCGATTTAAGCCCCATTAACAGATAAGATGGACTTTCTCTCTGCTATGGAGAAGCTTAAATTTTATCTGTGTGATGAAAAGAGTTATCAATTATTTGCACAAGCAAAACTTTACTCATAATCATGACAAAAGCTAGAGATTCTATGGGAGCATCTACCAAGAGGACCTGACTGAGTCTAGGTCAGGTAAGGCTTTCTTGAATAAGGGAGCTTTGAGCTGAACTTGGAAAGATAAGTTGTTGCAGATACCCAGGTAAAGGGAGAGAGGGAAGTAAGCATGCTAGGCAAGGGAAATACTTGGATCAAAATGAACTTGTTACAGTCACTGATTAAAGAAGTCCATCTGGTTGATATATGCAAGTACATGACAACGAGCTAAGCAGGGGCTTTCTTCTTCATCTCCAGAACAATGAGAAGCCTTTAAGTGATTTTAAGCCAGAATTAGACTTTTGTTTTTTAAAAACTAATCAGTAAATCTATAGTGAGGAGAATGTTTCAAAAAGGATGCAAAAAAAAAAAAAAAAAATGTGAAGAAAATTTCTAGATCATGACAATAGCCAGGGGAACCTTATGACTCTCTCATCTCCTTGGCCCACTGTCTAGTTAGGAGTAAAGAATACATCCTCATTCCACCTGTATTATGGAGATATGCCCTTGGAATATCTGGTAGGGAATATGACTGCATACTTCCAACAGAATTAATGCCAACTAGTTCACCTCATGCTTTCAGTATTGTCATATGCCCCTAATTCACAATGGCTAGAATAAACTTTTGAAGGGTAGTTGGAGAAAGCAATCACCCTTTTCACCTTTTTCTTGGACATATTTTTTATTTACTCCCTAGGATAAACATACTCATTCCTTTCCTAAGTGAAAGATGGCACTATCTGGCAATTCTACTAACTCTGGCCTTTTTTCTTAAGTCCAGAAAATATTTTCAACTAACTCCTATGATCACTAGGTGTTTTGAAAGTTTCTCAAATTCAATATTCTAATACTGTATTTGTTTTCAATCTACTTTGAATTCCGTATCTCATTAATAGTTAGAAATCTCAAAGTCATGTCACCATCTATAACTCTTAAATATTAACCAAGTAACCTTAGAAATAACTCAAATTTGGTTCCAATAATAATAATAATTATTATTCATTATTATTATTATTATTATTATTATTATTATTATTATTTTTAACAATAGTTAATGCTTGTTGGGAGCTTACTATGTGTCTGACATCTGTGCTGGAAGTAAGTGCAGTTATCATCCCCATTTCACACATGAAGAAACTAAGAATCAAAGAGATTAAATATGTCACAGATATTATAAATTGTCTCCCAATATTTATTCTCCAGTTTTCTCTCATGGAAATAGAATCTTCAATTTTCAGATGGTTTTATGGCCATCCAGAACAAAGACTTTATTTCCTTTTAGGTTTCTAATTAGGTAGGCCTTGTAACTAGGATCTGAATCCTGACTGTGCTATTAAAAGAAAGAAGGTATCTACCCCTTTGATTGTTCTCTTTGCTTTTGGCTGAAATGAGAATACAGTGGTGAATTATCTTGGCCCGCACAGAGGAGAGCAACATTCTAAAGAAGGAAGAGCAGCATGATAAAATAGCCTGAGCCCCTAAAGACCTCATAGAGCAGATTCATTTTGACGGATTATTTCCAAAGATGGCTTGAGTAATTCCTCTCATTCTTCAAGTCCTTTTGCAATGTAACTTTGTCATCATTTATCATCAAGAGGTATTTCCCTTCCTTGTAAATCTGGGCTGAGCCTATGATTTAGCCAATAGAATGCAGCAGAAATGAAACTGTGACTTTCAGATCTAGATCTGAAGAAGCCTTGCAGCCTGTTTTCATCTCCAAAGAATCAGCACCCACATCAAGAAGTTCTTACTAGAATATAAAATGATGAGAGACAATATGGAGAGAGAGAGGTCACATGTAGGAGAATCGGGTGGCTGTAGCTGCAGCTAGCACAAAGGCTCTAGATATGTGACTTAGGCCATTTTGGATGTTCAAGACCTGCTGGAGTCAGCCCAGCTGACATGATGTGAGGCAGAGATGAACGTTCTTCACTGAGTCCTACTCAAATTTCTGAGTCTCAAATCGATAGCTTTCTATGAAGCCCCAAAGTTTTGAGGCAACTTTTCATATAGCAATATAACTTTAAAAAACACTATACAAGCTGGACTTTTATGAAAAGAAACTTCTATACTATAATCAGCCTCTGTCATTTTGTGTCTCTAGGACATGAGTGGAGCCTATATTCTCCTATATTCTATCCAGTAACAATTAAGTTCTCACAGAAAGTGTAGGAAAGAAGATTTTGAAGCAAATCAGGCTAGCTCCAGAACCCAGGCTCTAAACTGCAGAATTATACTCTATTGGATGTAAGAAGGGAAAAGAAAAAGAGTGACACATTTATTTAAAGGAAAATATGTATTTTGTTCCAAATAACTAAAAAAATAATCTTTTATTGTAAGATAAAGATTGCTTTGATATTTATTCATGATAATATATACACTGACAAGACTTCCTATTTGGCTGATATGTAAGACCTATACTATAATTTCTACCTTTAATGATATTTTTCTACAAAAATCACACCATTCTAGGAAGTCTATGGTGGCCACTAAAGCATGAAATATAATTTTCCTGCATCTTTACCTTATAAATGCCTCGCATGCTCTTCCACCTGCCTGAAATATCTTCTCCCTATTTCTCTGCAGTTCCTTTTTCATATTTTCACTCAACTATGCCCTCCTCTATGGAAACTCTCCTGAGCAACCCAATCCCAGTAAACTTCTATAGCACTTGTGAGTTCCATAAATTTGGCAGATCAGACATATAGTTTTGCTTTGTTAGTGTTTTATGTCTTATTCATTCCAAGGCTATTTATGACCACACTCTACCTTAGGAGCTAAGTGAATTATAAATAAGGATAAAACACAATCTTCTAACCAAGAAGTTATAGTGTGGTAGGGGAGATAAACAATAGTACACAAATGATTATAAGTCAAAGTAGTAAAGAATGAGTCTCAAAATAGGCCACTGGAATCCCTTAATTTCACTTGATAGAAAACTGTGTATGTCTGTTCTTTTCCTATTAAATTGTAAGCTTCTTCAAAGCATGTTTTGAGTCCTTCACAGCCTGTAAGTTGACCAATTTTCCCACTGTGAATAACCAATAGAGGTATTTTCTTGATTCACTTAAGGAACACATACAAAAAATCAACACTTAGAAAATGGTAATTGCTTTAAATCTGACATTATTCTGAATACCTGAGGAAAAATTAATGAAGTTTTACTTTATTGAGCCTAAAAATATGTCAACAAATTAAATAATATTACAACAAACTCCAGGGGACTGTCTTAATTCTTTTATCAGAACTTTGGTGTAACATGAAGCTTGAATAAATAGCCCATCACCTTAAATTGATAAATTGTTTATTCTGAAAATATTAACAGCTATTTGTTGTCATCAAGATTTGTCTGGCACACAAAAGAACTATAGACTATGCATAATTATCTTTTCTAGACTAATTAATCTGTTGAGGATTGTAAAATGTCAAATGAAAAGAAAGTTATATTGCTGACTTAATTGTTGCCTAAATCTAACACATATGAAAAGAAATGGAGATGAAGTGGAGAAACTGAGGAAAATGGGAAGATCAGTGAATGAGATGACACAGCCTCTATGAGGCAGCTGTGAGGGGGTGGGGAATGCTTTTGCACGTCTGAGTTTGAACTCTGAGCTCTGCTCATTTCAATCCATGCTCTTTTGGGCAAGCTACTTGAACTTCTCTGAACTTCAGTTTTCTCAAATGTAATAGACAGAAAGGTACCTGTCTTACACATATATTGGAAAAAAGAAATGAGCAATGTATGGAAAGTACCTGGTCCAGTGCCTCACATATAGTGGCCATGCAAACAATAACTACAATTGTTATTCTTATTTTGGGTAGTTTGACATATCTATTATCTTGATCGCCCACTTTTTTCTTCTATAGGAAAAAGGTATTGACTTTGATCAGAGTAATTCAATAACTTGTAATTTTCTAAAATAAAGTAAACAAAAACAGAAAGAAGAAAAGAAAACTGAAAATAACACCTGGTTGCCAACTTTATATTTTTCCAAGTAAGTGAGGTAATGACTGAAAGAGCATTCCTTTGGAGTTGTCTGCTGTCACAAGCCACTTTGTCATGGTTGTCACCTGTCCATAAGTTGTGTTTGGGTTTTATTTTTTCTACTTCTAAAAACATATATCCTTTACATCAAATATAATTTACCTGCATATATTTCTTTTGCTTCTTAAAATAATTCTTATTTCCTTTTATTAACTATTTATGATAGTAAATGTTACAATAATACCTTTGTCTGTATCGCCTACCTTAAATTAGAACTATTAAGTGAATAAGAAATGTCTATTTAACACTCTTTTGTTTTGCATCATAAACTATCAATCTAATAACACTTTACAAGAAGAACAACTCTGCGAAAGAAAATTTCAAGCTTGTATTTTGGATTGGCTATAATATAACCTAGGATTCTTCTTATGCAATGTAAGACAGTTAATTCACAGTAAATTATTTCACTAAAATCAAAACCATCTTCAAATATGTAATTTCTTTATCTTAAAAATCTGTCTTAAGACAAAATTACCATTGGTCATAGGTACCAACAAATATGAACATTAATTGCATATAAAGCAATGAAAATTAAATTAATGAACGTGAAGGAATTTAAAAATATTTAAAAGAAATACATTTTTAGAAGATCGTTATTTATAAAGCAGATGTCTTTTGTATTATAGAAAATAGTCTAACACAAATCCGAGCTTGTTATTAACTATTTCAAATACAAAGGAAATCTAAAAGTTACTAAATTTCAGCCTTCTGTGCTACCATCTTGATTTTGCTATCAGTCCAGTTAGAATGTTCAGGTTTTCTTGCTTTATATATTATGGTAAATTGCAAAGGGCTGACAACAAGCAGCCCTTTGCCTGTCTTAGACACACGTTGATATGTTAATGATCCATGATGAAGCTACCAGACACTAATTACATAAATAAGACAAGGAACAGGGCCAACACAGGTACACTCTACTAATTTGTTCATCTCTGTTGGCCAAAAGCCAATTGCATGATAAGTGAATGCTGCTAAAGACATTGGGGCACGACCCCTTCCATTTAGAGAGGAATTAGACATCACGTACCTGTGTGATCTTTATCTGTCTGAGGACACCTTAACGAACTATACAAGGACATTTAATAAGAATACATCTGAAAGATCAGTAAATTCACATACTATGAGGAGTACAAGGTAATAAAGACAAGTTAAAAGTAGAAAAGGAGCACCTGAGACTGACATAAAACTTCATCAAATTTATAAAGCACAAAGCAGCAACAATACAAAAGACAACATCGTTCTTTCCCAATATTTTGAATTTTGAACAAGTAAAACTCAAAATCATTTGCAGATTTAGTACAATTTGGATCAGAACATTAAACACTTTTTCTTCACTCTCATGTATTTTTTTGTGTTTGAAATACTAACAACTTCAAGCCAAAATATTTTCCATTAGAACATACCTTTGAGTTTTTAATATAAACAAGCAGAGAAATATAATTCCTTGAATATGACTTTTGGAAAAACATAAATATATAACTAATAAATGATATATACATATAGAAGAGAAACAAATAACGGTGTAATAAAGTAAATATGTAATAAATACAATAAAACAATGTGTCATACACCACCTTGGAAATCAGTCGATAGGGATTTAACCAAAAGGACACAAAATTTCTATATATCAGAATTATATGGGAGAAAAACTCTAATCTGGTAAGTTTTTGGTATAATATAGTAACTACAAAAACAATTTATTTGTAACTTTTAGATATTATGGCTGCTCTTAAGAAGACACTAAATAAATTCATTTACGAGGACCTTCATGTCCTTTTGGCAGTGCCCAAACCAGACCAGCTTACTTTTAGCAGGAAGGGGAAAACTAAAAGGTACTGGTAGACATAGTTTCAGCTGTCAGTACGGCAGATATGTTCAGTCCACAGGCAAATTGCAGTATCTGAGGATGCTAACAACAACAGACTTCAGACCAGATGAATATCAGGATGGAGGTCCTGGATGGGTGCAGGTTGCTTCACGAGAGTCAGGAATTTAGGAAGCGAGAATAGTTGAAGTTTACAAAGTCAACAGAATAGAAATTTTCACCTCACCAATCATCCTTTTGTTTATTATTCTGCTTCAGTCTTCAGATCTGATTCTTGTTAATGCACTCCTCAATGGTTCAGATTCTTTGACTCAGATGCTGACCAACATCCTTGATCGGCATCCCCACCCCCCACCGCAAGTACTCTAGTTTTTGGGGACATCTTTTTTCAGAACATGGTGAACTGGGTTTCTACTTGTAAGTTGTGCCCTCTCTCAACCCAGAACTCCATGTTTATGGGACTTCCAAGTCTCTACTGCTTTCAAAAGATGATTTTTCAGAGAAACTCTTAGTTATCAGACTTTTGTATTCAATTAAGTCATTTTATATGTGACTCTTAAGCGAAGCAGAATAAGTAGTATTTCAATAGCCTGCTTGTTAAAGGAGGTAGACATGAGCAATCTCATATAAGACTGTACTGTATAGTGGTTGAGAATATGAATTGTGGCATGAGACAGTCTGCATTTGGAACTTAGGTTAACTACCAACTATGAAACCTGTACAAATAACTTAACCTCTCTATGCCTCAGATAATATCATCATCCCCCTAAAAAGATTATTATAAGAATGTAATTTTTAAAAAGCTTATAAAGCATTTAGTATATTGCCTGGTCGTAGTACATGTTATCTATATGTTAAAGGTTGTGGTAGATGTGCTATCGCTTACAATCGGAAAATCTGCTCTGGGTGAACAGTGACCCTTCCACCTGGGCAAGGAGCACCAATGCCACAATTCATCACCACCCTTTGCTGTGGAAGGGTAAAGGTGGCAAAAAATTCTTGCCTACTCCTCCCATTCTGAGATAGAATCTCATTCTTCTCCCGTTAAAAATAGATTGGCCTTACTGACTTGCTAGACAAATAGTATGTGACAGAAGTAATATTCTTAAACTTTCGAGGTTAGATCATAGCCTTATAGGTTCCACTTGGTAACATTCTTTGAAACACTGTTGTCAAGCTGTGAGGAAACCCAAGCAACACACATTAAGAAGAACTAAGGCACTCAGCTGACAGCCCTGGCTGAATTCCAAGCCAGCAGCCAGAACCAACTTGCTAGCCTTGTGAGTGAGCAATATTAAATGGCTTGATCCTACAGGTTCAATCTAGTGGCCCCAAATGAAGCCCCCCAGAGCAGACACAAGCTTTCTAGCTGAACCCAGCCAAAACTGTAGATGTGTAAGCAAAATAAATGATCGTTGCTATTAAAAGCTACTAAGTTTCCGGATAGTTTGTTACATAGATAACGGAAATGTTTATCTCAGCAGTCTAGTAAGCCAGGACGACAGAGTTTTGTTTATTGGCACGTAATTTACTTTGGCACAATGCTATCCAGACAATAGTGGCTGGCAGAATGTATCAATGTTGAAGCTATGTATGTGCCTGTTCATTAGCCACCAGGCTGGACCAGCTGCAAGTCTACTCAGTAAAAGATTTTCTTAAAATGGTACAGGGAATTTTACACCCACTATTCTACAACCTTTCTTCAGGGTAACACCCATGGTTGAGACTCTATGATCAGTGTGGCCTCCAAAACTGTACCTATATATTAGCTATTAAAGTTATAATGCTATTCTTTATAGTGATCATAAACTATATAAAATTATCTATTCTCAAAATAGTACTCTCATTTAAATAATAAATTTTAAGTATGGAGACATTTGTTTAGTTTAAAAAATAAACCCATGTATATTAGTCAGTAGATTTTTAAAGGGTCACCAGTTTGTGTTCTTCATGTTATACCCAATTTTATTTTCTCAATCTACATGCCATGAAGTACTATCCAATTTGTATAATTTATTTCAATTAGAAATTTATACTGTAAATAAAATGGGTTTCATAAGTCACTTCAGATTAGTGAGGGTACATTTCAACTAAAAATAATAATTAAAAATTAAAGAAAATAATTAGCATGCCTTACAGCTTTTAAAATCAGACAGATGTTTTACTAAGAGTTATAAAAAGTGGAATAGTACTCGCCCTTAGGCCCAAACGAATGTGTCTAATTCACTAATTTCAGTGTGATACTTAATTTTTAAGAAAATCAGATATTTTTCAATTGTACAAAGCCAGGTCATTTTTTTTAAAATTTTGACTAGTTGTATATACAGTTGCATATATATAATGTGTATTTTTATGTCACTGACAATTGTATTATAGTGCTTGTTTAGTCATCTTTCTTGGAGAGATATTCTTATCTTCACTAGAACGGGATAATGTTCCATAATTTTTGGAGGAACATGCTGGATTGAGAGCAATGGAATTATACTACTGATATATTAATTGATACAATTGCAAAATAGTGCTAGAGCATCAGTGAGGATCAGAGAATAGTAGATGGGCGTTCAGATGTAGGATATAAACTTTTGGACTTAGAGCTGAGCAGTGATGGCTTTCGACAATGTAAAGACCTAGGATGGTGCACAGAGAAGTGTAACTGTGTATGTTCTAAAGCACTGATTTTAAGATTATATTAGTTTTGTAGTTCACACTAGAATATATAGCAACCTACTAATACTTATACTGACAGATCTGATATGCTTCTGGAAGCAAGGGCATCAGATTGGAAGGATGACCACAGGGATTCTTCCATGGTAGAGAGTACTTGGCTGAGAATATATTTGAAAATGATGGGGCTTTTAGAAGTCTCAAACTGGTGTCCTGAAGACCAAATTCAGTTAGCCAAAGGGTTCTTTGATAATGACAATACAAGGATATTTTAAAAGAATTAAATTTGAATACCTTTTAGAATGGGCCTATAACCTGTCTGTTTCCATCACTTCCTAATTTATTGGCAATATCTTATTTTATTCCTTTCTAGGTTTTGCTTGGCTCCCAAAAACATATGAACTATACTTGTAAACCCTATTATCTAAAACTGTTTAGATATGATATAAAATACACACAAGCACACATATATATTTTTAGCACAAAGTTCATGCTCTACATATTGAAAGAGAAGAAGAAAAAATCAAAATAGTTAAGTGGAATTTATTTCTTTATTCTAATAACAGACCTGGTCATTTGCATTCCTTAATATCCAATCTTAACGAAATGCTAATAATGCTTTAAAGGCAGTAGTACAATTCCCCTGAATCAACTAAACTCTAATTTTACTAAAAAATAATCTAATAGGAATGAGAAGTAATAATATGTATAATATATCTTATAAATAGCATCTAAGATAAAACAAAATTACAACTATCTTCTTTTCATGTCGCAATAATTGTTGCCAGGAAAAGAAAATAAGGATATGGCAGTTTAAAAGTCTATCAACTGTAATGTATAACTGTTGCTGCTGAGAAATTTCTTAACATATATTCTATTCACCTTCCCAAACAACAGACCGTGCTTCAGAAGTGTTGCAAGACTGTTAGAGAATTATTCTCTTTGTTTTGATTTGTTTAAAGCCAGTGGAGTTCGGCGACAAATGTTCATTGCTTTCTACGTATAGAGAGGACTAAAAAGTCTGCATATATATAAGTAGGCTTTTTAGTTCAAACAACAAAAAAAAAAACAAAAAGGAAAAGAAAACAAATTCATATTTTCAGGTTTAGGCAAACTAACAATGCATTGTAAAATAAAAACAAAGGTAAAATGTGTAGTAAATTAATTATGATCTATCATTTACTCTGTTTAGAGCACACGAGGGAAAAATAACATTTGTACCCATGGGTATTCAAATGACATTAGATATGAAGCTTTTGAAACAAACCTCAAACAGCTATTACTAAACTTTATTACTGTTTAGTAGCCTCGATCCCACAGTCATTTAGTCACCAATCTGTGGCTATAGACCAAATCCATACAGACTTCTAAATGGACATAAACACCTCAAGGAACAAAAAAAGATGCATGAAAAACCTTCCTTGACAAAAGTTCAAACACTTCCTGTGGCAGTTCGCACACATTTTCCAATATGAAGTTCACTTATTTAAACAGGTGAAAGTAATTAGATTTTTAAATGATTGTATTGTCAATGGGTCTGCATTCTGACAGACCTCATAGTGACTATAAAACCCTAACTTGGAAAAATAGAAGTTTCGGGAAAAATGATTAGTAGCACGTTCCTAAGTTTACACACACACACACACACACACACACACACACACACACACAGAACCCTGAAGAACTAAATATATCTTTTTGTATGACATGTCAAATAACTCCATGATGTAAATATAGAATTGTTTTGTTTGTTTTGGAAATCAGGTATGAGAAGTACCAAGCACTTTCTAGAGAGAAATTTGAACCTGCATTAAAAAAAAGAAATCTATGCATTGGCAGCTATCTATCATACTATGCTATAGAATACTGTAAAAATTAGATCGAAGCATCTTAAAATCTTAGTAAAGGGCTATTGTCAGATCCTAGTGGTATGAAAATGGTCTTTTAGAGATCTAAAAAGATTAATCTTCTCTAAACATTGAAGTCATTTCAGTGTAAAAATTTACAGTGAAAACCACAGTTTTAATTTCTAAAAAGCCCAGTTAATTATATATTTCATGTCTCTCAGACTTCCTTATAAAAATGCTACTAAGTTTTAATATTTTACACTTTGTATTAGAATAAAACCTCTGAAATGGTTTAAAAGAGCCATTTTGAGTCTAACAGTAATTTACTGTGTACATTCCATAATCTATTTGTTCTAAAACTAAGGTTTTGATATATACTGATTAATTAGGCTAAAAGAATAAAATAAATTTCTGCCGTATTAAATTAAAACCACCACTTAAAAAGTGGAATTCATACAATTATACTAAGATTTCCTCTTATGAAATATCTAAGATGACCAAATGAAATAATACTGCTTTTAAAAGAAAAGATAGATTTGCTTTCTTAATAATTTTCAATACATGTAACACTATTTTGTATAAGAGCCTGTGGAAAGAAAAAAAAAAATAAAAGTATTTTCTAGCTATGTTCTTATTAATTACATGATACAGCATGATCAGAGGGGAGTAATTAGTGTGTGCAGAAGTAAACTAAGTTTGAAAGCTTACTCAACATTATTAAGTAGTGAATGGCTTAATTTAATTTGTGCTGGTTAAAGCACATGGACTTCCAAATACTAAGACAATACTATATTTACTCTTTTAAGCAAATCATACTAATAAATGCAGAGGAAGAGATGTCTGAATGGCAATAGCCAAATATTATGCACTTGATTTAACATTTTTTCACAATTAATATCAGCACAGGTTGATTTATTCTCATCAACATCGTCAATACGCATGCAATTTTTGCCCATGGCTTTCAAACTAAGCAAGACTGTTGCAAATCAAAAATATCCTAAAAAGCAATGAAATCATACTTGTAAAAGAACTAGATTACATGAAAACTAAATGTAAAATAATTGTAAAATATAGTTATAAAATTTCAATCCAATAAATATTAAAGTAGCAAGGTATTTTAATCAACTAACTAATCTACTAACTAAAAGTGAGATTTCTTTGTAAGATTAATAACAAATTACATATCTACAGTTTAACTGAATGTAAACAATCATGTGTTGTCCATTAGGAAGGCAGTTGCTCACGGTTATTTTCCTAGCTATGGTGATGAATTTGCACCAATCTATCTACACAGTTTCACCCAGTTCTCCTTGTCACTAACTGCACACATTTCCCTGCCAGCTGGCTGAAGTGAGGGGCGCATCCTGTGCCACATAACAAAGAGAAGCTTGCTGGCCTGCAGCAGGATGAAACCCATGACCTCTACTTCATTAATGACATGGGCAGCCAAGTGTGGTAACTGGTCAATGATTAAAATAAATGTATACCTTGCCAGGTCAGAAACATTAGTGCCAACCTCCAATATATAGATGAGAGAAACAAATTTTGTTTTCTTAAATAAATTTTCTCAAAGAATTTTTTTATAAGAAACAAATTTCATTAAATTCAATGCTGCCATCATTACAATAAAACTACTATAAAATTGAAAGATGAAACAAGCTTCAAAAAGACTTTAATACTTATGGTTAATACAACTGGATTTAATTCTGTTGGTTAAAAGTCAATTTTAAATTGAAATGCCTCTTAAAAGGAAGAACTTGAATTAAATAAACTTCTAGCAAAATATTTTTTAAAAATTTATTAAAGACATAAGCACATATCCCTTATAGACAGGAATAATGAATCTACTCCATAGCAATCATAAGTTTGTTTCTTTATCTTAACCCTTGTATAAATTTTACTTTTGACACACACATAAAAGTACACATACATTAGCAACAGGGAAAGGGATATGAAAGAAGGCAACTTCTAACCTACAGGATGTTTTATGATAATATTATAAACATCTTTAATGTATTATACACTTTTAAAAAGATCAAGTATAAAAATTAAAAGCGTTATAATATGGAAAAAAGTGGACATCCATAATTTACTCAATTGTTAGTTTTTTTCCTCATTAACACTAAGAATTAATTTAGTTGCCATCACCCCTTGTATCTACATCCTGTGTTCATCTTTCATTTTTAATCACATCTTTTTCAAAGGTGATTTTAGAACAACAATGCATATTTACTTTGTTTAAACATGATAATAATGCATTTACATTTTAAGGCACTCACATTATGTCATGCATTTTTTAAACTCAAGACAGTTAAACTCAGCATGCCTACTATTTTGCAAATCATCCAAAAAACCTATATCTACTAGTTCCGCTCAGTCCATTCATTATTTATTCACAACTCTGAGCTTCCATAACAACTTCTCAATGCCTATAGTATAGCAGGCTTATATTTAATTGCAATTAGTTGTTAAAATGTCCTCTACAGTTTTAAAACAGAGACATGTCGTATTCATCTTTGCCTCTTTAGCAACAAGCCAAGTGCTTTAAATATAAAATGTGCTTAATAAGTGAACATCGACCGTATAGAAGAAAGAAAGAACGAATCTCTACTAAATTATACTTTGCTTTGGTCTGTTATCCCATTGAAACTAATTTGAATAAGGGTTATACATTAACCACACTTCCCGCCTTTGTATAGTCCTTAAATCTGATAGTCAGGTCTAACATATTTTTCTCACTCAAAGTCATTAATCTTAACCAGAACAATTAAGCAAGAAAAATAAATAAAAGGCATCAAGTTTGGAAAGGTAGGAGTAAAACTGTCACTATTTGCAAATGACATGTGTATCTATTTGGTGTTTATATATAGAGAGAACCCTAACGACTCCATAAAAAAACTATTAGAATAAACAAATTCAGTAAAGTTGCAGGATACAAAATCAATACTCAAAATCTGTTGAATTTCTTTACATTAGTAATGAACTATCAGAAAGAAATTTAGAGAACAATTCTATTTATAATTGCATCAAAAGAATAAAAAGCATAGTAATAAATTTAACCAAAGAAGTAAAAGACCTATATATTGAAAACTACAATACATTAATGAAAGAAATTAAAGAAGACACAAATGAAAAGATATTCTGTTCTCATGGACTGAAAGAATTAATATTGTTAAAATATCTATATTATCCAAAGTAATATAAACATTCAATGCAATTCCTCTCAAAATCCCACTGGTATTTTTCACAGAAATAAAGCAAACAACCCTAAAATTGTATGGAACTACAAAAGACCCCAGATAGCCAAAGCAATCTTCAGAATGAAAAAAACCTAGAGGCATCTAGTAATTTCAAACTATATTGTATAGCTACAGTAATCAAATCAGGGTGGTACTGTCATAAAAACAGGTAGGTAGATCAATGAAAAAGTTCAGAGAGATCCCAAAATAAACCCACGATATGTGGTCAATTAATTTATGACAAAAAAGCCAAGAATATACAATGGGGAAAGGATAGTTTCTTCAATAAATAGTATTGGGAAAATTATACTGCTTCATGCAAAAGAATTAAACTAGACCACTATCTTATACCAGACTCAAAATTAACTCAAAATAGATTAAAGATTTGAATGTAATACCCAAAACCATAAAACTCTTAGAATAACACATAGACAGTTATCTCCCTGACATAGGTCTTGGTGATGATTTTTTTTTTTTTTAAATCTGACTCTAAAAGCAAAAGAAACAAAAACAAAAATGAACAGGTGATATTACATCAAACTAAAAAGCCTTCTGTGCAGAAACTGAAATCAGCAATAGAATGAGAAAGTAACTTACTGAACAGGAAAAAATATTGCAAATCATATATCTAACAAGGGGTTAAAATTCAAAATATACTGTAAAAAGAACTCATAAAGTTCAACTGAAAAAAAAACCTATCCAATTAAAAAATGAGCAGAAGGGATGAGTAGATATTTTTCCAAAGAAGACATACGGATGGACAATAGATACATGAAAACATGTTCAACATCATTAATAAACAGGAAAATATAAATTAAAAAAAAAACACAATAAGATATCACACCTCACACCTATTAAATGGCTATTATCAAAAAGACAAGAAATAAGTGTTAAAGATATACAGAAAAGGGAACCCTTATGCACTGGTGGTGGGAAAGTAAATTGATGCAGTCATTATGGAAAACAATATGGAGGTTACTCAAAAAATTAAAAATAGAACTACCACATGAACAGCAATTTCACTTGTATTTACTGAAAGAAAATGAAAACACTAATTTAAAAAGATATATACACCATCATGTTCATTGCAACATTGTTAAAAATATTCAAGATACGGAAACAACAGAAGTGTCCACTGATTGATGAATGGATAAAAAAAATTAATACATAATATATATTATCCTATAATTATACGTGGCTGAATAATATTCGATTATATATACCATTAAAAATGGACTATTATTCAGCTGTAAAAACAATAAAATCTTGTCTCTTGTGACAACGTGAATGAACCTTGAAGGCATTATGTTAACTGCAATATGTCAGACGGAAAAAGATAAACACTGATTTCTCTTACATGTGGAATCAAAACGAAAAAAAAACCTTCTTGATACATAGAACAGAAGAGTAGTTGCAAGAAGCAGCGGGGTGGGGAAGCAGTGGAAGGTGGAAAAAATAGATGAACTGTTTCTGTTGTTGTTTAGTTTAAATAAATTGAATAAAAATTTTAAAAAGTCATTGATAGATGTTGGAAATAACAGGCTCTCTGACATGTCGATCATGGGCCTCTTTTCAAATTGTCATCCATCCATTAATAAGTAATCTTTGAGTATGATAGTCTGGACTGCTATGTTCCATTTAATTCTATAGTCTCTTTTTTCTCTAACTTGTCCCCACAATATGTTCAAAAACTTTGTCAAAAGGCTTAGTGTAATTAATTTTCTTTAAAGCATTCACTAAGTATTCTATCAAAAAAAAAAGTTAGATTTTGCATACCATGCTCTCAATGAAAAACTTTTTGGATCTTAGTAATACCAACAATTCTAAAAGCTCGCAGACCTTGTATTTAATTACCAAAATTGCAAGACCCATACAGATGTTCTACTGCATCCAGATTCTCTACTTTGTGATAACCATGAGTTGTTTTTGCCCCTGCATTCTATGTGATCCTGAATATTAAAGTAGCTAAATGTTCTCTCACCACCATTTATTAAACTTAGAAATCCTCTGAAACATTTTTTTCCTACCCATTGCAGGTCACTCTTCTTGAGAGAGAAGAAATAAAGTAGGAGTTGAGTTCTACTTCCTTACCATAATCTGTTAACATCACATGATTTATTTTAAGCAATAAGTCTATACATTTTTCTTTTGATTTAAACATTTGAACTCAAAAAATTTTGCTTATATTTTCCTTACAATTTTTATAAGCCTTAAACTCGTTTACTCTCCCTGATCTTTTTCTCATAATTGTAAATCCTGATTTTATATTAACCTTTTACTGTAAATTCATCATATTTTTTGTATTTGTCTTTTTTCCCCCTTATTATTCCACCCTACCCCACCCCACAGCCCATCAGAATTCCATCATATCAACATAGTGAGAATTTTATTTTTGAATTTTTTCATCCTTCTTTAGCCAGTTTCCCTTTTAGCAATTTTGGTCCTGGGCTCACTCTGATCTTTAAGCATTTTTTGCTATAGTTGATCTTTATAACTAAAAAAATAATAATAATAATAAATGACTTAGAGATATTATTTGCATTACATAGACCATTTTACGTTACTATCACTATCTTCATCAAGAACTAGCAATCTAGTCTTAGAAACAAACAATTTCATAAGCAACTCAGCTGCTTATTTTGAGTAAACTTTTCCTTTGTTTTTCATAACATTTTGCAAAAAAATCAATCATGTTTAAGACATTGTGAATTAATGACAATGCCAAAGTAAAAGAAGGTTTATAGATGTCATCAAATGTTAAATTTGCTGAGTGGTGTGAATGCACATTGCTATTAAAAAATATATATATTATGAAAAAAACAAATAACTTTTTGTCAATGCTCTTGCTTCTAAAAGTTTTTTTTTCATTGAAATAAATGTTTTATAATTTGATCATTCTTAGGTATAGAACTATCATTATTATTGCTGAATAAATTATATTTTAAATCTACTTTACGAATAATTTGTTTCTCTACCATACCCAGGATTTTTTCTCTTGGTCATTTCTAATTTAATATGGTAATGGTAACTATCTCCCAGCATTTTCTTTCCTTTTATATTGTCAACTATTCTTTTATATTGGTTAGAAAGAAGTCCACTGAGGCATTTCCCTGTATGTTTTTCTCTATATTCTTACATGGGACTGAAATCGATTCTTAATTAGCCTAGACAAATTGTGCTTTCAAGTTCCTATTGACTTTTAACACCAAATATAATTTCTTATGTAGTTTGATCATGGTTTGAGTACTGTCCCCAATGTTTATTCATATGTCCCTAACATTTCTCTGATGGAGAAACTTTGAAGCCAAAGCACTGCTCTATCCAGAGGAAGAGAAAAGGCTCTGAAGAGAAGAAAAAGAATGGCAGATTCATCTTAGTTGGTAATGATGGTGTCCTAGTCCAACGCTGTGTGCCTGCCAGTAAGAGGCTGAAAAACTAGAAGATTACCAGCATTTACCAATCAACCTAGGGTATGTATTCACTGTCTGGTTTTAACAGCATAAAGCACGTGAGATCCTTCGTGAATAAAATACCAAATGTTACTCAAGCCAAACTAAAATAATTTTTGAATGGTTTGCAAATTTAGTTTACACATTATCTGCTTTTCTTTATTAGTTTGGATAATTAAGAGGCAATTATATTCTTTATATCTCAGGCTGTACAGTAAGTATTGTGGTAGTTTTCCAACATAATTTTCCATTTTCCTGAATAACTAATAGTTTGGCTTCGAAACTGTATTACTTAGGATATGTTTGGCTATGAGCATCAGAAAATCTAATTTGCTAAGAAAGGAGGAACTTTATTTTCACAAAACAGGAAATTCAGAAGTAGTTGGGTGGATCGGAGAATAGACTGATTTAGTGACTCAGTAATGTCATCAAGGCTCCACATCATTGGGTTTATCCTAAATATAGTTTTCCTCAGTCAAAAGATGGATAGCAGGAGAAATCAAGGACAAATGTTTCTTCCCCGCACCCCACTCGCCCCACTGAAAGAAGTAGCAGGGGAGAGAGAAAGGGAGAGAAATTAGGAAGAAAATATAGGAAACTGGTGACAGGTGGGATGGCAGTCTCTTTTTACTCTCTCTTAAGAGCAAGAAAGAACTTTCCTAGCAGCCTCCAGCAGACCTCTCCTCCTTTCTCACTGACTAAAAATGGGTGACAATTTCAGAACAAATTTAGGCAAAAGAATGGAGTTACCCTTAGAGTAATGAAGCTAACATTAATTATATGAACTGCATTGCTCAGTAGAATATTCAGTGGAACGAATATTGAAAAACATAGACATTCAGGACAGACATCAACATATCCATAGATATTGACTACAGAGTCAATATATTTGAAAACTAATTCCTTAGGGTGCCATATGACCCAGTTCTGCTCATTGAGATTGGAGAAGTTATTACTGGAGATGTCTAAGAAAGTAATTTTCTAGTTTCTGAGAGAGTTCTAGAAACCACTCACTCTTTATTTCTCTTCTAAGAGGTGGCTAGTGAACCATGAAGTCCTTTGAGTAGTTGGCAGCCATCTTGCAACCACAAAAGCGAGATAGCTTAGAATAAACCTTAAGACAAGGTTGATATTATGGAGAGAAAGTGGATATGACAAAGTAAACAAACCCTAATAACATCACTGAACCAATAAATCAAATGAACCTTGAAACCCAAACTAATTCTTGATTTCTAGGTAATAGAACCAATAAATCTCCATTTATATATTTTTTGCCATTTGAACTGGATTTCCTATTTCTTTCAAATTTTTCCAAGATGATAGCAGTCTGCACATATTTACTTTAGGAACAGTATTTTTTTGAGATGTGGAGCTGCTTTCTATTGGTTCAACACCCAAAAGATATGCAATCATATGTACTATTATGACAAATTTGCAGCAAATGAGAATCTATTCTTATAGTCTTATAAGGATTTTCAAATGGCCAAAACACAATCACACACAATCACACACACACACACACACACACACGCACAGATACATGATGGTTAATCAAGTTATTAGAAAAAGAGCAATAATCTAGATCATGCATCAATACTTCTTCCAAGCAATTCTGAGAACTAAGTTAATTCTGAAAATCAACTGATTTTTCTCTTCTTGGCAAATGGTTAAAACATGATCTTCATTGGCAAAAATTAACTCCTCCCACCAAATACAGATAAATATCAGAGACCTTAAGCCTAGAAAAATGTTTGGGTAACTATTATGGGCTAGCACCATTTCTCTTTGTTTGTAGAGAGGTACTCATCATTCAATCATGAATATAATGTAAATAAGTCTATGTCTGCAGTATGCTAAAGGTGTCCTGTCATTATTTTGAATCACAATTATTTTTTAGCTTTGGAAAACATATTAGAAGGATGCATCTATTTTATCAGGTTAATTGATAAAAATGTTTCTCTACTACTTTCACTGACACTATTTAAGAAATCTGCAATAACATGGTATTCACAAAGCTTTCCTTGATTTTGAACTCAAGCTTTAGAGCTTGCCAATATTTACACATATATGATGCCTGCATGAATAGCAACCAGCAATCATTCCTTACCCTCTGACTGAGTAGGTGTTATTTCCTGGAAATATTTCCTACTGGAGTTCTCATTTAATTTCTCAATTGTACATTTTCAAGTTTAGCCACATAGAGGCCACTTTCTTGCCTTACCATCTGGCCTGACCCTGAATTAACAGAATGTCCTTATATCAAATAACTTATACAAGATGACTAGTTATTTCATGAAATTATTTCCCAGATTAGTAAGTAAGCTAAACTGCACAGCACATAAAATTGACAGTATGCAAATATGTGTTAAGATTTAAATCAGTTACTTAACTAAAACTGGAAGCTACTCCAAGTACTAAAAGATACATTTCATTCATTCACTTACTCATTTATGTATTTATTACTGTGAGAGAGTAAGGCTACTTTAAATGACTTGGGGCTTCTTAAGAAAAAAGCCAGTTATTCCTGTAAAATTCAATAAAGGCACTTAGGTTATGATAGTGATGAAGATAAAGATAACAATGAGAACAGCTGACTAATTAAAAATGATGGCAAGAAAAAAAGTCAAAAATCCATCCAATGAGGGCAGAAATAATTTGAACAGAGTTAATTTTTGCTTTAAGATTCTGGAATCTGAAGTACCAAAATGCAACTAAAATGCAACCAAAATGATTATCCACACTGAAAAGTTAACAGGAAAACGAGAGAAGCAGAGTCCAGGACAGTAGGAGAATCAAGCATGAAAGGGTAGTTTTTTAAGGGTACTCACACACTTTTTCTGTACATGTAAGAAACAATACTAATCATTCTTTCCACAGCTAGCCCTGGCCAATCCCTTCAACAGGGTAGAGCATTTACTCCATACAGACACACAAGGTCTAGTTTGTCTCCTAGTTGATCTACAAGATCAAAGGTTAGTGATTTTTTTGACTTATCACAGATAAGAATCAGCTCTGTGACATGTTTCAGTGCACTGAAATACAGGTCCAAAATGTAGTCTTCATTACACTCTAAAAGAATCTCATCTGAACTGTAAAAAAAAAAAAAAAAAAAAGGCCGGAAAAATCTTTACGCAGAAGTAATTGTGCCTTATTTCTGACATTAGTATTTAAAAATGATTTTTTAATTTCTGTTTCTCCAGAACAAAGGTAAACACTGCACATATGGTTACTGGATATTCTGTTAACTTTATAGAACAGGCCCCAAATCTGAAAGCACAAAGTAGCTCCAGCCTCTCCATGGGACAGGTTAATCAAAGTGACAGTCAAGTTTGACCTTATTCCAGACCTGAACTACCTATGGAGGCCAAACTAACCTGTTACTTGCTGACTCCACAGAGGTGCCCACACAGGTCAGGCTAGATGTTCATTCTCCAGTAGCTTTGTGTTGTTCTTGAAGGTGCAGACAATATTTTTATTTCCCTAATCCAAGAAAGGGAGGGTGGCTGCCTCTGATGAGAAAAGAGTATTTTTTTTCATGAATGTAATACTCTAAAGCACAGAGAACAAAAGTTAGAAGATTAGTTACAGATAATGTTATACATTAAAAAATCATAAAAATGAATGACTTATTTATTTTCCCAAAGAGCACAATTCAGGATTGCAAATCATTATAGGAAAAGCAACAGCAATGTTCACTTATTTAGATATATGAAAATAATTTTAATTCCATTAAATGTACACAACATTATTGCCAGTATGTTCACAATTATGCTTGAAAGTGTGTGAATATCATCTTTCATTTCACTGAGTGATGGTTTAAAAAGTGAAAACTGGTTTAGGAACCGAAGATGGCATTAAACCTGCCTCCAAACTCTGTGATGGATAGAGCTTTTGGTAAAGAAAAGGCTCCTCTACATATTAACAAATGATAGCAGAAGAGGTGATATCTGAGGAAAGGTTTGTCAAAGATGGAAGCCCTGGAGGAGAAGATTATCTATACAAGAATAAAGAAATATGACTTCAGATAGCAATCTTGACAAGAAGAACTTGTCTTTGGCAAAGTTATGATTCTCTCATGCCAGGACAGGATAAAGTCTGTATTTTTTGAATAATAGGGGTGGCGAAAGGAGGAGCTAAAAGACTGTCTTATGGACAGCTGGTGAGAAGCTGATGTGGAGTCTTTGAAGAAATCTTAGCCCATTTGATAAAAATTGGTTACTTCTTCAAAGCTTAATGTCATTGCAATAATAGTAACAAAACTTCTTTTTCCCTCATAATTCGTGGACTGAAGGATTCAGCAATAGTTTCCTGGCTCTTCAAATCAGTCCTTATAATTTCCAGTTTGAAAATCTGTCAAGAACAATGTAAAAATAACTTTAGAACTATTAGAGTAATGGACAATTGTTATGGGTTGAATTGTGTTCCCCCAAAATTCCTATGATGAAGTGGAATGTGATTGTATTTAGAAACAGTATTTTTCTAGAGGTAATTAAGTTAGAATGCAATCTTAAGGGTGGATCCTAATCCAGTATGAATGCATCCTATGAGAAGAGAAAATCTGGACACAGATACATGCACAGAAGACAATGTGAAGGCATAGAAAAACAGCCATCCATAGGCAAGCAGAGAGGCCTAGAACAGATCCTTCCTTCTTAACCCTCAAAAGGAGTCAACTCTGCCAACACCTTAACCTTGGGCTTCTAGCCTCCAGAACTTTAAGAAAGTAAATTCTGTTGTTTAAGCCACCTAATCTGTAGTAGTTTGTTTTGGCAGTCCTAGAAAACTAATACAATAATTTACACTCTTGTTCTATGTTACTGAATCACAGAGTAGAATTCTAAAACAAGGCTGAAGCAGGAACTGTGATAAAATCCTGAGGCCCAAAGTGCATCAAATATGTCCCCTTTAATCTTCTAACTCAATGTACTTGAAATTTCATCCCATCCACACATGGAAATAATATCTGACATCTAATCAGTGCATACAATACAATGTTTTCCTACGTTCGGCATTAGAGTGACAGTGCTACAATGAAATAACTTGATCAACTTTTTAAAAAGACATAGATTGTTTTGTTTTGCCATATTGTTATTTCATACATCTGGTTATGACATTCATTTCAAACACCTCAATAACAGTGAAGGAAAAGGTATTTAAAACACAGAAATCTTCCATCTGTGCAATTAGCATTTATTACATATTGTAAGATAATATAACATAAAATATGATTTCTGTCTTGCTAAGATTTTATACTTTATATTGTGACATTTGGGAAAACCAATTATTACGTTATAGGATTTTTTTTATGATGACAGAATATATTTGATAAAACAAAGTAAAAATATATATTTCAAGTAAAATATATTAACACTTAAGAAAATAAAATGAAAGCAGTTGAATTTAGATTGTCATAGTTTTAATTGGATTATCAAGCACTGATACTTTCAATACACCTCTAAAGCCTTATTCAAAAATCATTACTTATTATAGGCACATAACTCTTTCTTGTTCTTTTTAAGATATTATTGCCAGGTATTCATATTCAATATAAAATAACACTACTAAGTTTTCAATTGATATCATGTACCAACAACAAATATACCATTAGCATTTTATATATTTCTTGAAAATAACAATGATGTAAATTACCCTTTATTCTAATTGTTTATATTTACAAATAACCAAGTTTATCATATTGATTGAATATCACTGCAACAGACATGGTCCTGGTTTCAAATACTATATAAAAAAGCATAGGAATAATTTTATGAATATTTTCAACACAAATAAGCTATGGCAGGATAATCCAATCCAGTTCTTTAAACAAGAAATGTATCTTTCAACACAAAAAGAGTCCTCGTTTTCCATAAATCCCTTAAAAAATGGGCAAGATATTTGAGCAGACATTTCGCTAAAGAAGTCACACGGAAGGGAAATAAGTATATGAAAAGATGCTCAATATCATTAATCACTTGGAAATTGCAAATTTAAACCACAGTGAGATACCATTACACATCTATTAAAATGGTTTAAATTAGACAAGATGGGGGGTGTTCAGGGTGGTAAGGCTGTAGACTCGCCCCAATAAATTTTACTTAAAAATAAAATAAATAGCTTAAATTAAAGATTGACCATATCTTGACTTGATATGTCAAGTTTTAGCAAGGATAAGAACAACTGGAATTCTCATCCAATACTGGTGGGAATGAATAATTGTACAGTCACTTTGGAAAACAGTTTAGCAGTTTCTTAAAAAGTGAAATATAAACCTAAAATCTGACCCAGCCATTCCACTCGCAGGTATGCAGGTATTTACCCAAGATAAATGAATATTTATGTCCACATAAAGACTTGTACATGAATGTCAATTGCAGCTTGATGCCTAACAGCCAAAACCTATAAACAGCCCAAATGTCCATTAACACGTAAAATGATAAATTGTGGATACATGCAATGGAATATTATTCAGCAATATAAAGAAACATACTGTTGACAAACACAACATGTATGAATCTCAAAATAATCTAAGTGGAAAAGGCAGACAAAAAGAGGGCATTAGATATGCTTCCATTTATTTAAAATTCTCAAAAATTTAATCTAATTTATAGTGACATAAAGCAAATTAGTGTTTGCCTGCAGAAGGGGTAGAGGTAAGGATGGGTCGGAGGGAGGGAACATTAGAAGCAGGATGATATTTCAAGTTGTCAGATGTGTTCATTTTCTTGGTTATGATAGTGTTTGTACAGGTAATACACTTATATTAAAACTTTTCAAATTGTACACTTTAAATTTATGCAGTTTATGTTAGTTATCCTTCAATAAAACTTTAAGTACTGTAAAAAAAAAATTGCCTTCTTAGTTGCCCCTGCTCTCTGGAATTATAGGCAACTACATTGAGGGACTCCTGAAACAGTAGCTGAAACTCTCATGACAAGGCTTAATCAAGGGACCATGACCAGCTTCATTTTAAGTGGCATTAGTAGTACACTGCAAGTGACATTAAATGAGGCATAGACAAATTCATACAAAAAGAACATTCAATGAGAGTATTAAAAAATAGCATCAGCATCAAGGTGCCTAAAGGAAACATAAATATAATACATCAATTTTGAGTGGTGATTACCATTTATTCTTTAATTCATTCAGGATATATTTATGCATGGTTGATTTTTAGATAGGCATTATTCCTTTCTTTCTTTTTCTTTAGACATTTATATAATTTATGAAGTGATCTCTCCAGATTACTCTAGCACCCATCTGGCAGTATACACAGCCATTATATTTATTTCTTGATGTACAGTGCTACATAGATCCTGAGTGATACTTTATGTATGAGAAGGAGATTCTGTCCCATAGAATTTCCTTAAGAGATACCCCACAAGTCCAACTATGGTAATCCTTTGCAATCACTTTAATAAATGTGTAATTCATAATTATGTAATTATTTTATGATTCAAAAACATTATAAGTGTAACAAATTGAATTAACCTAGGATTTTATACGCTAATTGACTTAATTAATAAACCCAATTTATACCAGTATACATTTCCATAAATTATTATTTCTTCTATTTTCATTTTTAATTGACTATAAAACATGTTAACTAGTGCATGAGTGAAGATCTTAGGTAAAAAAATAAAATTGTAAAGTAAATAAAACGAGCAAAATACATCTTAAGTATAATTCTGTTGCCCTTCAAACAGTAGAATCTAGAAACAGGTTTAGAAACAGTTTTACGATACAGAAACAGTTTTATTATATTTTCATACAATACACTCAAAATATGTACTAGCAAAAAAGGAACACAGAATAAACAATAAATGTGAAATTGTTGTGTTCTCTAATATAAAGATAGCATAGTAATTAAGAAAGTGGGCTCTAGGTGGTTTCCTGCTCCACCATTCACTGGCTCCTAAATCAACCCCTCTAAGCTTCACCTTTCTTATCACTAAAATAGAAAGATAATATTTCCTATTTCATAATACTGTTAGTGCTTTATCCTTTAAAAATTTTTTTTTACTTAAACCTATACAGTCCTACTATATTAAAATAATCTTTCATATATTAGAAGAATTTTTAGTGAAATGCTATAGTTATTAAAAAGTCAGCTACCATTTGCTCCAAATATCTCTGAGTTGCATTTTAGGTCTACAGATAGTCAGTCTAAGGTGCTTTCAAGAAATCCAGAAAAATGTAGTAGTCACAAGCATTGTTGGGACAAGACCAATGTCTGAAATTGCCTCTATAATAACATTTTATGGTAAAATGCATTATTCTGACAGAAGCAAACATGTCTCTCTAGAATTCTAGATCTACCCTGTATGATCTATATCCATGAATCTCAAGACATTGTTCACAATTAGAATTTTATAATTCTGGCTGTGAAATATAGTTGGGTTCTTAGATTGCCACAAAATTTGGGCCCTATCATGAACCCATTTGGTCTATTTGGCTCCCAGAGAAAACTGAGGCAAGGTTTTGGATTCCTATAAGCTGATGCTTGGATTATTTTCTGACTTAGAGCTGGAGACTGCTGCAGGGTAGGATGTTATCACATGATGTGGCCCTTGCAAAAGCATCCCTTTCTCTTCCAAAGGTAAAACTTCAGCTTTCCTGGCTCCACACACTGAAGCACATTTCATAGAATTTTAGAGCTGTAAGGAATTCAGTCTGGTTTATTTTGATCTCCTAATTTTATAGATAAGAAAGCTGGGGCCAAAATTGAACTTAAACCCACGTCCTTTGAATTCTTGTCAGTATTCTTCTCCTAAGACCAAGCTTTACAAGAGGAACCAGAGACACCTGATACCAAGCTACAGAACAGATTCGTCAGAAATTTCTAAATAAGTTTGACTTTTAAAGCTCCTAGTAGAGCAGGATGAGAAAGATGGAGAACCAAAAGCATGAGTAGAGAAAGTAAAAAAAGGAGAGAAAAGGTGAAAAAAAAAAAACCAGGAAATGGAAATTTATAAAAACATCATTTATAATGACATGAGAAAACATTTCTTAAATATTTGGGGGAAAAATATGAACAAAGTAGAAGAAAGGGGAAGGAGACCTTAAAAAAGAGAAGAAAAGCATGGGAAAGAAAGAGAAATCAATCAATGAAGGTACAAGAAAGGAAGTAAAGAATAAGGGAAAAAAAGGTAATGAATGGTGAGTTTAGATGTCAACTATATTTAAAAAAAGTTACAATTCTGCCATTAGGATCTAATTTTTAAACTCACACTTGTTAAAGGTTATGATTTACCAATGTTGCAAAAAGTAATTAGACATTTGTAACGATTTTGTTTGTTTGTTTGTCAGATATTTTCCAAAACTAAATGGCTGTTATTGGGGAAAATTTTCTAAGGTTTCCTTTTGATACACTCTTATGTGACTGAATGCCAAACTTCAAGGTAGGAATTGTTGCTCCACTGTGAAATTGATGGGGGTGACAGCAGTAACTGCCAATTTATTAGAAATAAATTGGCACTGCAAATATATCAAAACAATATATAAAATGCAAAGAATGAATGTGAATATGTCTGCACATTTCCTAGCAAAAACAGCACATATATACAAAAGTGTGTATATACGTAACTGAAAATATTTAATATTTATATATTAAAATAAAATATCTAATATATTAAAATATTTAATAAATAAATATAAGTATAAATATGTATCTATTTGAGTGTTAATTGTATATATATTTGTATATGTGTATACACACATGCATATATATATATGCAAGTTTGTCAAAGGAAGCCTAGTAGACATATTCAGAAAACAAAAATATTCTATAATTTTGGTTATACATAATTGTTTATAAGTCAGGAAGATTTTAATGTCTTTTTGTAATTAACATTTATAAAATATTACTCAATAGATGGTCATTATCAAAACAGAATCATACTTATATCAGAACCTGTTTATAAGTCAGGAAGATCTTAATGCCTTTTTCTATAATTAACATTTATAAAATATTTCTAAATATTTAAATGGTTGTTATCAAATGGTTTAAATGGTTATTATCAAAACAGAATCATAGTTATATCAGAACCTAGGACAAATCAAAATCACAGTTATATAGCAGAACTTAGGGCATAGTTATATCAGAACTTGGGCATAAATGTTTTCTTATTTATTTTTAAATTGTTTGTTTTCTGTTATCATACCCCTGACTTTACTGACTTAAAACTATTCAACATCGAATTATTTTTAAACTAATACAAAATTTAATATCTATAATTTCTGTTTTCTACATTATTATAGTTGTTTAAAATTTCTTAATAAAAACCCTATATAATCATAAATTAACTTAAAAATCACACAAAATTTATTATCAATCTATGGATAATCATTTGTTTCTCTTTCACCAAGTTGGTATTGTGATAATAACTATAAAAGGCATAATTATGCAGCCAAGTATTAAAAAGTTATATTGTAATTCTACATCAAATGCAACATAAGGTAAATACATTACTCATCTTTATTTGAAACAAGGCTACTGATGAGAATATAATATTTTCAACATTTGTCTTAAGTCTACAGTAGTCCCATCTCCATAGAATATAATACGAATATAAGCCTTACTTTAAGCAACTGAACTTTTCACGCCCTCAAAAGCCACAAAATCAGATGGTCTGTGGTTTTTGCAGCTGGTGCACTGTACTCATTTTGGATAGTGTCATAAGAAAAATATTTCACTCCCCAAGCCTTAGACAGAATAAGTCATTAATGAAAAGCAGGCAGTACAATGAGATCATATGAAGTAGAGATTTCAACAGCTATACTAGGAACACTAAAGGAACTCCGAACATGAACACAAATCAAGGTCTTACTGCCAGAAAAAAATGAAAGAAAAAGTATTAAGGAATACTTTCACAGACAGAATTTGCTTTGAAAACAACTATTAACCCTACTTGAAAGAAGTTTTAGTTTAAGCATTTGCAGACTAAATAATCATAAACTGGATATAGAATAACAGAAAATATCTTTAGACATAATGGTACATTATAAGATTATTGACCGTAATATACAACTATCTACTATCTAAATAAAAAAAAAGCGATGTGCCTGATACCACATATAGAAACTCATTACTTAACGAAATCCGCTGTCATCAGTCTACACAATTTTAAAATAATGTCTTATTTGAGATACATGCAATTTTACTATTTTTATTCAAATATTTTAAGAAAACTATACAATGCAACAACAGTATTGCAAAATAGTCTTTCAAGTGGAAACTGGTGCCAAAATAGTAATTTAAGTATTTTTATTATTGAAAGAAATAAAAAAAAATGTTTTATATTTCTTGTTATAACTGTCTTTAAGCTAAAGTAAAGCAACTTTAAATATTTCTGTTTCCAATCCATTTCACTGTTTGTACGATTCATTTAAAAAGCATTCTTTTTGCAAATTAATAGATTTTTACAGAGTAAAAAGGGAAACAATAAAAATGAAATGTTTGTAAATATGAGCTTAAATTTGTGTATGCCCACTAGATAATGTATAATTTGTATATTTTAATATCGTTTTGTTCTTCCTGTCTACACGAGGCAATATAAAATAAATCGAAAAAATTACTATTTTATCTTTATTTTAAGACTAATATAAACAGTTTGTATTTAGTTCATAAGAATTCAATTGGAATTTGGAAGGGCTAATATTATGCAATAATTTCATTATCTTAAATATTAATTAACTGAATAAATATTCTGTGTATTTCTTAAGAAAATATGTCTACAGTAAATCCGAGAAAGCTCTACATTTCTCCACATCTGTTATCCATAAAATCTTTATGTGTCTCAGGCATGCCACCTGGCACTAAACCCCAGCTTACATTTGGAACACTGTTTAACTGAAATAGCGCAGAGTGCACTAATACAATATAGAAATGTCCCAAATGAAGAGTAAACTCGTATTATACTATATTTTCCAACCAGTATGTTGACATCCAATGGGGAATCAAGGATTTTCTTCTTGCTATGGGGTGCTCTGCTAATGTTAATATCTTTTTAACATAACATGTACACAACAAAAGACAGACTACAGCTATGAAGCATTCTAAGTGGGTATAGGATTTTTGTACTAGCCTACATCCCCTGTCATTGTCATGGACTTAAGACATTCATAGCGTTTCACAACTTAAGCCAAACAACCACAGGTGTAGCATGCCGACCACATATTGTAAGTATCTTGGGAAGTTACCATGTCATATATTCCTTTTACGTTGATACTACACCCTAAATTCCAGGTGTTCAATTTGATAAACAAACATTGATTGAGAATCATATACTAGGTAATGTTCTAGGCACTTAAATTATACCAATGAATGAAACAGACAAAAATTCTTGCCATTATTGGCTTATATTCTAGATGGAGAGATAGACAATAAAAAATAAATATGCAAAAAACCTCTGACCTCATGAGGCTTACATTCCAGCCAGGAGTGATACACCATGTACATAACACATAAATAGTTATGTAAAATGTTTAGTGATAGATACAATGGATAGAGCAGAATAAGATGGAGAGAACCTGAGAAGGAGAAGTTTATTGCATTTTTTTTAAAAAAGGGTCAGCAGTCTCTTGAGATAATATATGAGGTAACAGATGAGAAAATATTTGAAGTAAAGGAGTTAGCCATTTAGATATCTTCAGAAAACACATTCAACAGAACAGCTAGCAGAGAGACATTAAAATGAGAGAGGTACATGTATAAATTACATGTGATCCCTGGTTAAGAACAATCTTTTTAAGCATAAATTATCTTGTAGATATTTTTTAACGTGGCATTCTTGGTTTACTTTTTCATTTAACATTTACTAGACAATCACAGGGACTAGATCATTTAATACTATGATGGTAACTGTCTAATTCTCTTTTTCTCTCTTTCTTCTCCAATTCATTTTATGCCCCTTACCCTTTTGTATTACCTTTTCATCCTATATAAATGAATAGTAATAGAGATAGAAGTAAATATGCACTGAATTTGGAATCATTAGAATGATTGAATTTTATTAACAATTCTGCTCCTAACTAGCTTTGGTTATTGAGAAAATGCTTTATTAAAAACATGGCGTTGTGGCAAGGAAAAAAGTGGAGATAGAATAATCCTCCCCAAACTGCTGACAATAAAAGGTGTTATAATTATGAGGAAGTGTTTGTAAACCACAATAACTACACATTTGGGTACATATGGATAATACTTAGTTATCTAATGGAAATGTTATCTAATGATAGCATTTTAAAAACACTTCTTAATCCCAAAATTAAGGTATATGGTTGATAAAGAAAAAAGTAAGAAAACTTAATGCTTGAAAGCCTATTTTTAGAATTATCTATATCATCAAAGTTCGGTTATCAGTATTTTAAGCATTTTTGTATTTCTGAATATTTTCTTCTTTAAAGAGTATAAGAATAAACTCATTAAATAAACTGGTTAGATATGAGAATTTAAAATGAATAAAATACTGTGACTGCATAGTTCATTATAATATAGCTAATCATTTCTCTGGAAACCTTATTCATTTCCCTAAAATTTATCTTCAAATGCCAGCATAGAGGACATGAACTAAGAATATAGTTACAGACGGGAGACTGTTAAAGGACAAACTTTTGACAGGAATAACCACAGTGGGCATGAAATAACATTGAGGTGAAATAATTACATGTTCAAGATTCACATATTAATCAAGCTGTATAGGTGGGAAAATTTTTGAAACCAACTGACAATAGCCATTCAAAGCCTTAAAAATAGGTATCATTCCACCTTATAGTTAACTCAGATATTTATCTAACTTCTAGGTATTTATCTAAAGATTTTTCCAGATTTTTTTTATAAATAAATGTGTTCATAAATGTGATAAGATAAAGTCTGAAAAGATCCAATAATTAAAAAATGATGTATTTAAGAAATTAAAATATAATAGGCTAAGCTTTAAATTAAAACTTTATTGAACAAAACTGTATGTTTTACTTAAGAATTATTTACATGCTATCCTGTGTAGAACTGTAATATTACAGCATTGCTTTCATATTAATTTCCATTTAAAACTATTTAAAATTTATTGATTTGAATTTTGAAGAATTAAAGGAGTAGTTAAAATGGAAGTTTTTTGTTGGTGTTTCTAAGTTCATGTTGGCTTTTTAAGTTACAAAAGTAATAGCAATAACATTTTACGAAACTGTGAATCAATGAGCAGTAACACTGTGCCCTTAAGTAAAGGCTTTGGCAGGGAATCTTACAGCCTCAAAGGACTTAGTTACTCTTTCTATCAAGATACAAAATGAAGCATAGAGGAGGTTAAGTCTTAAGAA
The DNA here is from genome assembly GCF_000325575.1 of Pteropus alecto. Classification (NCBI taxonomy): domain Eukaryota; kingdom Metazoa; phylum Chordata; class Mammalia; order Chiroptera; family Pteropodidae; genus Pteropus; species Pteropus alecto. The sequence goes on from NW_006434839.1 coordinate 21,338,988, forward strand.
AATAATAGAACCCTAAATTCCTGCTAATCAGCTTCCAAATTAGTCATAATAACCTAGTAGACACTGGCAGCGATTCCTTTGAACAGCCAAAACTACTGCCAGGTGGGTAAGTTTATAAGCAGACTATAAAATGTAGTCTTGGCCTGGAAGCTGATCTAGTCAGAGTGAAAACCACAAAGGTGAAGAATGGGAAAAGATTCCTGAAAAATGACCTAGTGAACTAATGAAGGAGTGAATATTTCTCTGTAGTTTTTCAAATTAGGAAGAAAAAATGAGGAAAACCCAGAACACAAAGAAGCCCTCCTCTGAAACAGAGAAGTGAAATTTAACTGATGGATATAGTAATGATGGATACAGTAATTTATGATTACTATAATTAATTGTTAGGGAACACCAACATCTACTAGCATAATTTTTTTAGCAATAAATTATTTTTAAATACATGTGACATTCATAGTAGGAAACTTATCCTCACGATGCACTTAGACTTTTTGTTTGTTTTTGATAATCTTGGAGAAATCTATTTATCTATCTACTTTTATATTATTTATCTTCCATCTTTCTGCATTTCTCTATCATTCATAAGTTTGTTCCCAAACATACAGTATATATTCTTGTTACATAGTAGACACTCCTCTTACTTGATAATACTCACCCTTCAGGAAGCCGATGTAAAATAAAGATGATGCCTTATTAAGTTAGAAAAAATTGATTTTAGGCATATTTTATATCATGTTCTAACTTTTAACCTCATCCTTGCTTATTAATATCTCAACTACTGCTAAATATATGGAAGTTGTAAGGATCTTGACTTTACTTGATTTTAAGAAGAAAATAAAAGGATACATCCATAAAAAAATTGTGTAGTTCAGGAAATGCTAGATGTGAATGTTTAATGTTAAGTAATTATTTGTGCTTTCCAGATAAATAAGTTTAAAAAAGTAAAGACATAATTTATTTTCTCAATCATGAAAAAAATTTTTTTTAAAGATAGAAGTTTTAATTATAGTACATGAAGCATTTAGCTTATTGTTAAAGATACTTTTGATGTTAACTATGGTTATTAATGCAAATTTAAATATTTGATGGAACAAGATAATCTATATAAAACAGAATGTCTAAAGATATCTTTGAACCTCATATGATTTCACTGATATTTATAAGAGAAAGTTAAAACTGCAGAAGTTTAATTCTGTAGGGTGGTGTTGTAACACAGTGAGGGTACTAACACAAGGGAGTAACATTTTAATTGCAAAATTAATGTTACAAAAATCACATTAAACATCAAAAAAGTAGTACCAACAAATGCCACCAACTCCAGAATCACATCTCATTGGTTAAGAGGAGCATCTAAGTTTTACACTGTGCAAAGCCATGTGAGGCACTTGACAGAATTGTTTTCCTCAAAAGGTTGTAAATGTAAATCTGGGACAGCAAATTTGAATATATATACCTGAATTTGAAGTCCAAAATTAAACAGAAAATATGATAAACATTCTATTGGTGATACAGAAAGTAATCAAAGAAAACATATGTATCATTCATTTTGGCACTTTTTTCTAATCACCTTAGTATGTCGAAACATGTAGTGAATTGATTATGAGTCACACTTTTTCCAGATAATATAGCAATACGCAGATACTATCATAATATATGCTACTCAGTCTCCAACTTATTGAATTACCATTTTCACAAATTCAAGTGAAACCAAGTAATTATATAAAATGCCTTTATGGAATCAGAAAGAAATCATCATCGTACAGTTTCTTCTAATAGCCTCACACAAATAAAAAGATTGTTTCGCTAGTATTTCATTGGTTTTAAATGGTTTTACTTTAACAGTATTGGGAATTAAGGGGTGATTTCTAGAATTTTTTGACTGAATTGAGTAGAGACCGGCGGACACTACCACTTGCTATGTAGATTCAGATGGTTGCTTTTTTTTAAAATTGGGAACAACTTATTGAAAAAAATCAAGGCTGTAGATGTGAAGCAGAAACCATCTATTTCGGAAACAAACTCAATTATATTCACCTATTACATAAGATATAAAAAAGTATAAGAATCTCCATCTTGAAAAAAAGTTCGTATAAATCAACTTGGATTCTAGGTAATAAACAAAATAGCATCTTACTCGGAATACATTAAAGAGCAATACATCTTAAAAAATGAAGAAAAGGAACTCCTTTTATACAAACATAGTCACAAAAATAGTTCTGTAGATATAAAAAAGAACGTAAGACTTAAAAACCTATAACATAACATAGCAAATCAAGGATTAGAACCTGGAGAACGAAGAAATCTCTTTCAGGCCTATCATCTCAGAAGGGTAACAATTTGCTTATCTTCATCCAGCTAAACCTGAAAGAAAGTAAGCTTCAGAAAATATTCTGCATTGAATCCATGATGGGCGATTGCGGCAACAAGCCAAACCTAAAGGGTTAAAACTAAACACATGAAAATAACTGAGTAATTTTCACGAATCTCTTTCTTCCTTAATCATTTGTCTATAATTTTAAAAGCTCAAAATAATAACTACATAATTATATTTCTGATGATCACAATAACATTTAAATCATTCTTAATATCGTATAGTTGAAAGAGGGAATCATAAGATAAAGTTTATCTATCACACATATACCGTGTGGGCACTCTGCTTTGCTGAGTCAAAGTCACTTCAAGTTTCCAACAACTAGCTTCAAACAACTGAAATACAACATTGAGACAACAAAATGAGTTACTGGGAGTAAGAAAAAATACAAAATGGTAGCAGACCTCAAAAGCAGATAGTAAAAATAACATTTCAATAGCTCTTTGCTTTCATCTCAGTCTCTGAAAAAGTTACAATTTAGTTTAGAAAGATGCTTTAGAAACTTTTTAGTTTAGAAACGTTTTTCTGAAAAAGTTACAATTTAGTTTAGAAAGATGCAGAATTACATAATACATCTGTAATATGAGACAAGAAATATTGGCTTATTATCCCTTGTGGACACTCTCCATTAAAAATTTAATATTTCTGTTTCAGTAGTTTTAATCTCCAGAGTACTTCAAGCTATGTTATGGAAACATCATCTTGGTCATTTATATTAGAAAGAACACCTGGTGATGAAAGCAAATATACTCTTTTAAATTGTGAGTGCTTTTTGTTTAGTCATCAAACATTTATCTAATATGTATACAGATATATGTGTGTAAGTGTATATGTACATATATATATGTACACATATATATGGTGTGTGTGTAAACACCCTGATAGAATTTAATTTGTATATCACTGTGATAAAACTGCAATCTTAATGAATTTACCAAAAATGCAGTCTTTTCTTATATTCTGCAAATAAATGTTTTTACCTTAACTCTGACATTTACTTACTTTATAATGCAGAGTAAGTTAAGGAAATTTCATGATGTAAACACTAGCATATCATTTACATTGGTCCTGGAAATAAATGACACTAATGATTTTTAAAAATTAAAAATATTTTGGATCTAACACATTTTCTTATTCCATAACTTTTTAATGATAGTTCTAATATTTATTGTTAGTAATAAAATGCTTTTTAGTTAATACTAAAATAATATTCACAGCTGAAAATAGTTAATAATTTTCATCATTAAACTTTGTTATTAAAAGACATTGCTAGTAAAAATTTAAAATTGAGAATGTGTGCATCTAAGGAAGATTGAACTATGACATTATTTGCCAAAAGACTTAATTTATCTACAAAATTTCAGTGTTACATTATTTTACTGAAAATTCATATTTTATTGTAAAATTTTTAAATTAAGTTTCAATGCATTTGCATATTAAAATTAGAGAAAATTCCACATAACCAAAAATATAGAACACTCTTTTTTAAGTAATCTTTTAAAATTGGCACATTATAACACAGCTATGCAGTCATTAATAACACTCAAAATATGTAATGGTCCTCTACATATTCCAATTAAAATAAAAGTCCTTAAAATATTTGAGTATTTATAGTCCATAAAGATTTTCAGGGATATTTTTATTAATTTGACACAGATATGCCTTAATTTCTATGTTACAAACCTGAATCATTTTAAATGCAATTAAAAATGGTT
>NW_006434839.1:21343802-21419608 GCF_000325575.1 Pteropus alecto
TGCAAACAAGCTCATGCTGGCAGAATAGATTGGGGTTTTAAAACCCCAATTACTTTTGTATGATTATCTATTTACCAGTACACATTCTATTTTCATTTTTCATCTAATACAAAATCGGCTTGCTTACATTTTTAGCACAGCAATTAATATTTACAATAATTATGACATCAAGCACTGCTGAGAACTCCAAGTAAATCATTTACCCCAATCTTTTTTCTTTATGTATGATTAATCTTCTTTTATAATTTAATGCTGTATATGAGGTAACTATTATGCAAAAATCAAAATTAAGAACCACTTTCCTTTTTCTTTACATTTAGTTATAATACACTTTTTTATAATATTAGTAAGATGACTATTGTTATAATATGAAAACCCAAATTTTTAAGTCTGATGAGAATAACATGTAAAAACAGTTTAATTGCTTACAGTAGAAAAAAATAAATATATATTGAGAACAATAAAATGTATCTTATGAATCTTCTTTTTTTTTTAAGTATTAACAGACAATTCTAAACTTTCAATAACACACTTTGATTCATACCTGCTACGTACTGCACACATACACATTTTCCCAGACTTCTAAAGAAAATTATAATGCATTAATGACAGGAACCATGGTAATGGAAAAAAGGTCACCCTCTCATGAACACCTTCTGTTTTAAACCATTATATATAAAGACATTCGAGAAAGCAAAGAATTAAAAGCCAGCCTTTGTGCAACCCATTACTGAAATATTATAGAATAATCTATATCAAATGTAGAGGAACAGCAGATTCTTTCGGATCTAAATTAACTGCAGCCATAGAAACGCTTTTATGCTTATTATGTATCTGCATGTTGATTCAATTATTAAAAGAACACCTGACAGCATCAGACTTATTTAATTGAATTAATTAAACTGGATGAATAATCACTGAATTCCTTTTGTGTGAAATTTGTCCTGAAAAGTAACACTGGCATTTGGAAATTGCAAGTAATTTGCATGGTGAAATACATGGAAATTTCCAATTTCACTAAGCTGGGTTTTCTGCCCCTCTCCCTTCTCATATAAGACGAATGAACAGATTCTTACAGTGGATATTTTCTTCTTTACAGTGCAGATTTATGAATACTTTTTATCAATATGTCGTTAAGCAATTTTTCAACAATTTCCTCAACATCACAATTTAAGTTTTTCTACTATGGTGAAAAATACTATGAAAACTGTCACTTTCACAAAAGAAAAGGTGATATGACATCAATGTATTTTTGAAACTATGTGGTAAGAGAAATTGATTCAGGATGCATTACTCAGATGATATTTGTTATCTCCATAATAAGAATATATTTATTTGTTTAAAGTTAGAAGTAAAAACATTTCAAAAAATAATATATCAGAGCAGTTAGTTATCTTCCACACACATTTTTTTGTAAGAGGTATTTGTTTTTCTTTACAATTAAAAGTTTAAGGCTTATAACTTAAACCTTAAGGTATAAGATTCCTGGCATTTTATTAAGATAAATATTTGTTTTTTACATGCATAATAATTTTAGATATTTATATTTTAAATAATTAAAGTAGAAAAACTCCCTACTCGTATATTCCCCCAGGTCAAGATCACATAAACTAAAAGGGATAAGTGTGAAAGTTCTGTTTTTTCTGTCATATCAAAACAGTTCAACATATTCTTAACACACTCACTTGCTGCACTTCTAATTTCTAGACATTAGGTTCTTCATCATCACTAAGGGAGCATCATTTAATCTTATAGCATTACATTTTTTGATCACACTCATGACACTAAAAAGATACATCAATATCCACTATCATTGTTTCATTACTAAGATAAAATTTGGTGAAATACTGATGCTTGGTTAATCTTCACATACACACTACCACGTAAGTTATACTCCAATATACATCACATCATATTTGGATCAATCTTTTTCCTTTTTGTTGTGAATGGAGAATTATTGTACTTTCATACTTGAGATGATAATCACTCTATACCATTTTCACTATGCCTGTTATTTAGAAGAGACTATTTACTATAATAAGTTATGGTATTTGAAATCACACACCATTTAACATCTACATTCCTCAGCTTAATGAACCTTTTAAATATTCAGGTTGACCGCACTTGAATTTTGTTCACTATAAAATTATGCTTGATCCCTTCAATCTTTGATCCAGGTACCTTCTTTATATTAGTCTTATTTCTATACTTTCTTTGCATTTTTCAGATATACTTTTGTATGAATGGTCATATTTACCATAGTTAAATCTCATGTGTGATATAGCATTATTACTTCCAAAATAAAATTGAAATACAAAATATAATATGGTATTTATTAAAAATAATTCATAAAGCAACTCAAGTATTTAATGAAACTGCTTTTAGTCATACTGAAATTTCTAGTAATCTAGATAAATTGTTTCTTTTTGATCTAAATTAAAGACATGCTAAATACAAACTTTTACAAAATACTTTGTGAAAAATCTGACTCCACTTTAGTACCTGTATTAATTACCTTAGCGATTACATTTTTATTTTACATAAATTATACAAAAATCATTGGCATTACACCCCATTCTTAATGCCGGTTTTTTTATTGCTTTATTTCATAATATTGGATGTGGAAATGGAAACAGTGCCATCATGTGATACTTTTCAGGGTACTTCACTTCTCATATTCTCAAAGTCTGAGCATATAGCTACTATACCAATAAAAGAGTTCACAGAAAAGCAGAGAATGACAATATAATTCACTACCTAATATTTTGCAACCATACCCAGTGTTCATACTTTCATGTAAAAAATTTGAAATGCTTTTTAACAATTCAAAAAGATAAACAAATATAAAGTCAGTACTTGTATTTGTGTACACACACACACATACACACACACGCACACATCTTTTATTAAACACCTACTAATTTTTTATTCTAGCTCCTAAAACTATATACATTTACAATCAATTTTAATCTTTAAAAATAAAAAAAGTATTACTTTGTAAACGAAGTAAATTCATTATTTTAATTAACAGAATTCAGTAGTTAGGGAGTGTGAAAATTCAGATGGAATGTAAATATCAACTCCAACCCAAATAAAACTTATGTCTAAAAACTGAACTCAGATTCTCTATAGTATTTTTTTTTCTTCAGACTTCGTTTTTCCACTAATTTAAGAACAAACCACCACAACTAAATGGTTAGATTAAGTAAGAGTTACATTATTTATTTAAATTTCAAAATCAGCTTTGAGAACTATGTTAAATTTAAAAATGCATAATAATCATGCATAAATATGAAAATTTGCTCTAGAAATAACCCTGCTCTATTTCTGTAATTCACTCTTACTTCAAATTCATTTTTGAAAAATAGCTTTTTTAGTAAGAGGTATAAATTTAGGAGCTAATCACTTACTTCCTAGACTTATTCCATACAAATCTAGAATTTCATTTAAAAGACAGGTGTGCATCATTCAAACACTAATATACACCATGTTAACATGAAATTAGACATGAACAATAAATTGATTCTTATTTATTAGTTTTAATGTTTCATGGTTGATAAACAGTGGTGGTTCTCAACCTTACTGACATCAGGGACCAGTGCTTGTATGAGAATCTAATGTCTGGTGATCTGAGGTGGAGCTGAGGCAGTGATGCTAGCACTAGGGAGTGGCTGAAAACACAGATAAAGCTTTGCTTGCTAACCTCCTGCTGTGCCATCAGGTTCCTAACAGGCCACGGACTGGCACAGGTCCATGACCCGGGGGTTGGGGACACCTGATTTCCAGGACATTTTTATGTAGCACATACATAAGTCAAGATATTTTGGTTTAAAAATTTTACCCAAAAGTAAGAAAACTAAACTAAATGCAAGATTTAAAAACAGTGATGACTGTAAAAAATGTGGTTCTTAAGTAATTACCCTATTTCAAATCCTTTTCATATCCTTTGTGATATACTAAGCACAATATCTCAAATTTCACACAAATGGATTTAATAGAAGAAAAAAGAAAATCTTGAAAGAACTTTTATTCTCACAGCATAAGTGTAGCTGCTTGTTTTCTGAATGGTGAAAATAACCTCTAATCACAGAAGCCTGAGAAGAACTTAATTACAGACACTGAAAAAATTAAGTGAGAAAAAATTTACCAGTAGGAAAAAAGATAAAAGTAGATGTGACAATGCAAATCAATGTAAGGAGATAGAAGAGAACAACAACAAAAAAGAAAAACAAGAGAGCCCAACTAGATGAGACAAGACATAAAAGGGAAATTCAAATCTAAACTAGGAACGCTGAATAACCAACAAGAAAGCACATTATCTGACCAGGAGGAAAAAAAAGGAAAGGTGGAAACAGCAAATTGAAAATCTATGCAGAAGAGGCAACAGGATGACAGAATCTCTGGAGAAGATTACTCTGAGGAAGAATCCACAATTCTAGAAGGTGAAGTGAGAGCTGCCCTGAAAATACTGGGAAGAAATAAATCACCAGGGTAGATGGGATACCAATAGAACTATTTCAAGTCACAGAGACTGAATCTGTCAAAATCCTAACAAGAATATGTCAACCAATATGGAAAATGAAACAATGGTCTACAGACTGGAAATATTCAACATATACCCCAATTTCCAACAAAGGAAATGCCAAGGGGTACAGTAACTATAGGACCATTGCTCTACTTTCCCACATAAGTAAAGTGATATTCAAGGTGATGCAACAAAGGCTTCTACCTTATATGAAGCAAGAAATGCAGATCTTCAAGCTGGATTCAGAACAGGAAGAGGCACTTGAGATCTAACTGCGAACATTTGTTGGATTCTGGAGTGCTCTAAAGAATTTCAAAAGATAGTTAGTCTACGTTTTATAGAGTATAGTAAAGCCTTTGCCTGCATGGGTCATGAAAAGCTATGGGGTTCTCTAAAAGAAACAAGCATGCCTTTGCATTTGATTGTCCTGATGCACAACATATTGTGGACAGAAAGCTACTGTCAGGACAGAAAATGGCGAGACAGAATGGTTTCCTACAGGCAAAGGGGTCAGCCAAGGGTACATTTTATCTCCCTATTTGTTTAATATGTACTCAGAACACATGACACAACAAAATTGGGCTAGACTCAGAGGAAGAAGGTGTGAAAACTGGTGGAAGAAATAGCAATACCTTAAGATATGCAGAAGACACCATCTGACTGGCAGAAAGTAGCAACGATTTGAAAGGACATCTGAAGAAAGTGAAAGAAGAAAATGCCAAAGGACTGCACTGGAACTTCAAGAAGACAAAAATCTTGACTACAGAAGAAATACACAACTTTAACATAAACAATGCAGATACTGAAATTGTTAAAGATTTTGCTTACCTTGGCTCAGTCATCGATTCAATTGGAGACCGTAGCCAAGAAAACAAAAGAATGCTGAGACCCAGAATGACAGTAATGGAAGAATTAGGAAAGATCTCTAAGAGCAAAGAGTGTCATTAGAGTCCAAGGCTAAGATGATCCACACCCTCATGTTCCCAATTACTACGGATGGATGTAAAAGCTGAATAATGAGGAAGGCTGATAGGAAATAAAATGGACTCATTTGAAGTATGATGATCTGCGGACATCTTGGACCACCAGAAAGACAAGCAAGTAGGCTTATGAGCAAATTAAACCTGAAACATTGCTGGAGGCAAAAATGACAAAACTGAAGTTGTCCTACTCTGGACATATCATGAGAAGGCAGAGTTCTTTAGAAAAGACAGTAATGCTGGGAAAAGTAGAAGGCAACAGAAAAAGAGGAAGATCAAAAATGAGATGTACTGAGTCCTCAAAAGCAGCCACAGGCATGAGTTTACAAGAGCTGAGCTGGGCTATTTGGACAGGACATCACTCATTCATAGTGTCACCACGAGTTGGAACCAACTCAATGGCACATAACACACAAACAAACAAATGTGACTTATTCAACATTTGGTTTTAAAATTCCAATCTCTCTAGTCTAAACTAAAATGAAAGTTACTTAGCAGTGAATAATTCTTCAAATGAATAATCCCTTATATTCCTTTTAGGAGAAAGGATTACCCAAAAACCTCTTATGAGACCCAGATTCACTGGCAAGTGTTTTTTGTTTTTTACTTTTTTTGAAATATTACTATTCTTCTGAGAAGAGACTATTTTCTTTTTTCCAAAATTGGTTTGCAGACTTTTTTCTTGTGGTAGAAAGAAACCTGGAGTTCCTTAACTTTTTTCACTTTATGAAATAAATATGTTTAATAAAGTCTTTAGTTCTTCCAACCTGCACTGAATCTGATCATTTAATAGTTCTTCTACAGAAATAAGGAATAGAGACTTTTGACAGTTTTTAATATGTAGCATGTTTTTCCTTCCAGAATAATATTTATCATTGATATTTACTCATTTTCAGATGTAGAAGAAGAGCTAGCATCATTTCTAACTTTTGTTAGAAAGAAATCTAACTATGGGTGGTGAACATATAATGCAAAATGTATATGACTTATTGCTGAAAAAATGTAAATAAATAAATAATTTTAAATAATTTTTTAAAAATAAATAAATAAATAAATAAGTAAATAAATAAATAAAATGCCCAGTCCTGACTGATATTTTACAAACCACAGAACTCTGGGAAACAACATCGACAAAGTCATAAATGATGGAACAAACTTCTTCATCCAACTCACTCTTAATTTTAATGTTATATTTGAGTCTCACCTATTTGTTCTTCTAGGTTTTTGGAATTAGGAGAAATGAAGTAAAAATGAGTTGCTAGAAAAAGACAAATAAAGTATGTGAAAAATTCTTATTTGTAAAGCAGTAATTTCCAATCTCCTTTCAATGTGTCAAGTTTATACAAATTATAAATCAAGACATAAATTTCATTGTATATAGTTGTATCTTTAAATATTAAGACCAATCCCCCACTTGAAAAATAGTGATAGAACTCTACATAGCAGCAATTTGTTACTGATTATCTAAATCACCACTGTTTGTTACATAACTGTAAATCCATTTAATGATGGAAGAAAAATAAATGATCCTTAGTATAAGGTAGTAAATTTTACTCTTCTAATAAAGTGAAATAAATAATAATTTTATCTACTGAATCATTTAAATAACAGTAAAAGTTGCATGTGTCCATATTCAGTTCATGGCACAGCTTTTACCTTTATCATTTGTAGTTCTTTTCTAACACTGTGCATCCACTCACCCATATACTTACATATCTACACATACGGGCACAGACGAACTTCACTGGGATGAATCAAAGTCTGTTGGCAATTTAGTAGGTGAGTATGCCTTTCTGTTAATACAGAGTTGTCAGTTATTGCACATGCGATATGTAACTGTTGAAGATGTCAGAAAAGAAATTGATGCACTTATTCTAGGTAAGAATATTTGACATTTTATAAGAAAGTAATCTTATTCCTTGGAGAAAATAAACAAAGCTTTCCTACCCTGAGTAAAAGATGAAAATTTTTCTTTCATAGCTAATCAAATGTCCCATTCACATATTTCTTGACATAGTAGCCAAGAACATTAACTTTTATACATCAGGTTTCATCATTGTATTTCATCCTTATGCTTTATCTTCATGGTTAATCATAGCTATTATTGCTGACACACCCTTTAATTCTCCTCTAGTTATACATACATATGAAAAAATCCCTTTATATTTGATCACCATGATATCATTTCATATTGTAACCACAATTCCTGTTACTTTAGACTGAAACTTATGTTCAATGAGGAAATTGAAAAACACATTATATAGTACGATATTATCATCTGTTCAGGTAGTATAAATATTTTGTATTAAATATAAAATTAAATTATAATTTAAATGTATATTTTTTATAGTTTACAAATTACTTTTTATCCTTAAGAGATTTATTTTCTCTATTTATCAAAAGTGTTTCATAGAGTTGCATTTTGCTGAGATTTGTATTCCAATTATTTAAATAAAAATCAATGACAATTTAATAAGGATATAATAAAGAAACTTCTTCATGAACTTTAAGTGGCATCCAAGGACTTTTTAGAAAGAAACGATGCAAAGACAAGCCTCATTCAACAACAAATTATAGAAGTAAATTGTAAATTTTAGTTAGATTCCTGGCATTCATGAGTCATATATCTAACATACGTATAGAAGGAGGTTGGGATTGGGGAAAAAAAAAAAAAACATTTTGTAAATTTAAAATACTATCTTTCAAAGAGCAAACATGGTATACATAGGAAGCATTTGTAAAATTATAAGGGTAATTTTAAAACTTTAAAACCTTATTCTCGTTCATTTTTGCAATGTGTATTCACTCATATAAACTGTCATGTTAATTTTTTAACAACAGAATTATTTGAATTTAATATATCCAATATTTCTACCAAATGGATCTCTACCCAATAAATTTATGGATAGCCAGTAACTTCAATCTGTCTTCCATAATGACATAATTATTGTCGTAACACTGTGCACCTACCCATTGGTGAGCCCCATTTCTGTCCAGTGAGCCATTAGAAGTCACAATCACAAAGACACTGATTTCAAGGAGCCCATTAGTGTATAAACTCCTTCAGCCTCCTAATAGACTAATGTTGTCTTTTATTTTAATTTTGACTCAGATACTATGCCTTTTATAAGACACAATCAAAGCTAAATTAAAAGTTTAAAGAATGCCAGTCCTATATCCTGAGTCTTTACATCTTCTGCTTTAAAAAAAAAAAATCTCAAAAATAAAGAAAAAATGCAATAAAAACCCAAAAAACATTTCATACTCCCGTTAAAAAAAAATAATTATATATGAAGATATACCTCTGTACATATAATTTTACCTTTTTGTCTCCCCAAGGTAACCACCATAAAAAATTTGAGTCATATTTTTCCCTTCTTAAATTTAAACAGCTGGTAGTCGCATCTATATCCCTGCATATGTATTCACAAGAACACATATATACACACATATACAATTTTGTTTTCCAAAACATAACCTTGCTTTTTTTTTACTGAACAATGTAATATGTAATAGAAATATTAATATTTTTTTAAGAAAAGGCTACCAATTATTATTCACTGTTGATGAGCATTTAGATTGTTTCTGTTTTTATTGCTGTTATAAATAACACTATACCTTTGCCTATACAGCTAGCTATCATAGTTTATTTGGTTTGGGGGAGGAGGTACTTGAAAAAAACCAACAAAAATTACTGAGAAATTTATTGTTTCTTCCTTATATAAAAAGCATATGTTTATTGATAATAAATAACTAACATGGTTGGCTGTCCTCAAAGATAATTTGTGTACCTCTAATAATGTGAACTCCTACAGGTTACTTTATGTTTATGATTCATATAAATCTCTTCAGGGTTACAAAATATTTCCTTCTACCATGTGGCCAATATTTCATGCACAGATATTCAGAGAGATATGTATATTCACATAATATTTCTCCTTCAGTTATAAAATTTCATTATCTTTGCCAGGTTTCACATATGTTTCATAAGTCAGAATGAAACTTTTTTAAAGATAGAATGTAAGTTGCTAGACAAAGAAACAGATGCACAATAGCCATTCTAGGTTAAAGTTTAAGTCTAATCATGTTTTAAATTGAGTAACATGAAAACATAAACATGACATTGAGATTATATTTATTAAAATATTATCAGAAAGAAAATCCATAGGCTCGGAATCAAGAGTCATAAGAATTATTTGTTGCAATTAATTAAACCAAGCAAAATTAGTTAAACTGAAACAGAGAAAAGTTTTCCTACATAATTATAATAACCTAAAAGAAAAACTGAAGGAAATAAAAAAATTAAACACAAATAATGAAAGACAGGGCATGTATCACTATTATTTATTAACATAAAGTGAAAAAAATAGGACCATGCTCATGATATATGCTTTCTCAGATAACTGATTTTTATTATCTAACTAAATGCTTTCATTTATCTATTATCATGGAGAATAAAATGCTACATATTATTTATTTTTCCAAATAACTAAAGGTAAACACCATTCAGTCAGGACACAATCTAATTTTTCACCGAGACCAAAAATATGCTTCTGTTTGTAGGAGTGTTTAAATCAAATAGAAGCTCACAACTTCAAAATGGTTTACTGATGTATAGTTCCTTTCTCTCTCAAGGTGTACACACACACACACAGAAAACATATCTCTTCCTACTATTTCATAGTCATAAGTACAATATACTAAAAGAGTGATTCCACAGGGTCACTGATGTACGGGGCCACTCGCCATTCGCTTAATGAACCCAGAGAATATATACAGGTTAGTCTGTGCAGTATTTAAAGAGATTTTAATATGCTATTTCCTTTGATTTTTTTTTCATTGAATTTGATAGGCAGTAGTCTAAGTACAATGGACAATGAGGAATAAAGAGCATCTCTTTCACTATAAAGGTAATGGAATAAAGGACATGAATTAGAGACTATCTTTTATTTGCTCGCTTGCTTCTGAGGTCATAGTTTTATTCTAATTAGTTTAAGTACATTAAATTTTAACCTCCAGGTAGAAGAATTATTATTGTTACTTCATGTCCAAAAATAAAAATAGAATACGATAAAAAGACAACAAAGTAAAATAACCTGTCATAAAATGTAGTATAAACCTACATAATATAGAAAATATTTAATACTGATTTTTATGTATAATAACTCCAAGAATCAATCACAATTTGACAGACTCGATGAGAATTTTAGTGATACTTCATTTACTCACTCATTCATTCATATAGTCATTTATCCATTCAACAAATATCTGAATAACTATGTGCCAACTACTGGTAAGTACTGGATGACAGAAAGTGAAAGATGGACAGAATAAATACCTTCATGAAGTATGTAGACAAAAATTAATAATCACAAAAATATATAATTGCAAATTATGATCACTGATATGAAGGGAAAGTCAAGGATGCAATGAGTTCATATATCAGGAAGACTTAATGAAATCTGTCATGTCAGAATCTCTGAGCTCTGACCCAAAGAGTAAAAGAGCATTAAATAAGACAGGTGTGAAGTGCATAGATTTTGTGTGAAGCCCCTGAGAAAGGAGAGAAATATAGGCCACCTGAATGATTCTCTATGCAGATTAGTAAAAACTGTTAACCATATTATCCCTAATGTTTTTCGATCCATTAAAAACATGTGTGTCCTAACCTGTTCAGTTGGAAGCTAAACTGCTTAAAAGTAAACATTATTGGAATCTTTCCTCAAGTTTTATCTATGGCTATGGATAGATAAGAAACAATTGTTTTGAATATTTTTGTGAATAAAATGATTATCATGGCCAACCTCAGAGAAAAATGTGTAACTATCTTTTTCTTGTAGAACACTGCATTGAAGATACCACCATGGGTCAGTCTTTACTTTGGCTCTATTATTTACCTAAAAACATTGGATAACAAATGTATGGATTCACAAACACCCTGCAATGAGAGCGTATTTCCTGCATTCCCAAACAAGTACCAGTCCTCACATTAGGAGCCACAGATCATTTCATAGAGATAAATTCCAAACCCTTAAATTCCTAATCTTTTCCATGGAGTGAATTCTGAAATAATTTTGCAAAAGATTTTCACTCTTCTCATTCATTCTTTTTTTATTTTTTGAGTTTTAACATTTAAAGTTTTATTTTATATTTTTACTGTGAGGTTTTTTAAATATACAAAACAGAAAAGCAATATACAGATATACAGATAGTCAACTAAATTAAAACAATAGCTATTTTCAAATGCCCATTCACTGAACCTCATCCTTTCTGAATTGCCATGACTAGGTGAAGTCAGGGTTCATCCTTTCAGGCAGTGGTCTGATTTAGGCACCTTGATTTACAGAAACCTCAGATTTATATTCTCTGTGGATAATCTGTCTAAGCTATATATGATTTCTGAACCTCATGTTCTTGCCAAAGAATAACAAGGTTTGTACTCTTTGCTATCTAATCCTTATCAAAATTCTAGATGAAAGAAATAATATTTATGAAGGATTGTCTAAATGAGATACAGCATATCCATTACTCAGGACAGAAAGTCTAAATTTTACATCTCAATTTGACCAGATTGTGAATGTACCAATTCTAACTACAAAAATAATACTTTAGCACCTCTTAAAATTGTCCTTATTGAACTTCACATTAGAATTATCTATTTGGCATACACTGACAGATATCATAAGAAATGGCTTTACTGTGTTTATTATGGGGTTATAGTGCTCATCCACTATATTACACAGTGTGCCTTCATGAAGACCAGGAAAAAATCCTGCAGGTCTAAGTATCAGAAAAACTATGATTCCTTCTAGAAATTATATTATATATTGTTTCATTTTTTTATAAACAGCACTTATAGTATAAGTATGCTGCCTCCTTTAATTTAGCTGCTAAATACATCAAAGATAGATTTGTGCCTAGACCCAGCAACTAAATAGGCCTATACAGAAAATATTTCTGTGAGCTAACCCTACTACAGTTTTACTGTTTTCTTCCATATATTTTCCCTAACTTGATTACATCTATTGTTTATTATCATCTTTTTAAATTGATGAAAATCTTTCTGAAATAATGGAATACACACGGCCTATAACTCTTTGAGTTTAATATTAAGTTCAACTTAACTCTTTAAGAAAAATATGTTTATAATTTTTTTTTTGAGAAAACTACTTTAAAAAAATTCAAGTATTTTTTATTACCTGCCTTGATTATTGGTATTTTAATTCCAAATCTCCTCCTATACTTTGAAACTGGCTGTGCGACCCAGGACAAAAATGTCATTTTACATAGATTTTGTACTTTCTTGAGAGCAAAACCTTTAAATTAATTTGAAAGAAAAGATTCTAGAGACTACAATGAGTTAAAAATGGGAATCTCTTTGGACTTCTATATACTAATCATCTTATAAACTTACATTCTGGAGAGTTTAGGTAAATGGTACCAGAAGCAGGACCATTCAGAGATACATAACTTCTTTGTTGTCCAGTGTTCTAATGCTCCTTAAATATGAGGAACAACTTTCTACTGAGAAATTTTATAGACTGTTTGCTATAAGCATCAATATTAAAATTCTTTAAAGTATTACTTAAATTTATCTGTACATCATATTGAATACTTGGAGGTTTAATGTAAAAGCATAAACCCTCTGTTTCCATGAATTTTATAATCTATGACAGAATGATTACATATCCAGATAAACAGCAAAAAACAGATATTTAAAAAAAAACGAAATATTAGATTCTCCTAAACAAATATATTGATATAAAAGTAAAATGATGAGTATATAATATAATTTCTGTAATGAGGTTTAGTTACTAAATCTCATTTGTAGACAATGGTGGCAAAGAAAAATTATTTTCTGTCTTTCAATTATTGGGACTAGGTAATGTCTTTAAAGTGAGCAGATCTAACATGTAACTAGAAACAAAGGAAGTAATGGAAAACTACATTGGAGGATAAAGAGAAAAAGACTCATCGATATCAGCAAGCAATAATCTAGTAAAAAGTATGAAAGAGGGAAGACTGATTAAATGGAAATACAAATTTCCCTGAAAAATTAATAGTAAGAAAGACTAAAATGTTCAGAGAGCAAATGTAAATAAATAATGAGCATTGGCTAGTTCAAAGAGAACTAAGCATGGCATCTGAATATAAAGACTGAGATACGGTCAAAGAAGTTGAAATACCTTTCAAAGGAATATTCAGAAAAAGTAAAAGCAAAGAGTTGTAGTGGGAGAATTAGAATTCTATGTGTAAAGATTGTAATGAGGCCAAAATCACAATCCCTTGCTTTGAAAATCAAACATATGATGATGCAGAAAAACAAAACAAACAAACAAAATCATTAGTTTCAAAATATTGATAGGCATGAGGATTGACAGGATTTTCAAAATAAAAAAGTATACAGTTATGCACCTTGAAGAATATCTCTAGCTCTAATATAAAATTTCTAGTTTGAATCTAGAAACGTGATAGAATTTCTTGGACCATCCCCTAGTTGTAAAAGCTGTCACTTGACTAAAATGCTAAATAAAGATAAATTCTAAAAATAACAACAGTATCAGAGCTTTTATATTGCACTTGTTCCTTGGAGGAAAATTTTAAGTTTTTTGATGATATTTCATATGGTTTAAAAAAAATGACAGGAATAAGGAAATCCAATTCTTTTTGAATGGCCAATTCACAGAAAAATAATTATTTCTTCCAAAAACTGAGTAACTGAATAAATTGGAAAATTGGAAGGTGTTACCTTTTTCAATGTCACTTCTTTGATGAGGCACAAATCATTTTAACTCTTCTTTAGAATGATTACCTTTTCCTAGTTAGGAGAAGACCTTTTGGCAACCTATTCTTTCACTGGATACATATGTGTCATGTATGAATCTATTATGCATCCTCCCTCTCCCTTTTATACTTAAATAATAGATATGAAATTCATTTTTTTGTACTTATAAAATGAATATATTTCTCTGTGTGAAAATACTAATGGAAAAGAAGATTTCACAATGTTTAACAGTCTCACAAAGGCAATGTACTGCTGTGCTGATTTTAGTCTGAAGCAGTTAAACTCAAATTATAGTTTAACCCCCAGTAATAAGAACCATTTCATTTTAAAAATATTTGTTGTAAAATTAAAACAGATAATGGAGTGTAACTGCATGAAGAGAAGCTCTGCTGTGTTTATACTCACTAGGGAATACACTCGAAGATGGTGAAAATGCACCAAAAATCACATACGTAGACATGCCTTGATGTATAGAAAAAAATATTCTATGTGAACATAAAATATGTGACAAACTTTCATTTGCACCAGGTAATTGGTACCCCCTCTCGAAATTGCCATTCTTTATGGTAAAAAAAATGTGACAAACTAAAGATATTGAGTTAGATATAAATCGGCCAAAGAACACATGCCTTCGACACATACAAGATCACTATATATCTATGACAAAAAATAATAATAATTTTGCTTAAACAGAAAATCAGATTGGAGGAGCAGCCATACATTATCTAAATTATCCACAAACACATTTTATACAACAAAATAATTTCATGTGAACACATAATCAAATCAGTACATCAAACATAACACAACACAAACTACATCTAACCATCTGACACTGACAAATGTGAATACTAGGTTTGTAAAACACAAAATAACCACATTTTATAGAATGTGTACTCTAGCCTTAGGAAGATA
This sequence comes from Pteropus alecto, assembly GCF_000325575.1. Classification (NCBI taxonomy): domain Eukaryota; kingdom Metazoa; phylum Chordata; class Mammalia; order Chiroptera; family Pteropodidae; genus Pteropus; species Pteropus alecto. The sequence goes on from NW_006434839.1 coordinate 21,359,008, forward strand.
TGTTTTCAAAGACAGGCTCCACCAATTAAAATTTGTAGATTTTTGACAATTTACTTAACCTCTCTTTGTTTCAGATTTCTTATCTGTAAATTTGCGAAAAGTAATATATCCAATAGGGTTATTGTTAAGATTTAATGAAATCACATGTGCTTTAATGTTGTGCGTGTCTATATATAGCAGGGATAAAGTAATGTAAGTTTTTTAAAGTTAGATTTTGTATAGAGTTATTCTCTGAAATTCTTATGGTATTTATTTTTAACTAATAATAAAATCATCAACATACAGAAAAAGTGCATAGGCTCTGCAGACAGAAAAGCCTACAGACTAAGCCTGGCCTTCTCCACTTACTGTGGACAAATTATGTAATGTCTCTAAGTCTTAGTATTCTCATATGCAAATTGTGGATAAAAGTACTTATTTTGAAATTTTTTTGAGAAATTTAAAATGAAATAATGTAAACAAAAAAGCATCTGGAACAAATGACTGATAAGTTTTAATTTGTTTTGTGCATATGTCATCACAAACCAACCAGCTTGAAAAAACATGACAAAATTAACCTTTATACATTTCTCTATTATTCATTGTACCTAATACATACATGTTTGCTGAAAAAAAGATAGTGGAAAATAATGACCAGGAATTATGAAATACTTCTCCAAAGACTGAATTCCTGGTAAAGTAACATGAAAATTACTTCTACTGAGAAAATTTCATTTAAAAATTACTAGGTAGTCATAGTTACATCAATATCAAGACTCCTTGACACCTTCCCTCCTTTAATTTTTTTTTTTTTTTTTTTTTTTTTTTTTTGTGGGAGAGAGGAGGACATCAGCAAATTCTTTCTGTCACACAAATTTAAAACAACAGTCTTTTGTTGACTGGAGAAATTCAAACAGTGGCGAAATAATTCAAAGCAAATTGTCTACCTTAAAATTTTAAATCTTAGTCTATAGCCATGCCACCCTGAACATACCTGATCTTGTCTAATCTAGGAAGCTAAGCAGGGTTGGGCCTGGTTAGTACTTGGATGGGAGACTACCTAGGAATACCAGGTGCTGTAGGTGTTTTAAAAATTTTTTTAAATCTTATATTTAATAAAATAAATGTCACCTTAAAAGCACAGCAATCTCTAGGAGGTAGAGATCTTTAGATCATTGGTTAAGGTTGTGGTGGCCTTTCCTTCTTTCTTCCCAAGGCCTTCGGCTTCTTCTAGGCCCCAAGTTTTCCAGGAGCTAGAAAAACTGTCTTTTTTCAGGACAGGACTGGAAAGGCAGTGGCCTCTATGCAGAGAGGTACCCTGCATTTTGTGTGAGTCTGACAAAATTGTGCAAGGTACCTGAGACCAGGGGCTAGAAAGTGCAATAAACATCTATCAAGACAGAATTGTGGAACAGCAGAGTTGAGCCCTCATGAGGGAAGTTCAGAATGACTCCTCCAATATCTTGAGAATACGTAAGTCCTTTCTGCTATGCAACATGGAGTGATTTAATAACTAAAACATTTTAGGCCCCTAACTTTTTTAGGCTCCTCGATTCAGTATTAAATGTGGTTCCAATATGTGGTCACAATATGGTTAAATGGGAGTAAAGAAATAGAGAAAATAAAATAAAATAAAGTGACTTAAATAATGAGTTGTTCCATAGTACTGGCAGCATATACAAAATACCAGAAGAACACAGATGTAGTAGATAGATTCTACTTGGCTGCATGCAATTAGAGAAGATTTCAAAGAAGAGGTGACCGTTAAGTAGTGTTTTGAAAGCTGAAATGATAAAGAGAAGGTGGAGAAAAAAAGTAAGTTTTTCTGAGCATCAAATAAATGCAAATTCATGGAATGGCATGATGTACTCAGGGAATAACAATTACAAATAGTACAGTCAACAAATCAAAGGTAACGTATCTTAAAATAAAGGGAGGAAAGTGCTGAAAAATAGTGACTCAAGAAAGTATGTATTGTGAGACCAAGAGCTCATGGTCAGATGTAGTTGTTAGACTCAAACAGCCTAAGACATTTAAGGTTTTCTGGAGATCCCAACTTACTCTTCTACTGAACAGGAAGAAATAGGATGCTTTTATCTAGAATTCTGATGTGATTCCAAATTTGAAATCTTCAGCAGTGACAGAAACAAGTAGATTTTTCAGGGGCATCTACCTGAATGTTAATGAGTCCAGTTTTAGGTTCTGCTATGCAATAAGCTAGCAAGTGAACAGTTATAAGCAGAATTCAAAACATACAAATTAGAGTCATCTTTATGACAATGCTCAATTAATTCAGTATAAATCAAAATAAACTAGCTGCCAGGAATGAAAATAATGAATGCTCAGATTTTTCTTTATTGATTTTCCTAATACAATGAGCATACATTTTATTAGTACAAAGAACAGTCACTATGCTATATAGAAGATATGGTGGAGCAATGCCAGGGATTCTTCACCTGAATACTCAATTGGAACTGAATCATAAGTAGAATTCAAATGAGTCTACACTCAAGAGAAGCATTTCAACAGAGAAAAACAAAACAATACAAAACCTGAGTAAAGCCTTCTTCCCACATCCCCCAAACAGCTTATATCCCAGCGGGTGAAGAAGAGTTATTAAAAGTAAAAAAATAGTAAATTTTATAGTATGTTAAAAGGTGATAAATGTTATGAGAAAAATTAGAGAAGGACATGAGTGATTAGTCAACATGGCTGTAGAATTGCGAATTTAAACAGGATTGTCAGCACAGACCATATTGAGAAAGTAGCATTTAAGCAGATTTGAAGGAGGTAACGAAGTTAGCCACACAGCAATTTGGAGGAAAAACAATTCAGGCAAAGGAAACAGCCACAGCAAAGGCCCTGAGGAGGGAGCATGCCTAATGTGTTTGAGAAACAGCAAGAGGCTAATGTGGCAAGTACAGAGTAAAGAAGAGAGAGGGTATAAGATATGAGATCAGATTGTATATGGTATTGGAGACCATTTTAGGTTTTTAAATTGTACTGTTATGAAAATGGCAGCAGAACCTGGGTAAAATGGAGGGCTTTGACTATTGAGCTGGTATGATCCAATTTAGGTTTTAAAAGTACCTAACTTTTAAAAACAGGCTGTAAGGAATCAAGTATGGCGTCAGACTAAGTAGAAGGCAATGACAAAAATCAAGGCAGAAAAGATGGTGGCTTGAAACAATGGTGGCTTGAAAAGAGGGTGACAGATATGGAGATCGTAAGATGTGATTGAAATCTGTCTACATGTTAGTGGAGCCCACATAGAGCCAACTCTACTTATATATATCCTATATATATATTTTTCAATTAGAGTTTATATTCAATATTATTTTACATTAGGTTCAGGTTTACAGCATAGTGGTTAGACATTTATATAACTTATAAAGCGATCCCTCAATACCTTGCACACACATGACACTATACCTAGTCAGTACAGTATTACTGACTATATTCCCTATGCTGTACTTCACATTCCCAAGACTATTTTGTAACTAAAATTTGTACTTAATCCCTTTCTCTTTTTCACCCAGCCCCCAACCTCTCTCTTATTTGTCTGTCAACAGTTAGTTCTCTGATATCTATGAGACTATTTCTCTTTTGTTTATTTTGTTCTTTAGAATCCACATATGAGATCACATAGTATTTGTCTTTCTCAGACTTATTGCACTCAGCATATCTTCCAGGTCCATTCATGTTGTCACAAATGGTAAAATTTCATTTTCTTTTTAATGGCTGAGTAATAGTCCATTGAATATATATACCACCTCTTCTTTATCCAATCGTCTATTGATGGGCACTTAGGTTGCTACCATTTCTTGGCTATTGTAAATAGTGCTTTAGAGGAGACAGAGATGCATATATCTTTTGAATTAGTGTTTTTGGTTTTCTTTGGGTAAATATCCAGAAGTGGAATTGCTGGTTCATAAGGTAATTGTAATTTTAATTTTTTAAGGAACCTCCAAAATGTTTTCCTTTGGTGAGCATACCAATTTATAATCCCACCAACAGCGCATGAGGATTCCCTTTTCTCCACATCCTCACATCAACACTTGTTGTTTTTTTGATTTACTGATAGCCATTCTGACAGGTGTGAGGTAGTATCTCATTGTGGATTTGCATTTCTCTAATGATTAGTGACATTGAGTATTTTTCATATATCTACTGGCCAACTGAATGCCCTTTTTGAAAAAATGTCTATTCCTGTCATCTGCCCATTTTTTAATTAGATTTTCTTTTTTTGGTGTTGAGTTGTATGAGTTCTTTATAAATTTTGGATATTAACCCTTTATCAAATGTATCATTGGCGAATATCTTTTCCCATTTGCAAGGCTGTCTTTTCATTTTGTTGATGGTTTCTTTTGCTGTGCAAAGTTTTTAGTTTGATGTAGTCCCATTTATTTTTTCTTTTGTTTCCCTTGGCCAAAAAGATATATCAGAAAAAATATTACTTAGAGCAATGCCTATGTTTTCTTCTAAGAGTTTTATGGTTTTGGGTTTTATATTTACATCTTTAATCTATTTTGAGTTTATTCTTGTATATGGAGTAAGAGAGTGGTCCAGTTTTTTTTTCATTTTTCTGTCAATTTTCCCAATACCATTTATTGAACAGACTGTCTTTATCCCACTGCATATTCTTGCCTCCTTTGACATAGATTAAATGACCATACACGCATGGATTTATTTCTGGGCTTGCTATTCTGTCCCATTGATCTATATTTCTGTTTTTATGCCAGTACCATGCTGTTTTGATTACTATAGCCTTGTAGTATAGTTTGACATCAGGTAGCGTGATACCTCCAATTTTGCTCTTCTTTCTTAAAACTGCCGTGACTATTTGGGGTCATAAATTAAATTTCATATAATTTAGGATTATTTGTTCTAGTTCTATGAAAAATGCCACTGGTGTTTTGATAAAGATTGCTTTGATCTATAGATTGCTTTGGGTAGTATGGACATTTTAACGATACTAATTTTCATCCATGAACATAGCATATGCTTCCATTTATTTGTATCTTCTTCAATTTCTTTCTCCAATGTCTTATAATTTACTGAGTACTGGTCTTTTATCTCCTTGGTTAAATTTATTTGTAGGTATTTCAGATTTATTTTTGAGGCAATTGTAAACGGGATTGTTTTCTTACTTTTTCTTTCTGATAATTTTTTATTGGTATATAAAAATGCAACCGATCTTTGAATATTAATTTTGTATCTGAGATGCCTTGTTAGCACAGTAGGTAGCATGTCAGTCTCATAATTTTGTATCTGGCTACTTCACTGGATTCATTTATCAGTTCTAATAGTTTTTTGGTAGAACCTTTAGGGTTCTCTCTATATATAGTATCATGACAGTTTTACTTCTTCCTTTCCACTTTGGAAATCTTTTTTTTCTTTTAATTGTCTAATTGCTGTGGCTAGAACTTCTAATAAAAATAGTGAAAGTGGACATCCTTGTCTTTCTCCTGATCTTAAGGAAAACGCTTTTAGCTTTCCTCCACTGAATATGATGTTATTAGCCATGGGTTTCTCATATATGGCCTTTATAATGTTGAGGTACATTCCCTCTATTCTCACTTTGCTGAGAATTTTTATCATAAATGAATGCTGAATTTTGTCAAACATTTTTTCTTCACCTATTGATATGATCATACGATTTTTAGCCTTCATTTTGCTTATGTGATGCATCACGTTAATTGATTTGCGGATGTTAAACCAACTTTGCATGCCAGGATAAATCCAACTTGATCATACTGTATGATCATTTTAATTCATTGCTAAATTCAGTTTGCTAATATTCTGTTGAGGATTTTTGCACCTGTGTTCATCAAGGACATTGGTCAATAATTTTCTTTTTTTGTAGTATCTTTGTGTGGTTTGGGCATCAGAGTAATGCTAGCCTCGTAGAATAAGCTCGGGACCCTTCCCTTCTCTTGAAATTTTTGGAATAGTTTCAGAAGAATAGGTGTTAATTTTTCTTTAACTGCTTTGGTAAAATTCACCTGTGGAGCCATCTGGTCCAGGACTTTTGTTCACTGGGAGTTTTTTGGTAACTAATTCAATTTCATTAGTAGGGGCACCACTCAGGCCAAGGTCAGCTGTTGCTTGTGACCAGCCCAGGGCTACCTGATGTGAACTATAAAGCTATCCATGGTTAGTTACTGCCTATGCTGGACCAGGAGGTGCATGGGAGAGGTCACGCTGTAAACCGAGGCCAGCTACCATCTGTTCAGGTCCCGGCGGAGCTCAGCAAAAGGGTCAAGGCACCTCAAGGCCTGAGGCTGCCTATTGTCTGCCCATAAGACTGAGCCACTGAAAAGAGGCTCAGGTGCTACTCGACTTGGGTGAGGCAGCGTCCCAAGGAGTCACCAGCATGGGGCAAGAGGATTTCACCAGGCCAATGAAGGCTCAGATTTGGCTGGTAGAAGGAGGGCTCAACACAGGCAAGATGGCACCTGCCTACTGGAGGCACAGAAGGAGAGATCAACAAAGAAACAATGGCAGGTGGCCCTCTAGCCCTTGCCCTGAAGTCACTCAACTCAGTCTTTCCTTGCATGTTTCTGGCACCTCTCAAGTCACCATCCCTCTATCAGAGCCCAGGGTGAGTGCCTGTGAGAGAGTGAGTCTGTGTACAGGCCTTTTAAGGAGACATCTGGGTTTCCAGCTGCCGTCCATCTCACCCAGATTATTGGAATCCCCACTGATTTTTTCACACCCAGATTTTGTGGGGACTCCTCTCTCAGCTCTGGAAGCCTGGGCTGTGGAGCCTGGTGTGGGGCTAGGGTCCCTCCTTCTTCTGGAGAAGGAAGGACTTCTGCAGCCAAGATATCTCTCCCAATGCTCAATCACTACACGTGGGTTTGGGGCTAGGGTCCCTCCTTCTTCTGGAGAAGGAAGGACTTCTGCAGCCAAGATATCTCTCCCAATGCTCAATCACTACACGTGGGTTTGTCTCTGCCCCTCCTACCAGTCTTGATGTGGACTCTTCTTTATGTCCTCAGTTATAGGAGTTCTATTCAGCCGATCTTCAGATGGTTCTCCAGGTTAATTATTCTATAATTAGCTGTAATTTTACTACAGCCATGGGAAGAGGCAAGTACAGCATTTACCTACTTTGCCATCTTGACTGGAACTCTTTATTTTTTTAAAAATTCATTCACTTTTTCCATTTATTTAGTTAATTATCAAGTATTTACTAAGCATGTATTATGAGCAAATCACTGTCTCAGGTAAATATTATCCTACAATTTTTGACTGGTATAGTGTCATTTACCATCTCTACTTTTTCACCACTCACTACAATAAAGTATCTTTAAGCTGTTGGTTTTAATATATTACTTACATCCAAAAACATCTACAGTCAAGGCAAGATAAGATGAGCTATAACAATAATGACTGTCTCTTAACAGATAATACACTGAAACAAATACAAGAATTGGAAAAATAGAAGTAGAAAGCTCATTAGGCACCCATAACGCTGGGGGAAGACAAAGGACAGGAAAGGGGTGGCCAATGATGTTGGCCATAAATTCAATATTAATGAATCAACAATATATATTAAGTAAGGTGCTTTTAAAGAGAAATGTATATAAAATAAGGTTATGTATTTATCAATTGATGAAAACATTGTGACCAGAGGCTCACAGGACATAACCCTGTATTTCTCCTAGGAGAAGTGATTCACTATTCGCGAATTCAGTGTTTGCAGTGAATTTATAGAGCATAATTACTGTGAATAATGAGAATTAACATTAACTGCATTTATGTATGGGTGAACAGTGATTTTTTTTTATATACAAATTTCAGAATGGAAAACTCCAAAATTTTCATAGCTGGTAGGAATGCACAGAACACTCTCTCTAGTTAAGAATACAATCCTTCATACAAAAGCATGATTGACATTCATTTTAACCATATGGTTCCATCAATTCAAAGTGTTTGAATAACTGAGGTCTAATGGAAAGAACAGAATCTTAAGAAACAGTTAAATATTAGCTGAAATACTAGTGGTGTGGGCTTTGGATGTACTTAAACTTTATGCCGCTTTATAACATAAGTGTTTATGAATATTATACCAGAAAATGTACCTAACACAATGCCGAAATTATAGTGCTTGCTTAATGAACAGTAGTGTCCTTTGTTCTCTGTTAAATTCCCATGGAATTGCTTATAAAATTCCCAGAGGGGAGATTTGAACAACTAAGCCTCTCGAGTTTGGGAAAAGACCACTACAAAGACAGTAATGGTAACCTGAATTAACTTTGTTTAGTGATAGGAAGGTGAAGTATATGTACCATGTTGACAAAGATACCGTCAGATTTTTGTGGCAACTATCAGGATGCTTAAAGGTAATGTTTATTCTGTTACCACTTTTTTCTTCCTTTCAAAAGTAAGCAGGAGAAGTTAAGCAGTCATCAATGTAATCATTGCACGTGAAACACAAAAAGCAACATTTTATCTGTTTTCCTAATTGTTGCCATAGAATATTGAAGCCAAACCTCACAGCTATTGATAATAACTAGACATACCTTATCAACTGCCAACACAACCTCTTTCCAAATGTACAGTGAGGTCACCTATTTATTCAGCAAGTGCTTATTAAGTACCTACTATGTACAAGCATTAAGCTAGGTACCAAGGATATGAAGATGAATAAGACAGAGCTCTTAGCCTCAAACTTCCATTTAGTCAGAGTCACAGTCACTTTATGCAAAACTATATCTAGTTTTATAATGCAATATCATAGGCTTGCACATCCAATTGGACTATGTGAAAATTGCCCAGTGGAGATTGCTTAAGTGGTTCAGAGTACTGCATGTCTATGGTCTATATACTCCCCATGCTATCTGAAAGAAGCAAAGAGTCATTAAGATGGGGAAGGCCTGACAGGACTCTCTAGTCAAATGGAAATGGTACATACAGGAGTCAACTAACCTACTCTTAGTGATATTCTGTTTTACATGAATAAATAGCAGCTTCCCCTTTGGGGAAAACTTCCCTCCAACTCCACCACCCAAAGTAAAGATACATCCCTCAATTCACAGATGTTCCTTAAATGCTTCTTCCTGATTTACTAATACTTTGGCTAAATAGAAATCTGATGATTTTCTTAGGCTACTCCTGCTCAGTAGGCAAAACTCAAGGCAGTCTTTGTAGTCTCAACCAAAACTCCCCTTAAGAGCCATGTTACATTTTTACTAAGTCTTGGGACAGTTGCTAATAGTCCAACTATATGGTCTGCCACCTAGAAGACCACAGATTGGCAGATTAAAGACACCTACACCTAGGGCTGCAAACTATAGGGAAAAGATTGTAGCTGCTGATCAGATAGTCTGGGTTACTCCTATAGAAGACAACAGTAAGAACATGTTCTCTGATGAGATTGACTGGACTCAAGATTTTGATCAAGCCTGCCCCAGCCCGATCACCACCACTACTACTTGGATCCATCATCATACTAAACATGGTAGTACATCTACCATCAAAAACTGGACACACAATAAAGAACTCTATGTTTCTGATACAGAAGCAGCCACCGCATGCCAAATTTTCAACACTGGTCAAAATTTGGTACATTGGTGTAGTGGTACATGAGGCAATATTTTACATATTGTTTTTCAAGAACTTTAAAGGGTCTAAGATGAAAACTAACAAGTTAGCCAGTTTCCTGAACTCCAGTTCCCACAGAGTGATACAAAGAGGGCCAAGTGACAACTGCATACACAGTGATTATGTTATGGGAAAATATCAGTAATCTTAGGGAACCTGGATATTTTATAATGGGAAATAAGCTTGTCTCATGTTTACCCCAGAGAAATACATTATCTTTAATATAATGGACAGCGAACAAACCTGTTCTCTGCTCCCGAAAAAGGCTATATCTCTATCATCCACAACTGTTCACTCTTGGAAATATTCTGAAACAAAAGAGCAAACAGTTCCTCTGCTCATAAAATGTGTAGAAACATGAGAGAACCATGGAGAACTATCTCCTAATAGCATTGACTTCACTTGCTCCGGAAAATTGACTATATGGGATCTCTGTGCCACTCCCAGGGCTACTGTTGGTACTTCACTACTGTTAGCAGTTTTCAGATTACAGTGGCATTGTTCCAGTCTAATTAGCCAACCCTGGCCACACTACTGTAGCCCCTGAAACATAAATGTGTCATATTTCAACTTCTGGATCATCTACAGTGACAATAAAATGTAACAATAGTGTATCTTTTATCACAAAGGTCACCCACAATAGACTGAAAAACAAGTTATTTGACAAACAGTTCCTGTTCCTTGCCTACCACGGGCATCTGACCTGTCAGAAACTGGAAGAGCTTCCTCAAAAAGCAATTCAGAAAAAAAAAAAAAAAAAGATTTCTGATCCTATCTCCTTCATCTCCTCTTAGTCCCCATACCTCATAGAGTGGTTCTGTCATTGAATGCAGCTGTCCACAGAAAGAGTTTATCTCTTTTTGACCATCCCCTGCATGATAATCAGGATGAAAGGGAGAAGGGTTATACAGACCTATTTTGAAAATTTGGAATTCCACTCTAATCATTGCTGAATATGATACTCTGTTCTTTACGAGCAATCGCCAGCCAGCCTGGTTAGTATACCTTCCAGGTGGCAATCCAGTTATAAGGGACCAAGGGAATTCAAACTTAATTGTACTTCAGTCTCCTATACACTATAGTTAGATTAACATAATCTTAGACCATAATTATAATGACCACTGGATTGAGTATATTGTTCATCCAGCCCCCTATAATGGCACACGAGGGCACTGGGAAAGGAGTACCTTAGACCCAAGGAAGTGGGAGAAGAGAGGAACGATCAATGTTCCTTGACCCTTAAATCTCATTTAAATCTTCCTTATATGAATGCATCTGTTTCTCTTGATGAGCATTGAACCTTGGGTTATGGAGTGTATGGCGATCAAAGTTTCAGGTATTCAGTGACTTTGCCCAGGTAACTTAACCAAACTAATGTAAAATGGTGGTCCAAATAAAGCTTAGCAACAAATCTTAAGTAGGAAAAATGGGCACCTTTCAGTTATATGTTTTTATGTGAGGGAGAATGGGCCATAAAATACCTCTCCACTGGAGCGTTGTTTTTTTGTCCATCTATTTCCCTCCATAATTATTGGTAATGACACCAAAGATTAGCATGTCAGTCTAAGCTCCCTTGTGTAGGTCATAATGGATAATTGACTGGCCTGACACTTAGCTTGACTGACTAAAATAAGACTTACTAGTCTTTCTTGGTATTTACTCAAAATTGGCTGAGTCTAAGATTCTGGGGGCATAACTGAGATCAACACTGCAGGTTGTCCTTATCCTATTGCTTAAAATCCTATTAATAGTAATCTTAGTTAAATACTTTATGAAACAAATTGAATCTCAATTTCTGTCAGATTAATCAGAATGGCCAATAAGGCAGCCAACTCATGAAAATTTACCAAAAGCCAAGATAGTGGATGTGGTAGACAAAATAATGGCGTCCCTAAAATGCACATATTTTAACCCCTAGAATCTATGAAATTGTTACAATATATTACAAAGATGAATTAATGTTGCAGATGAAATTAAGATTACTAATCAACTGACCTTAAAATATGTAGATTACCCTGAATTATCCAGTAGGTCCACTGTAATCAGAGAATTCTTAAATGTGGAAGAAGGAAGCAGATGAGGTACTGTGATGTGATGTGAGAAGACTCAACTGGCCACGGTTAGCTTTGAAAATGGAACAGGCCCAAGAGTCAAGAAGTGTGATGGCTTTTAAAAGTTGGAAAAGAGTAAAAAACAGATTCTCCCCTGGAGCCACCAGAAAGAAACAACCTTGCTAATACCTTGATGCTACCTGGCAAGATCCATTTCATAGATCCAGAACTGTAAGATAATAAATATGTATTGTCTTAAGGCACAACATTTGTGGTAATTTGTTAGAGCAACAATAAGAAACTAACACAGCATGGAGTTCAGGGGTGGAAAAGACATGGCCCCTTGACCATCTGGCCCTCTTACAGCTCTTACAAATGCACCAAGAATTCAAGATCTTATCCTATCTCCACCTGATCCATTGCTCAGGATTGTGTTTACAGCAAGGAACCTTGACAAATGAGGTATTATATCTCTCTCTGGAACAATGAAGAAGCTTGTTTACTGCTTTCTATAAAAGTGGCAGATTAAATAGCTCAGTGTTCCTCAGCTGCAACGTATACCTACTATGTGTACAACATCTATCTGGGCCATACTGTCCAACAGCACTTGGGAGCAAGGGACTTGATGCAAACATGCTGACTGATGTTAATGCTATAACTAATACATTCTTTTGTCTGTGACCTAGGAGTTTCATGTCTTTTGCCAGCATCCACGAAAGAGTAATAGGTTGACTCTTAGATTGTAAGTAGGATAAAATCAAATACCAAACCTCATACTTTCTGGTTAATCTAATAGAACACTGAGCATCTCATACTTCAGTATAGAAATTCCATTCTCCAAATTGCCACAGATTAGGGGTATAGAAAAAAACAATATAGCATTTTAAAAAAGTTTTCTTACTACTCTCCTGTTGTGTTCAAGAAATGATATGCATAAGTGGTTAATAGCCACTTACAAGTTCTTAATTCTGGTTCTCCTATTTATATAGTTTGAGTGTTTATATAATTCATCTGCCAAAATGAGAATAGCAATAGGTACCTCACAAGGCTGTCGAGACGTTAAATGAATTAATACATATAAGGTGATTAGAAGAGCTGGCACACAGTAACACTCAATGAATTTTAAATATGTTTATTACTAACCATAGTTCGATGGCATTTGGTCAGGATGGGTGAGCATTCAAGGGGTGGCAAAGAAGGAACACTGTCCTTCTAGTTCCAAACCTCTTACTATAACAATTTCTTTATAACAAAGACCTGGATACAATATAAAATGATGTTTTATAATAATATTTAAGCAGGGTATAGAATATTGAAAATCAAATTTTAAACAGAAGTCACTCAAGATAGAGCTCCAAAGCAGAATTTATTTAATAAACCTGACTTGTTATTTCTGTTATAGTTTTCAATGCATTTGAGTAAAAGAAATCTGATTAACACTATAATTTAATTTACTTAAGGGAGCTTTAATACTCTAAAACTATTGTTATGAGATTTATCCGCAGAAGTAAATAAAATAATTATGAAGTTGCTTAAATGACTACATAAGCCATTTTAAAAGAGGGATATATTTTTTCTTCATTTCAATGAATGTTTAAAGCTCTCCTGCAAGCTCTTGCTAACTCTATTGATCTGTGAAACACAGTGCACTCCAGGGAGGCAATTCAGTTGACATTCTATATCAATTGATGAGATATATAACAACCATACAATTTGGTAATTAAATGTCTTACAAACCTCTTAAATGATTGAACGTCAAAAAAGTCAAATGGGATAAAACATACTGTTTTTTTGTTCTCATATTAATGATATAAACAATAATGTTAAAATGTAGGGCATAAGAAAATTATAAGGAAATATTTAAAGATAACGTATATATGAGATATCTAGCTCATGACACGATTGAAGATACATGTAATATTTTCTTTTTAGCATGCACTATGGTTTTCTATTCTTAAATCCTTTGCTTTTAAAGTTGTTAGAGAAATATTTCAAATCATTTATTTGCATATGCAAAGGAAAACATGTGGAAAAGTTTAACTATAATCAGTAAAGATAAAGTATAGCTAAGAAACATGGATTATAGAGAAAGCTATCATCTGAATCTCAGTTTACTGTATTTTCATAAATTTTTCTTTAACAATATAACAATGAAATACTGAACAATTTAATAAGAATGCTTGAGCAATGTGGCACCTAGTTAATTGTACATAGCAATAAATTACACGCTAGTTAGAGAATTGCAACTGAGTGGGAATTTAATACTTTTTCTATTTTATTTTAATATTTTTTCTTTTGGGAGGAAAATACATGTTCACTGAAGAAAGTTTAAATCATACAGAAAAGTATATATAAGAAAATGAAAATCTTATAGGTATCCCCTAGAAATAACCATTGATATTTTGGTGTGTCTGTGTGTATGTGTGTGTGTGCATTGTATATATTTATATATAAATTTCTAGTAACTTTTCTATGATTAAGCAATTTAAGTAATATTTACGTTATCGAAATAGTGTATTGTAAACTACATTACTGACTTAACCTAAATGTTCTTCATTATTCCATTATTTAGATGTGCTATAATTTATTTAATGAGTTTCCTTTCCCATGGTTATTTAGATTGATTCCTCATCTGCAGTATGAGGAAACAAGAATCCATCTATCTAATTGCATAATGTACAGTAGGACGACAAGGAGTCGAACCAGAGAAGCAGTTACCTTCAGATGAGAATAAAATGATAGCTTAAATCTCTTTTCCATTCCCTTCAAAATCCTTCCAAAAGTGAAGTTTTATTTGTGTGTGCAAATGCGTGTGGGGTGGGGGAGAGGAGCACTGGAAAAAGTGAAGTAAATTCTACACTTCTCATAAACTTCTAAGACTATATCTTTCCCAACCTAAGCGTATAAGTGGCTACTGTGATTTTCTTAAATTGTTTCAGAGGACAAAAATCACAGAAACCATTTTTCTATTTTTTTAATAACCTTTCTGAATTCTTGGAAGATAAACTCCCATCCTTATTTTCCCCCTTAAGCTCCTCGAGTCCTCTTTCCTAATCAGACCCTGTATTATACAAATAAAGACCCCTGTAAAGTGAAAATCTGGTTAGGATCCAACTCTTCAAAAGATGATTTAAATAAGTATATTAGCATAGTTATAGCTCCAAGTAACAAAAAATCTAAATAAAAATGGATTAAGTAGAAAAGAAAGTTACTATCTCACTTGGACAAGAGGTAAGAAGGGCTCCAGGTATAACAAATAACCAAATATTAAATTTATTTATTTATATGTTTAATGAAATTATTTAACATTATTTAATACTTATTAATTTAATAATAGACTATAAATGATTTCTGGCAAGGGAATGGAAGTATGATAATTGGCCAAAACTAGTCAGTATCCATCCATGGGAGCTGGGGATAGGGGTCAGTTTCCCATGGAGTATATGCTATGTGGAATAATGATCTCAACATCAGTGTTCTGTTAGTAGAGTAGAAAGAATGCTGGAGCAACAAGCAGAATGACCATACAGGCTCACCCAAGACAGAGCCAGCGTACACACGTGTTTTCTATGGTAAATAATAGAATCCTTTTGACTGTGAAAAGTGTCCTGAATAATGTATAATATGGTTGTCTAGCTATAAGTTGTATATTTTTAATATTTCAGAATTAAGTCCTAATGTACCTTTGTTAATAATTATATAATTGCTAAACCTGTAGTGAAAATAAAAAGGTTTCAGAATGCATGGTCAGCCTAATAAAATTTTAAAGCAATTATAAAGCAATCCCTTTCAAGTGACTGAAGTACTAATTATAAATCATTCTTGCCAATT
Source organism: Pteropus alecto (assembly GCF_000325575.1). NCBI lineage: Eukaryota > Metazoa > Chordata > Mammalia > Chiroptera > Pteropodidae > Pteropus > Pteropus alecto. Next base: position 21,374,481 of record NW_006434839.1, read on the forward strand.
TTTAAAATTGATTTAATGGATTCTTACTAACATTTTCATACCTTAGTTCATGTTTTTCCATTTGAAAGAAGTGATTTATTTTTAAATATATCCTATAATTCAGAAATTAATTTATTTAGACTTTGTTAGCTTCTAAACATTTAATATACAGAGTGATAAACTGCACCATAAACTTCTTTATGCTTAAATACATACTGTGTTTTGGGTCACAAATGGAATTACATGAGAAGAGAGGCTCTTTAACAGTCCTGGGCGATAGAGCAATGGAGGGCTTTGGATCTAGCCTGCTTTTGTTCAAATCTGAGCTCTGCCACACAGGAGCTGTACAACACAGCAAATTATTGAACCCTCTGGGCCTCACTCTTTCTTCTGTGAAAAGAGAATAATAAAAGTCTCTACCTCACAAGTATCTAATTCATAAGTTGTGAGTATTCAATGAATTAATATTGGTGAATCACTTAGAAAAGTACTCAGTACTTAATAAAAGTCAGATGATATCATCATCATCATCACCACCATCATTATCACCATCATCATGTGAAGCCCAGGGTAATGTGCTCTCTGAGGGACCAGACACTAAGGCCAAATGAACACACTATCCCCAAACTACTACTATAAATAGACAATAAAATATTTTGAAAAGTGGAATTAAGTGTAATAAAGAAGGAATAAGGGCCGACCAGAAAGAAGGTAGACTATAAAGAAATCATAAGTGAGATCAGGAACTGATTCACAAAATGCACCTGTTGTACTACTAGTTCCTCTTATCTACACTTTGTCATGTAACTAAACATCTATAATATATTGTTAAAGGAACTCAGGCTTCTCAGAGCCTCAGTGCAATGCTCTCCTCATTTCAAGAAAACTTTTCTTAACATATAACTTCCTGAAGGCAAGTTCAAATTGAAAACCAAAATCTGAAAGGAAATAAATGGTTGTAATTCAGAGTAAATAAGATGTAGTTCTGGATAGAGAAATGGACTTTGACATATCTGATTAACAGAGAAATACGTAGACTATAACAATAAAGATAAATATATATAAAATGTAGGGGCATTAGAACACTAAGAATATAAAATTACAATTGTGTGTTGCTTAATGACGAGGATATGGTATGAGAAATGAATTGTTAGGCAATTTTGTCATGCAAATATCACAAAGTGCACAATTGCTCCGAAGCTACATCATGTCACTGTACTGAATACTATAGGCAATTGTAACATATTGGCAAGTATTTGTGCATCTAAACATATCTAAACATAGAAAAGCTACAGTAAAAATGTTATAAAATATAAAAAATTGTATACCTGTATAAGGCACCTACCATGTACACTACTGTAGACTTTATATGCACTGTACACTTAGGCTACACTAAATTTATAAAATTATAATTTTCTTTCTTCAATAATAAATTAACTTTAGCTTACTGTAACTTTTTTACTTTAAAAACTTTAATTTTTAAAATTGTAGACTTGTAATAATACTTAGCTTAAATCAAACACAGATGTACAAAAATATTTTCTTTACATCTTTATTCATAAACATTTTCCTTTTTTATTTTTTACTTTTTAATATATTTGTTAAAAACTGAGATACAGACACACACATTAGCCTACACAGGGTCAGGATCATCATTGTGACTGTCTTCCACCACATTTTATCCAACTGAAAAGTCTTCAGGAACAATATCCCCTATGATAACAAAGCCTTCCTTTAGAAAACCTCCTGAAGGACTGCCTGAGGTTATTTTTGAGGGGTCACTCTTTTCAGAAATATGTCCAAGATGGGATTGCTTAGCGTTTTTCTGTTTTTCATCATAGATTTGCTTATAAGCAGGTAATTCACCAGAACATCCCTCTCTATTAATAAAAATCTTTTGGTGTTGGAGCCCATGTTTTTAAAATTTTTAAGGAGCTTGTTAAGGTCTGCAAAAGATCTGCCAAATCCTTCACTGTGAAATTTCTTGGAGGTTCTTATTTTTCTTCTCCTGTAGTTTCCTTTTCTCTTGCCTCTTCTTCGGCTATGCTTTCCTGTTCCAGTTCCAACAACCCCTCATTAATCAGTTCCTCAGGAACCAATCCAGGAGCAACTCAATGCCATCCTCATCCACAGCCAGGTTAAAATTGTTTGCATTCTTAACCACAGCATTGTTAATTTTTGCAACCTACTCACAGTTGGCAAATCTTTTGAAGTTAAGAACGAATCTCTTGAGTGTCTTCTTCCAGATGCCATTCATATACTCCTTAGTGACATCACCCCAAGCTCAAGCAAGGTTCTCGATGCAGTCATATATGTTGTAATCCTTCCAGAACAGCTTCTGTGTCTTCTTCAGTTGTAGCAATAGCCTGGGCCAAAGTCCTCCTCAAGCAGTGGGCCTTAAAACTGCTATAACTTCTTAATCCATTGGTTTGAATAAAGAAGTGGTATTTGGAGAGAGAAATACCACTTTGATATTGGGATGAGGGTCATCAAGAAAAAGTGAATGTCTTGGAGCATTATCAACAATAAGCAAAATCTTGAAAGGTATGTTATTCTCAAAATAGTACTCCATTTCACTGACATAGCAATTCAGGAGGACACCTTGGAAGAGAAGCTCAGTCACTTGTGGCTTCTTTTTTTTTTTGAAATTTTAATTAGTTTCAAGTATAAAGTACATTGGTTACGCATTTATATAGTTTAAAAAACAATCCCCCTAATCGCTCCTCTTCTCCTCTGGTTTTCCACCTAGCCAATATATTAATACTAACTACATTCCCTATGCTGTGCTCCCCATCCCTGAGACTATCTATCAACTAGTCATTTGTACTTCTTTAACTCTTCACCCCATTCTTCCAGCCCCCAACCCCCACTATATTTGTTTCTTTTTGATTAGTTTGTTCTTTTTGTTCCTTAGATTCCGCATATAAGTGAAATCATATGGTATTTATCTTTCTCTGTCTGACTTATTTCACTCAGCATAATAAACTCTAAGTCCACCCACGTCATTACAAATGGCAGGATTTCATTTATTTTGATAGCTGAGTAATATTCCATTGTATATATGAACCATAACTTCTTTATCCAATTGTCTGTTGATGGGCACTTAAGTTGCTTCCAATTCTTGGCTATTGTAAATAGTGCTGCCATAAATATTACGGTGCATAGATCTTTATGAATTATTATTTAGGTTTTCTTTGGATAAATACCCAGAAGTGCAATTGCTAGGTCAAAAGGTATATATATACATTTTTAATTTTTTGAGAAACCTCCAGACTGTTTTCCATAGTGGCTGTATCAATTTGCAATCCCATCAATAATATCTGAGGGTTCCCTTTTCTCCACATCCTCGCCAGCACTTGTTGATGAGTTCTTTGATTTATTGATGATAGCCATTCTGACAGATGTGAGGTGATTATCTCATTGCGGTTTTAATTTGCATTTCTCTGATGATAAGTGACCTTGAGCATCTTTTCATATGTCTATTAGCCATCTGTATTTCATTTTTGGAGAAGTATTTGCTCAGGTCTACTGCCCATTCTGTAATTGGATTGTTTGTTTTTTTGTTGTTGAGTTGTATGTGTTCTTTATATATTTTGGATGTTAACCTATTATCAGATGTATCATTAGCAGATATCTCTCCCAGTCAGCTGCCTTTTTGTTTTGTTGATGGCGTCCTTTGCTGTACAAAAACGTTTTAGTTTGATGTAGTCCCATTTGTTTATTTTTTCTTTTGTTTCCCTTGCCCAGGGAGATATATCCAAAAAGAAACTACTGTTAATAATATCAGAGAGTTTACTGCCTATGTTTTCTTCTAAAAGTTTTATGGTTTCAGGTCTTACATTTAAGCCTTTAATCCATTTTGAGTCTATTCTTGTATAAGGTGTAAGACGGTGGTCCAGTTTCTTTTTTTTGCATGTATCTGTCCAATTTTCCCAACACCATTTATTAAAGAGATTGTCTTTACCCCACCGGATATTTTTGCCTTCTCTGTCATAGATTAAATGATTACATAGGCATGAGTTCACTTCTGGGGTCTCTATTCTGTTCCATTGGTCTATGTGTCTGATTTTATGCCAGTACTATGTTGTTCTGATTACTGTAGCCTTGTAATATAGTTTGATATCAGGCAGTGTGATACTTCCAACTTTGTTCTTCTTTCTCAAGATTACCGTGGCTATTCAGGATCTTTTATAGTTCCATATAAATTTTAGGATTATTTGTTCTAGTTCTCTGAAAAATGCCATTGATATTTTGATAGGGATTGCATTGAATCTATAGATTGCTTTGGGTAGTATGGCCATTTGAATGATGTTGATTCTTCCTACCCATGAGCATGGTATATGCTTCCATTTATTTGTATCTTCTTCAAATTCTTTTTTCAATGACATAATTTTCTGAGAACAGGTCTTTTCCCTCCTTGGTTAATTTGATTCCCAGGTATTTTATAGTTTTTGATGCAATTGTAAATGGGATTGTTTTCTTAATTTCTCTTTCTGAAAGTTCATCAACGGTGTATAAAAATGCCATTGACTTCTGAATATTTACTTTTTAACTTGCTACTTTACTGAATTCATTGATCAGTTCTAACAGATTTTGGGTGGAATCTTTAGGGTTCTCTATATACAGTATCATGTCATTGGCAAATAATGAGAGTTTTGCCACTTCTTTTCCAATTCGGATGCCTTTTATTTCTCTTTCTTGTCTGATTGCTATGGCTAAGACTTCCAATACAATGATGAAGAGGAGCGGTGAAAGTCGGCATCCTTGTCATGTTCCTGATCTTAAGGAAAATGCTTTTAGCCTTTCCCCACTAAGTATAATGTTAGCCGTAGGTTTATCATATATGGCCTTTATTATGTTGAGGTATGTTCCCTCTATTCCCACTTTGCTGAGAGTTTTTTTATCATAAATGGATGCTGGGCTTTTTCTGCATCTATTGATATGATCATATGGTTTTTATCTTTCAATTTGTTAATGTGGTGTTTCACATTAATTGATTTGCATCCCAGGAATAAATCCAACTCGATCATGGTGTATAATATTTTTAATATATTGCTGAATTCGGTTTGCTAGTATTTTGTTGAGGACTTTTGCATCAATGTTTGTAAGAGATATTGGCCTATAGTTTCCTATTTTTTGTAATATCTTTGGTTTTGGAATCAAGGTAATGGTGGACTCATAAAAGGAGTTAGGGAACTTCCCTCTTCTTTAACTTTTTGGAATAGTTTGAGAAAAATAGGTGTTAATTCTTCTTTGAATCTTTGGTAAATTTTGCCTATGAAGCTATCTGGTCCAGGACTTTTGTTTTTTGGGAGGTTTTTGATTACAGATTCTATTTCCTTGGTGGTAACCGGTTGGTTCAGATTTTCTGTTTCTTCTTGATTCAGTCTGGGGAGATTATATGTTTCTAAGAATGTGTCCATTTCTTCCAAATTGGCCAATTTGTTGGCATATAATTGCATGTAGTATTTTCTTATGTTCCTTTGTATTTCTTTGGAGTCTGTAATTATTTCTCCTTTTTCATTTCTGATTTTTTTTTTTTCCTTTGAGTCCTCTCTCTTTTTTCCTTGATGAGTCTGGCTAAAGCTCTGCCAATTTTGTTTATCCTTTCATAGAACCAGCTCTTGGTTTCATTAATCTTTTGTATTGTTTTTCTAGACTATTTCATTTATTTCCGCTCTAATCTTTACTATTCCCTTCCTTCTATTCACTTTGGGCTTTGTTTGCTGTTCTTTTTCTAGTTCTTTTAAGTGTAAGATTAGATTGTTTATTTGAGTTTTTTCTTGTTTCTTGAGGTAGGCCTCTATTGCTATGAATTCCCCTCATAGGTCTGCTTTCGCTGTGTCTATAGATTTTGAGTTGTGTTTTCATTTTCATTTGTCTCCAGGTATATTTTGATTCCTTCTTTGATATTATTAATAACCCATTCATTATTTAATAGCATGTTATTTAGCTTCCATATGTTTGCATATTTTCCAGTTTTTTTCTTGTAGTTGGTTTCTAGTTTCATATCATTGTAATCGGAGAAGATGGGTGATATGATTTCAATCTTCTTAAATTTATTGAGGCTTGTTTTGTGTCCTAACATGTGGTCTAGCCTAGAAAATGTTCCATGTGCACTTGAGAAGAATCTATATCTTGCTACTTTGGGGTAAAATGCTATGAAAATATCTATTAAATCCATCTGGTCTAGTGTATCTTTTAGGTATATTGTTTTTGTTGATTCTTTGCCTGGAGGATCTGTCCATTCATGTCAATGGGGTGTTAAAGTCTCCTACTATAAGTGTATTTCTATTGATCTCTCCTTTTATGTCGGTCAATAATTGCTTTATGTATGCTTCTATGTTGGGTTACGGAATGCCCTTTTTGTCTCTTATACCCTTTATTTTAAAGTCTATTTTATCTAATATAAGTATCACTACCCCAGCTTTTTTTCATTTCCGTTTGCGTGAAATATCGTTTTCCATCCCTTTACTTTCAGTCTGTGAGTGTCATTTGATCTGAAGTAGGTCTCTTGTAGACAGTATATGGGTGTTGTTTTCTTATCCATTCAGTTACCCTATGTCTTTTGATTGGAGCATTTAATCTGTTTACATTTAAAGTGATTATTGATAGGTACATAGTTACTGCCATTTTATTATTCATATTTGTTATTTCTATTTTCTTTTTTACTCCTTCTCTTTTTGCAGAAGATTCTTTAACATGTCTTGTAATGCTGGCTTGTTGGTGATGAATTCCTCGAGCTTTTTCCTGTCTGGGAAACTGTCTCACCTTCCATTTAAATCAAAAGCCTTGCTTGGTAGAGTAATAATGGTTGTAGGTTCTTGCTTTTCATGACTTTGAATATTTCTTGCCAGTCTCTTCTGGTCTGCATAGTTTCCACTGAAAAGTCAGCAGACATTCTTATGGGGTACCCTTATAAGTAACTAACTGCCTTTCTCTTGCTGCTTTAAAGATTCTCTCTTTGTCTTTGAACTTTGGCATCTTAATTATGATGTGTCTTGGTGTAGGTCTGTTTGAATTCCTCTTGTTTGGGACTCTGTGCTTCCTGAACTTATATTTCTAATTCCTTTGCCGGATTAGGAAAGTTTTCTGTTATTATTTCTTCAAATAAATTCTCAATCCGTTGCTCTCTCTCTTCCTCTTCAGGTACTCCTATGATCCGAATATTTTTACATTTCATGTTGTCCCAGAGGTCTCTTAAATTATCCTCATTTTAAATTTTTTTTTACTTTGTTTTTCTGATTGGATATATTCTGCTACTTTGTCTTCACTGATTTGATCTTCTGCTTTGTCCAATCTACTGTTAAATCCTTCTACTGTATTCTTCATTTCCATTATTGTATTCTTCATTTCTGTCTTTTTTTTATGGTTTCTATGTCCTTTTTTATGTTTACTATCTCTCTGTTGAGATTCTCATTGTGCTCATCCATTCTCCCCATAAGTTCATTGAGCATCCTTATAACCATTATTTTGAACTCTTGTCTCTGGTACGTTGCTTGCTTCCATTTCATTTAGCTTATTTTCTGGAGTTTTCTCTTGTTGTTTCATCTGTGGCATGTTTCTTTGTTTTCTCATTTTATTAGCCTCTCTTTGTTTCTATGAGTCAGAAATATTTGTTTTGTCTCTCACCCTTGGCCAGATGGCCAAATGTGGAAGGTGTCCTGTGTGGCCCAGTGGCACACTCTCCCTGATCCCCTATGCTGGGGGCTCTAGATGTGATCTTTATGTGGGTTGTGAGTGATCTTCTGTTGTCACCAAGCCTTTTTTGTTGTTAGTATATCAGTGGATAGGATTAACGCTCAGGCTAATTGTGGGAATTGGCTGCACCCACAGGATAAGACTTGCTATGTGGGGGCTGACACCACTGAGTGGGATTTACTCTAGCCAGCTCAGGTACTTGTTGCAACCACCTTCTGTGTGTACCACTAATGGGACTTTCAGGAGTTACTCCATTGCGATTTGGTGCCAGCCTCAAGATGCATTAGTTTTGTGATCCCTTGGGAGGGGCTCCCCCATAGGCCAAGGTCAGCCACTGCTTTTGATTGCTCAGGGCTATCCGATGGGAACTACAAAGCAATCCACAGATGGTTGTTGCCTATGCTAGATCCACAGGTAATTGGAAGAGGCAACACTGTGGACAGTGGTCGGTTATTCCCCGTCCCTGATATATGGCAGTTTAGCAGAGGGACCAGGACAAGGCCTGATACTGCCTTGTCAGTTGCCCATAAGTCTCTAAAACTGGAAGAGCTTCTGGGTGATATGTATATTGCATGGTACAAGGAACCCTGGAGTCTCCTGGGTCTATTGAGTAAATTTCTCCCTGTCACTGCAGTATCAGTTTACATGCCAACACTGTCTCTGTGGCTTCTGTACAAGTTTCCAATCATCGCAAGGCCAGTTGCTGCCCATCTTTGGCCTGAATGACCCACCCCAGGGCAGGCGCAGCTTCCTATCAATGTGCAGCTGGTACTTTGTGTATTGAATGAGGCAGGAGCTCAGAAGTCAAGGGCTGTCAGGCCAATATAGACCCCTGAAATCCCCTCAAGAGATATTGTAGTTCGTACAGGCACATGTATAGACACATCTGCCCACAACCGTTTCCCTGAAATGTGCTCATTGCACTAGCCATGGTCTGGTGCCTGCGTAGACTGCACAACCCCAGAGCCAAGCAGGGTATAGGAGGCTGCCTGTCAATGGGCTGCAGGCATTTTGTGGCTTGGGTGAAATGGGATCTCAGGGAGACAAAGGATGTCAAGCCAAGATAGCCTCAGTTTTGCTGCACTTTCTGTGCCTGGGAGTTCCCGCTGTAGTCACAGTTTCACAGTGAGACCAAGTGATATCTAGGGCAGTCCCACAGAACTCTGTGCTCCTCGGATGCACTATTGCAACTCTTGCAGGCAACAGAGGTCTGTTTGCCATGGATTTCCATGCAGTTCCCATCCTGTGCTAGCCAAAGTTTGTTGCTTGGGTGGATTGAAAGATGGGGGAGGCGGGGCAGGGCTGTGGCAGTTCACTGTCAATGGGCCACCTGGGGCAATCTGTGGGTAGGGTGGGACAGGGTCTCAGAGAAACAATGATAGTCAGACCAATACAGCCTCAGCCTTGCTGCAACTCTGGTATCTCTTCCTGAGTACCCGCAGAAGTCCCAGATCACAGCAAGAACAGCTGCTATCTAGATCCCTGAGATCCACCTAAGTTTGTATTGGCAGCAGATCTGCCTGACCGTATCTCGGAAATGCACGCTCAGAGCGCTGGTAGCCAGCTGGCAATGCTTGGCCCTGGATCAAGGCAGGGCTTGGCAGCTATCCAACAACAAAAACCCCGGGTAATATGTAGGTTGGGCAGCAGCTTCCTAATGGCCTTGTGGGAGGGGTCTGCACAGTCAAACTGGAGAGGTCTGTAGATTGCCCGGTAGCAGGGCTGGACTAAGGCACAATGGTGGCTGCTCTGCCAGCCCTCGTTCTAGCACAAGGTAATGCAGACTTTCTCAGTATGGATCCCTCCAGAGCCTCTGACCCACTGCCGGTGTCTTGGGTGAGTGTCTGCAAGTCCTTCAAAGGAGCATCTAGGATTTCAGTCTCCTTCCATCTCACCCAGATGGCCTGAGTACCTTCTGGATTTTACAGTCAGAGTTATTGGAATCTCCTCTTCCCTGGGCTGGGGAGCCCCCAGATAAGACCAGGACCCCTTCTCCTTCAGGAGAGCCTCTGCAACCTTGCTTTCCCTCCCGGTGATCCTCCACCACCCATGGGTGCAGGTCTAGTCTGATTCGAGACTTTGCCCCTCCTACTGGCTTTGATGTGGCTTCTTTATGTTATCAGATGTAGGTGTTACAATCAGCTGGACTTCAGGTGATTCTCCACATTGATTATTTTATAATTTGGTTGTAATTTCAATGCAGACCTGGGAGGAGACAAACCCTGCTTTTACCTAGTCTGCTATTTTCTAAAGTAGTTCCACCTGTGGCTTTGTATTGCTCCTGTAGTACATTGGCTATGTGTGCTTATTGATATGCTTCAAGGCCTTGGGGTTCTTACTGTGCCAGATCACAAAGGGTTCCAATTTGTAGCCTGTAACATTGCTCCCAAGCAAGACTGTTATCCTATCCTTAAAAGCCTTGAAACCTGTCATTGACTTGGCCTCCTTATGGATGAAAGTCCTTTCAGGTATCGGTTTCTGGAACAGGGAAGCTTCATCTATATTGAATATTTGCTCTGTTAAGTAATTTTCCTCAACAGTCAGTTTATCTAGAACTTCCAAAATTTTTTCAGCTGCCTCATATCGACACTCATAGACTCACCACTCACTTTCACATTATGTAATGGACAAGGGTTCTTGAGTTATTAAAACCACCCAAAGCTAGCAGTCGATTCGACATCATAGTTAGGTACAGCTTTTTCTTTCAACATGGCAAACAAACTTTTTGCTTTGGCTGTGATCGCCATAGTGCTAAGAGGGATATGCTTCTGTGTCTTGTCTTCAATCCAGGTCAATAGAAGTTTCTTTATGTCTGAATACACCCTTTTCAAATTTTTGTTAGTCTCATTACCTTCAATGAAGCAGATCCTTTAACAGCTTTGGTCATTTTGCTTTTGTTCTTCAAGATTTTAGCTATAGTGGAATAGGACATGCCTGACTGGCGAGCAATAACTATCACTGATTGTCTACCTATGTCATCTTTAATAACTTTTAATTTCATTTCCAGATTAATCACTTGATGTGGCCTCTTACTGGCAGCATTGGCAGTGGATTTTGTACACTTAGGAGCCACGATGAACAAAAGAACATGAGATTAAATCATGAGAAAATGATGCAGTTAAGACATGCGGTAAAAACCAATGTATAAGGCTGCTACTAGTATAATACAACATACAGTTTTACAGAAAACTTTTTTTAATGAGTAGAAAGAGTACACTCTAAAATAACAATAAAAGTATAATATGGTAAATATATAAACCAGTAACAGTCATTTATCATCAATTATTATGTACTATAAATATTTGTATGTGCTATACTTATTTATAAGACTGGCATCAAAGTACATTCTTTTACACCAACATCACCACAAACTCATGAGTAATGATGCGCCACAACATCATGATGGCTGTGATGTTATCAGGCAAGGAGTTATCCAATTCCATTATAATCTCATGGGACCGCCATCATTGACCAAAACATTGTTATGCGGTCCATGACCGTATTTAATATTGGGTAACTAATACATTTTAGTCTCACTATATAAGGGAAACTGAAATGTGATAACTTCTCTTTCAGTTCACTCACAAGAGAACATGAAACATGTTTATTCTTTTTCAGCTTTGCATGCTGTTAAAGACACCCTGAACCCTGAGACTGAATAAACCCTATGGAGAAGAAAGGGTCAGATTTATGATCAAGACCCTCAGCAGTTTTTGACTGATAGCATTACTCAAAAGGGCAAAAGGAGTTTTAAAGATTTCTTTAAGATAGCTCATTGTTCCTATAAGAATATAATGTATGTTTTTCATTTAACTGATGACAAAGTTAGTTAAAATCACTATGACATAAATAGTTCATAGTTGTGAGAAATAATGGACTATTGGGTACCTAGAGACAAGAAAAAATGTATTTAATGGATTTATATTAAGATGTATTTAAATTACTAAAAATGTAAGCATTAATCATTACCTGAGAAACAAATGAATGAAATGTATTAGCAAAATATACTACACATTTAGGAAGGGCATAAACTAAAATTATCTTGAATTTGGAGAAACAATCAGAAATTACAGTAGAAAGTACTAACATGACAGATTCTTTATAAAGTTGAAGAGAAAAGCTGTCTTTAATAAGCAAGTTCAGAAACTTCTAACAAAACCCTTTAGTTGATCTTTCTTCTGTAATATCTAATCTGATTTAATCTGACCTAGGCAATCAAATAACATATCCTGACTTCTCTGCATCAGAATTTCCACACATCTTCATGCAAGTGCTCAAATCCTCATATTTTGCAAATTAAATATGTCAATGTATGTTGTTATGATATCATACATATCGTCCTTATTATTTCATAGATTCTAAATTGAAAAGGCCACTTTAACTTCTCTTTTCCTCTCCCAAATTATTTCAGATAATAATATATACAAAATGTGTATTTTATGATTCTTGATATAAACCTAACAGTTATATTTTAAAAGAAAAAAAAGTCAAGGGACAGTTTCCAAAAAAATTTGTTCTCATGTGAACACAAACTCTTAATTAATGAATAAAACACTCAAGATTACTAGCATCTTTTAGTAGGCTCAGGATTACTGTTATTTTCCAACTTTAAGATTCTAGAGTGCACTTTGGCAAATCCATTCATTTGTATTGTTTATTAAATTCTATGAGGCTACTGATCCATGCATGTGTCAAAAAACACAAAGAAAAAATCTTCACAATATTGTAGTCTCAAAAGTTTTTATTCGTATTACTTTCTTAAAGAGGATCCATTGTTTAATACCAAAAATATAGCAATTGAGAATTATGTTTAACATTTAATTATACAAACAAAAATGAATATTTAGTACCAATATAATAAGAATATTTATCCCTTGGTATATTGAACATAAAAAGTATTCACATCTGTTTCACTGCTTTGCCTTCTTCATGGGCTTAACCTTGCCAAATTATTCCATTTAATTCAGATATCTCATATGGCAATCTATTTTATTTACTTTATCTTCAATAAAATGGTTCAGTGAGCATTAGCGACTCTGAGACACAAGTTTCAATCATTCTTCAGGCAAAGGCGTCAATCTATATTAGACCTACTGTACTGTGAATTGTAGCTAGAAAGTTGGATAAGGTAAAGCAACAGCAAAAATGTGAACAAGGCCTAATAAAGCCACAGTGAAGAGAAAGAAAGCTCTCCCCAGGCTCTTGCATGCAATGCTTATACAATACCAGGTGCCAGTTCAAATAAATGAAGAGCTCCTTAATAGGCTGACAGCTAAAGGACGGCTTTCAGACTCTATTTTACATGGAACCTGCAGTTGTCCTCTGTTTCCCGCAGACACTAGTAAAAACTTGAATTGTCTACAGTTAAAAATGAGATTTCATAGTCACTCCTCAGACATCATATAGGGGGAAAAGCCAGTAATAACATTCAAGCTGCTTAGCATTTCTTCTATAACATTTTCAAACAATTACTAATATAACAGTAGTTTCAGTGGCCCTTTCCTTACAAATTTGTATAACATTTTAATATAGCTGTTGGATGAAATTTTAACCACAAAACAATCAGTAAATTTGATCAACAACTCAATTAGTCTTTAATGATATTATTAAAGACTAATTCCAAAAAATGTGGGGAAGTACTGCAAGATGCCATGAAAATGTTTCCCAAAGCAGACTTTGTAAAAAGTGATGCTGGTTCATACCTAATATGGACTGGACTGTAAAAAACAGATTATTTTAATGGTGCTCTTCCCAGCAAATAAGACCATTAAAAATGTTTAGTTGAATTGAAAAGTAGGCCAGCTAAAATCCATATTTTGCTATTTTGTATATGGTATCAAAAATTTTACTACTGGATCACTCCAAGCCACAAATTTAAAATTACAAATGTAAATTCTCCTTTTTTGATAGAACAAATTTCCATTATTTTCTTTTTTTAATACTGTATTTTTGTCCAGGTTCTATCATCACAGTATATTCAATTGGAGTGAAATTTAGAGTGACGGCTTAATGTGAATTTATTTTAAAAAATGTTGCTCTATTACTTGCTAATACATACTTCTCGACTGACTTTTTGGAGATCAAATGTATTATTTTTCTCGTGAACTCAACATTTCAAAACATAGCACCACAGAAATACGTACATATATCTAGATGCTTCCATGTAACTCTATTCTTTACATCTCTGTAAGGACATTAAAGAAGACCAACAGAAAACCAGCATGATAGATGGTATAACAGATTTTTCAAACTCTGATTTTGTATGAGTTTTTAACTATTAAATAGTTTTTAACTATTCCAAACAGCTCTTCTACAAAAGAATAGTTTTTAACTATTCCAAACAGCTCTTCTACAAAAGAACCAGTACCAAACCAGTAGCCAGACCTACTCAGTCCCAAGTAAGCATGACTCTCCAACATCGATGTGATCAATGGGGAAGAGAATAAAAATATTCTCCGTAGATTATAAAATCAGTATTTCAGATGAAATCTAAGCATTTGACATTTTCTTCTCACTTGGCTCACTATCTTTTAAATATACATGCCTATCCCATTACATTTACAGACCACATATTCAGTAAACTATTAATCTTTATATTCCATGTAAAGCCAAATATGGTAATGAAATTTGTGGAAATAATTTTAGGGTAAGATATCATGTAATGTATTAATTACCTACTGCTACATAGTGAATTACCTACAAATCCTAGCAGCTTAGAACAAAAAAATATTATCTCACACAGTTTCTAAGGATCAGGAATCCGGAAGTGGTTCAACTAGGTAGTTTAGGCTTAGATTTTCTCAGGAAGTTGCAGGTTATTGCCAGTTCTTCTCTGTCATTCAGAGGTCTCGGTTCCTTAACACACAGACCTTTTCATGGCAGCTAGCAGGACTGTGACTTGCTCTAATCAACAGAATATGGCAAAAGTTATGGGATCTCACTTCAATGACTATGTTACTACACATACACATATTCTCTATATATACACATACATTCATACATACATGTATGGCTCTGTCTTGCTAGAATGCAGTAGAGACTCACCTGCAGATTCTAAAAAAGCAAGGTGCTATGATGTGAACTGCGGATGGAGAGGGCCACATGGATGGGAACTGTGGATGGCCTCTAGGTGCTGAGGATTGTTGTCCTACAACTGCAATGAACTAAATTCTACCAAAACCCAGTGAATTTGGAAGAGAACCCTGAACTCCAAATGAAAATGCAGGCCTGGTCAACATTTTGATTGCAGCCTCAGAAGACCCTGAGCTAAACAATGTCTGTTTCTCCTGACCCTTAGAAACTGTGAGACAATGGCCACAACATAGAAGCAACTGAAATGTCCTATGATAGATGATTGGATAAAGAAGCTGTGGTACATACATACAATGGAATATTACTCAGCCATAAGAAGAGATGAAATACTGCCATTTGCAACAACATGAATGAACCTTGAAATAATCATCCTAAGCGAACTAAGCCAGACAGAAATGGTTGAAAATCACATAACATCACTTATATGTGGGATTTAAACCTAAAAGCAACAAATGAACAAGACAAACAAACAGACACTCATGGACATGAACTATAGACCAGTGGTTACCAGAGGGAAAAGGATAGGGGAGGAGGGAGGAGTAAGGTGGGGTAAAGGGGATCAAATATATGGTAGCTGAAGGAAACTGGACTGTGGGTGGTAAACACACAATAGAATATACAGATGTCAAATTATAATGTACACCTGAAAATTATATATCAACCAATGTTAAATTAAAAATAATAAATTAAAAAAAATAAAGTAGAGGTGAGAATATCAAAAAAAAAAGAAAAGAAGAAAAGAAACTCTGAGATATAAATGTATCTCATTTTAAGCTTTTAAGTATGTACTATGTTACATAGGAGTAGAAAATTAATACACATGCTAGCCAAAACATGGAAAACACATTTACAGAATTAATGCATTTTTATCATTTCTTGGACTAAATTTAGAACGCTACGCAGAATATTTGCCAAGTGGCCTCGATACTACAGTAAACCTTTGAAACTAATACAATAGGGAACAAAACAAAAACTAACTTTTTAAAAATGCTTACTATGCCCTTTATATGTATTCATACATTTAGTCCTCAAACCAACTCTATAAATTCGGTACTATTATCTCTAGTTTCTAGATTCAGAAATTAAGGATTAGAGAGTTTAAATGATTTTTCCAATGTTTCATATACGGCAGTTTTCTTTTGGAACCATAACTCAATTCTAGGCAATCTGATTTCCAAGATTGCATTTTCAACATTTTCAACTCCATAGCCTATTTCCAGTCTTGTTTACTCTGCTTCTTTTCCCCAAGAATGTCAGTGCACCATGTATTTGAATCACTGACCCAGCCCTTCCTTCAGCAAAATCAGCTTCCTGCATAGTCCATTTTCTTTATAGTCATTTGAAAATTAGAGCAAATATTTTGTCATGTATGATGTCTAATTTTAATAAGTAATTATAAAACTATAGTGATTTTCTATAAATATGTGAATGAAGTTTATTTCCACTCCAATGAAATAACTAAAACTGATATTTTATTTGGATTTACTACTCTTACAATGGAAACTGGATATAATTGTAAATATTGTGAAGTCAAACCCACATATATACATAAACACTCACCCAACTATCCATTTATACAGATACACAGATATCTTCAGTTATAAGTTGTATTAAACAACATTTAGCTCACATTTTAGAAGTATAACCTAAGGCAGGTTATTTAACCTAAGAAGTAAAATGGGATAATATTAAACAAATTGTTTGAAAATAGGAAGAGTAAACTGATTATTCATTTTAGGGATTTTGGAGGAAGGGAACAGAAAAGTAGAAAGGGAAAAAATATTTCTTTAAAATAGCTATGTATCAAATGCTAAATTCTTATAATAATCTAAAAACAATTATATCTGTCCTTCACTATACTGTTTGAAAACTGAGGTGCAAAATGTAAGGAAATCAACCAAGGTTGATAACAATAGCTAGGTTGATAATAAAAGCTAACAATTGGTTGAAGGAATGCAAACCCGTATTTATCTGACTCTCAAATGCCTGCTTCTCCATCATTTTACTTTTCTCTTATCAAAATACCTCCAGCTCTAGGGTTCATAATTCTATGTATTTTCAAGAAAAAATGTTCTTTTAGACTGTGTTTTCCATTAAGATGAACCATTACCATTATGCATATGCATTATTTACATCAATATGTGGTTGGTCTTCAACTAAAAATATATACATATATATTAAAAACTACCACTATAAGCTTATAACTAAAAAAAGTCTAATTAAGAAATTCCAGAAGGAGTTTTGAGGATAACTTCAAACGCAATTATGTTCCCTTCTGGAAAGAAGACTCTCTATTTTCTAAAAATCATTTATTTTCTAAAAATGGTTTCTTTCTTAGGTCCATGAGTTCTTACCAGTTAATTCCTGCTTATAAATCTAAAATCTTGCTCCTATTAGTAAAGCAAATGTCCTATTACTCAAAAAACAACATTTAAATATTAAAATGCCTTAGAAAGATGGAATATATCACCCGACCATTGTCTATAGTAAGCATTATGTACATAAGACAGTAAAAAAAAAAAAAAAAAGATTGAGGGTTAGCAAATATGGATTCTAATAAAACCTAATTGTTTATTATTAGCTGTAAAATCTTAACAAGCTATATTACTTTTTCCAAATCATTTAAATGTGTTTCCTTTAGGTTTTTCCATTTACTATGCAAAGAATAATAATGTCAGCCTTACCTACATCATAAGCAATGAAAGAATAAAATTAATGATTTTATCAAAAGAATAAAATAAAGTAAAAAGATGCCAAAGTGCTTCGAAAAGCTTAAATGCTAAACAAATATGGAATCATTTTGTTTGTATATCTGGCAAAATGATAAAGTTGGTACAAAACAAGAAAAAGTCCATAGACAAAATAGTAAGTGAAATACCTGAGAAATATCTGACCTTATAATTCAAGCACATTGGCAAAAATGTCTCAGGAAAAATATGGAACCTCTATCTGAAAGAAGTTTTAGAAAAGGGTACAGCAATGTGAGATCATGAGGATCATGAAGCCTGTCCGACACTGATGGTGAACCCCCTTGATAAAGATTTCTCAAGTGCGGTGGGGTGGACAAGAAAAAAAAATTCTGAAGAGGCCAGGGCACCATAGTTTTACTCTTTTGGGGGTTTCAAAACTAGGAAGAAAAATGATGTAAACTCCTCACCGAAAATTTATTTTTGTCTTCTTTTTGTAATTATATTATTACAAATATGGCCACTTATCATATACCACTTGACTGATACCACCTTTCAACAATGACACTAAAATCTAATTTACAGAAACATTATATATGAAGAATGGGAAATAGAATCTGCATCTCTTGAAAATGCATCTCATTCTGTCTCTGTGGTCCACGCTTTGAGCTCAACAATAGATTTAAAGTTCTCCAAATTGATACAGTTACCAAGAAAAACTATCATTAGATTAAAAGAAGTGCAAGATTGAAAAGAAAAAAAAAAATGCTTTCTAAACAGCTGACCTGCTGGGTCTCAAAAAGTTTACAAGAAAAAATCAAACTTTTAGAAAAAAATATTACAAGTATATTATTCTCCTTATTTTTTGAGATTTCTAGATCTTCCCAAAACCTCCATATCAACCGAATGACTCTTAATAAAATAAAACTAAAAACATCGGTATGAAAAGCCAGCATAATGGTAACAGAAAATATTTCCAAGTGTTTTTGCCTAATCATGTCAATATTTCAAAACCAAATTCACATTCCATGTAAATTTATGTTAATTTTCAAAGAAAGTGAGACCAAATTTAACAGGAACATAGGAAGGCATGAAATGGGACACCCAAGAGAGGAGAGAGTGGAGAGAGTGGTAAATATTCTTATTGCCCTACTTGACATATTTCTATGGTTCACTGATAACGTTTTTTAATCTTTGGGTAAAGATACTTAATAAAAAAATTAAAGAATAAAATAAATATTAGAAAAATAGGAATAAGCACAATGAATAAAAGAGAATTATTACCAAATTCAATTACCTATTTTTTTCCAGATGTTCCACAAGACTTTCAAGTCAACCTTGATAAAGAGTCCAAAGTAAATTCAATTCCAGCATCACATTAGAGTAGCCCTGTTAACAGAAATAAATAATTGTAACTTTTAAAAATTAATTTTGAATTTGTGTCATAATTAGTTAAATGACTTCCTAGAATATAAAACATATTCGACTACAAATAAGGATAATTGTTAGTGCATTCATTGTTTGTAAATCTTCAAATATGTATAAAAATGCTTTTCTACATTTTAATTTAGAGAACTTCAAAACCATTGTTTAGTACAAAGAAGGGATCATGGAGACAGCATAAGATGCATTTCTCTGAGATGTAGATTTTATTTCCTACTCTTACATTGCTTTGCAAGGTTTAGACTTTTGGTGATTAAATTTTAAATTTATAGAATAAAATTATTTATGTCTCAAGATTTCCAAATGAAAACATGACTGATTTAATTGCCTCTTCACACATACTTAATGTGCTTTGTAAACCTTCATACAATTAGCAAATCGATAGCATTTCCTCCTTATAATCACAATGTTAAGGGTTATTACCTCAATACTTATTTGAATTTGGATTTCTCCAGATCCGTTTCCTATTTAACAATTCTGTTTTCTAATTTCTTCATTCTTTAATCTGAAAGATTCAGCCCATACCTTTCTTAGGCTAAAATACGTGCTCTGAAGTTCCAATAAAATTACATGACTTAGTGGTGTAGATAGTAAATGGGTTTTGACTTGCACACCAACACTAATTGATTGGAGTGGTGACCATATGGAAAGCAGTATGGAGACTAAATCTAAATGTGCAGCAGTAAAGAATACTCTGTTTAATTAGCAATATCTGCTATAGGCATTAACGGGATGAATGATATATGCTATCTTTGTTGAGCATTTAGACAGTTCACTTATTTTATTTAAATGGTTTCCAAACACTTTTGGCTAAAAATCCTTTCCTCCAAAAAAATCTCAGTGAGAGGTCAATTAATTAAACAGATCGAAATAAAGCATTCTGGTTCAATCAGAATCCCAAATATTCAGTGCCACCACTATTATTTCCCCAGACACCTTTAGGGTATTCCACAAAGCCTTCAGTATTCTGCAAAGCATAACTTAAAACCATTGTTTTAGTTAATCATAAGTAATAAGGTAACCCGAAGTCACAGAAATTAAAGTAATTCAAACTCTTGTTCTTCACAGTCTAGCATTCTTTGTCTACTATTTCCAATGTGCACATTTCTCTTAAAATTTCGCACATGAACAAGCTCCACTCTTGACTATACCTGTGTTAATGAACTTCCACAATTATTTCCGGCCTGCTATATGCCACCAAAAGTAACAGATTTCTTATTAAAATATAGCTGTCTAAATTATTTCTGAATTGCATATGACTTATTTACCTTTTCCTATATTCATGGATATCAATTTTTCCTAAATCAATCTATAAATTCTAGATTATTTTTATAAAAGACCACCCTAACATTGAGATAGTCTTATACATGCACATCAGGAGCTATGTACACTGGAATCTTTTTTAACATTATATTTTTCAATTACTGTTGACAATATTATATTGGTTTCAGGTGTATAACATAGTGATTAGACATTTATATAACTTACAAAGTGATCACCTTGATAAATCTAGTACCTGACACTATACATAGTTATTACAATACTACTGATTATATTCTTGTGCTATACTTTACAACCCCATGACTATTATGTAACTACCAATTCGTATTTCTTAATATGTTCCTTTTAATCCAGCTCCATTACCCGCCCCCCCAAATCTGGCAGCCATCAAAATGATCTCTGTATCCATGAGTTTGTTTCTGTTTTGTTTGTTCTTTTATTTTACTCTTCAAATTCCTCAAATAAATGAAATCATATGGTATTTGTCTCTGTCTTGCACATGGCAAGATTTTATCCTCTTTATGGCTAAGTAATGCTCCATTGTATATGTATTCTATCTCTTCTTTATCTATTCATTCATTTATGGATACCAGATACTTCCATAGTTTGTCTATTGTAAATAATGCTGCAATAAACATAGGAGTATATATATCTTTTTTAATTCACATTTTTGTTTCCTTTAGATAAATACCTAGAAGTGTGATTGCTTGGTCATACAACAGTTTTATTTTTAAGTTTCTGAGAACCCATCATACTGTTTTCCATTATGGTTGTACCAATTTACAATCCTACTAACAGTGCATGAGGCCCTTGTTGTTTGTTGAGTTATTGATGATGGCTATTCTGACAGGTGCGAGGTGATATCTCACTGTGGTTTTAATTTGCATTTCTCCAATGATTTGTCTATTGGTCATATGAAAAGATACTCAACTCTTGATACTCAAGAAAGAGATTGTTTTCTAATGTGTTACTTGGAACTCTGTTAATATATTCTACCATACTTAACAAATTTTAATTAACAAAACTGAAGATATGTCCTAAAAGAAACTCTATCATTTAAGTGTTTTCTAAACCAAAATAAGAAAAGTTACGTCATATAAAGCTTGGATGTAAAACAAATGTCTACTGACTTCTACTGAAAAATAAAAATAAAAAAATAAAAATAAAAAACTAAAATCCTTAGTCTAGTTCATTCCAAGATTTGAAGGAATATACTAAAAATTTGAAGTAAATAAAGTACATTTGTTATATAGGTCATAATGTGATATTCAAAAGTAAAAATTACACTAACATTTTAAATACTGTTTTCATACTATATATTTCAGTGAACAGAAAACAATTAAACGGCCAAACCTGAGCAAAGCAACAAACTTATAAGTTGAATTCTAGTTGTTGGGTAATGGGGATGTATACCAGTAGAATAAAAGAAACGATCCTAGGCTTCTGAGAAACAGAAAAAAAATTTTGTTTGTTTTTTCTTCAGAAGCCATAGTCCTAGTCATATGAATGGCTATTACATTCCTACCAAACTTTACCAAAGGTTCGGAAGGCAGCAAGCATTTTCTTTTAATCTAGCATTTACATGGAGGAACATCATAATCATTATCATTTGTAGAGATGCTGCAAATATCAAGAAAGGAAACAACTAAGATTTTTAAATAGTTGGTTCTGCAAAGACTAAATGCTGTGAAACTGCCAACATGAAGGGATATAAGACACTCATTATAATTAGCACTCTAACTCTGACTGAAGCAGTGTGAACTTTAGAAGGGCAGGGATATTTGTAATTCTCTTTTGAGTCCAATAAACCCAACCTACTGGCACATAGTAGGCACTCAATAAATAGTTGTTGAATGGATTTATTAATCAATAGACTAATCAACGTGAAACTGGATATGCATAGAAATTTAAAGACAAAATTCTATAACTGCCCCCCTTTCCCTTTCCCTCTGGTAACCACTAATCCACTGTCTGTGTCCAT
This sequence comes from Pteropus alecto, assembly GCF_000325575.1. Classification (NCBI taxonomy): domain Eukaryota; kingdom Metazoa; phylum Chordata; class Mammalia; order Chiroptera; family Pteropodidae; genus Pteropus; species Pteropus alecto. The sequence goes on from NW_006434839.1 coordinate 21,396,645, forward strand.
CAGTCTCTGTTTATTTCTTGTGTTTGTTTTTTACTTTCAGTTTTATATCTCACACATGAGTGAAATCATATGGTTCTCAATTTTTTCTGACTTACTTCGCTTTGCATGATTATTTGCATGTTGTTGCAAATAGTAGTATTTCATCTTTTCTTGTGCTAAGTAATTCTATTGTATATATGTACTGCATCTTTATTCAAACATCTATCGTAAGATACTTTGGTTGCTTCTGTGTCCTGGGCACTGTGAATAATGAACATCAGGGTGCATATATCTCTGTGGATAAATGTTTTCAAGTTTTTTGGTAAATACCCAGAAGAGGGATTGCTGAGTCATATGGCAGTTCCAGTCTTAGTTTTTTGAGGAACCTCCATACTGTTTTCCACCTCAATTTACATTCCCAGCAGCAGTGTATGAGGGCTTCTTTTTCCCCACAGCCTCTCCAACTTCTTACTACTTGTCCTGTTGAGGACAGCCATTCTAACAGGTGTGAGGTGGTATCGTACTGTGGTTTTGATTTGCGTTTCTCTAATAGCCAATGAGATTGATGTAGCTGTATCCTCCATTCCAGACTTTAATTTTATCAACTCCACTATTTATTTTTACTTCTAAACTTCCAAAGAATTATGAGATTAAGAAAGATTTATTAAGATATCTGGATACAGCGTGTTTTTAAAAACATAAATAGTTCTCATCTGGCCAATATATCTACAAAATCTCATAAAATGTATTAAGAGAGACATACTTTATACATGTTTAGAGAACTGTTACAATTATTATCTGTGCGGGTCCATGTTAAATCATAGAATGAGAAAACTAATTTATCATTGAGTTAATTATAGAAATATGAAGCACTCTAGATAAGCTAGCAATTTCTGTACTGTACAATGATAATAATTAAATGTGGTTTACTTTCTAAACAATTAGATAGTAATTTAAAAACTTACTGAAAATTTTAAGCACAATATTTTAAAAACAAGTGGAGTTTCTGGTTGACACAAATATAACCCAGAAAATTCAATTTTACAGATTTATTTTTCCCTGCATTCAGACTAATCAGAATTTTTTCTTTTTGTTTTCTTGAGTTTTTTCTTTTTTCTTGCTTTGTTTCTTAAAACTTGAACATGGAAGCAATCATTATCCTCAGGCCACGAACTACCACTAGAAAATGTGCTTAAGTCATTGTAACGAAGAAACAAGAAAGTCAAGGAAAGCACCTGCCACAGAGTAAGCTCTCTAAACATCTCCCCGGAAAATGGATGAATGAATAAATAAATGAATGACTATTACTTTGAAAACATATGGCTCTAGTTATAAAATGAAATAATCTCTGATGGACAATCTTAAAGATAGCCCTACTATTGGTGAGGAGAAACATAATTCTGAAGTGCATGTCTTAATGATAGCGATGAACAATAGAAGGACCAAAAGGGCTTTAAAACATACATTTTAAAAATTGTGCTAACTCATTTAAAAGGTTCATATTAGTAGTATCATAATTTAATGGTATAGATTTTGAATCAAGAACAATAGGATCATGTAATTTGTATATCAAATATAAACTATTTAAATCAAGAATAGTATATACTAATAAATAAGGAAACGAAGATCCTAAACTACCACTTTTCCTTTCTCATTAAGCATCTTTAATTTTTATTATTAATGTAAATACTTTCCTTTTCAGTTATTTTTATTACAAGTAATTATTATCCTGTCTTTATTCCTATTCAAAATATCAACAAACTTCTAAACAATTTACATTTATTTACAAATATTTGTTGGTCTCCTATGTGTAGCCTAAGATCTAAACTATATCAAACTCTTTATCAGCAACCTCTCAGCACCTTACACATAAAGAATGTATATTACTAGGTGTTTATTCATCTAGAACAGGAGTCCCCACCTCCTGCGCCACAGACCAGTACAGGTCTGTGGCCTGTTAGTAACCGGGCTGCACAGCAGGAGATGAGGTGGGCAAGCAAGCGTAGCTTCATCGGTATTTGTAGCCACTCCTCAGCGCTAGCATCAGTGTCTCAGCTCCAGCTCAGATCATCAGGCATTAGATTCTCATAGCAGCACCAGTCCCTGGTGCCAAAAAGGCTGGGGACCACTCACCTGGAATATCCAGTTGCAAATGACATGACTTCAAGAATTGAAACAAAGACAATATCTTTATAGAATGTTCAGCTAGCCCCAGGGAAATATTTAAGATACAGGTAAAGAGTTATATGTCAATTGTATCTCAACAAAAAAGATACAGATAAACACAATGACCAAGTGTTGTCTTTATATAATGCTTAATCATTGCTCTGATTTCACCAAAAGAAAAAAAAAAACAAAACAAGTACGGTATTACCTTCTCAATTGTTAATCACCAATCCTTTAAAATACATATTTGACAAAATATATACCCAATAAAATCAAAACTACTTCTTCACCTTTTTTATGCCTCCTATAATTTAGTGCTTCTAATCGACAGCAATGGAAAATGAGATTAAATACTAGGAAATACACACACACACACAGTCCCTGAGTAGTCCTATGCATGATTTTTCAAATTCTTTAAAACAATAGTAGTGCCACAGATTCACAGTATCAAGAAGGACTGGCTTACTAACATAGAAGCTATGTCTTCTGTAGATACTCTGGGAGTACGAAATGGATTTTATTCATTTTAGCCTACGAGGGGTATATATAGACTTTACAAATCATCACAGAGGGTAACGACACTGAGAGAACACACTAAAGAAACAACAGTTTTAAGACTATCAGAAGCAATAATTCTAGGATCACAATCACAGTAAAAAACATTTGGCTGTTCTCACCTGCTATGCTATTTCTTAAAGCACAATATTCTGACAGATATTGTATTTTTGTTGACAAAATGTCTAATACAAAGCTTGCATATAAACAAGTGGTAGTTTTGAAATGTGAGCATTTTGCATTGTCTGAATTTTTAATCTGAATTCTTACTTGCCTATGTTCTGGCCAAATAAATGTTTCAATACTAACTTACTGGTGAGAATTCCCTCTTGAACAGATATCTGTAACAAGATAACAACCTTAACTCCAGGTCATACCAAGTAGCCCATTAGTACAGTGCTTTGCTGATTTGATTATAATAAATTCTATAAATGAAAAGTACGATTCCAATATACATGTTCATATCTATCAACAATGAATGGATAAACAAAATGTGGTGTAGGCATACAATGAAATATTCAGCACTAAAAAGGAAAGAAATTCTAAGACAAGCTACAAAATAGATAAACTTCGAAGACATTAATGTTAAGTAAAATGAGCTAGTCATAAATAAACAAATATTACATGATTCCATTTATATGAGAAACCTAGAATAGTCAAATTCATAGAGACTGAAAGTGAAATGGTGGTTGCCAGGGGCTAGGAGAGGGGAAATAGGGAGTTATTGTTTAATGGGTACAGAGTTTCAATTTTGCAATTTGAAAAAGAAATTGTGGTAATGGTTACACAAAAAATGCAAATGTACCAATGTTACTCCAATAAACAATAAAAAAATCGAAATGAAAAAAATGAGTAATGAGAAAATCATTGAAGGAAGAAGGAATGACAATGCAGCTAGGTTTCAAAGAAGCTAGGAGAAAATTAGGTAAAGATAACAGATAGGATTTTTGTTTTCTTTTGTTTTTTATCAAAAAAACTTTCCTTGTGAGACAGCTAAAGGAAGAAAGGGGAGTGAAGAGTACAGAGAAATAGTTGATAAGAGAAAAATGAACAGAGTAATGCTTAGAAAGGAAGTACAGAAGTTGGCAGGGAGAATGTCCTAAGCAGAAATAGAACTAAGGTAGAAAGAAAAAAAAGAGAATTAAAAGAGAAAAAATGAAAAAAATATTCAGTTACTATTAGTATGCATTATCAAGAGGGAGGAAAGAACACCAGAGACTGAAACCCCAGGATTCCAACTGAAATTCTAATAAGATAATTTCTCGGAAGAACACATAAAGGTTTACATTAGATCAATATTGTCTAACATTGGTAATTTTTACTCACATGTGACTACTTAAACTTATAAAAATTAAATAAAATATAAAATTCAGTTACAGATTTCTAATGCTTAATAACCACGTATGGCGAGTAGCTACCATATCAAACAGTATAGATACGAACATTTCTATCATAATAGTAAGTTCTATTGGATATCAAGGCCCTAGAAGCATTTATTATGAGGGTGGGAAATAATGCATTATATGGTAGCTTGTAGTTATTGTGCATTTACTATGAACAGTTTACAGTACTTCACATACATGATTTCATTCAGTCTTCACGATAATCTTTTGAGATAGGTCCTATTATATTTCCATTTTACAGATGACAAAACAGATTAAGAAAGACAAATAACTTGCTTTAGATCACACCTAGCAGACATAACATTGGCCCCCACGACTTTCTGACTCCAAGGACAAAGGAATGAGGAAGAAGAATAATCTTCTGAAAGTGATAATATCCTGGTAGTTTAAAGATGAATTGTCTTTTCCTTGGATAATCAGAATACCATGAAACACACCACTAACAGAGTAGAAAAGGCTACATGAACAAATGTAATTTATATTAATGAAAATAAAGCATCAATGCAATATTAAGTACCCAAAACCACATGATATCACTTATATGTGGGATATAAACCTAAATGCAACAAACGAACAGGACAAACAAACTCAGCCTCATAGACATGGACAACAGACTAGTGGTTACCAGAGGGTGGAGGGAAGGGGGTAGGGGCAGGTGATGGGGTAACAGGGTCAAATATGGGGTGACAGAAAGAAATCTAACTATGGGTGGTGAACATATAATACTATTTATATATATATGCCTTGTTAAATTGTACACCTGAAACTTACTGGATTTCATTAATCAATGTCACCATAAAAATAAATAAACAAACAAATAGATAAATAAATTAAAAAGTGCAAAAAGTTATCATAGCACCTTTAACTCACCTGTAACTTTCCTGTCAGATAGGAAAGTTACTATTGCCATGGAAAACAAAAGAAAATTACATTCCTTGCTCTCAAACAGATTCACATAGATTATACACCATCTCCTACTATTTAAAAAGAGAGTCAGTAATCTTATAGACATTCACCTTCTTGTTTCTTATACCAAACTGAAAACTATCTCCTATTGTTTTATTGTCAAAAATATGCAGCTCTTCTTCCACCCACTCTTTAATTTCTTTCTTCATGTTTTCAGCTAATTGCCTGGGAATGTCTTTTAAAATACCATTGCACAAACTTACCTGTGCAGCTCTAACCGCTCAGATATTCAATAATATAAATCCGGCTCTCTCTTGAAAGGATATATGATCTCATTTTAAATTAGGAAGAATGCAACTAAAATATGAAGATTTTCTAGTATTGAATTAAAAGTTTGAAAACTGAGTAGTGTGAAATCCTTAGCTGTTCATAATGATTTTTATTAAGTTATATGCTATTTTATTCTTATGCTACATACTATTGGTCAATTTAATTCACGAGGGCTTCCCTTGTTCAAGAGAATGAAGAAACAGACTTTTCATAAAAGGATGTACTAAGTCACATTATAAAAAGTCATGCATTCAAGGAGGAGAGAGTTTTCTGGCCATATTTTGTAAACTATCACAAGTGGAACCTATCTTTTTAGACATATTATGTCCAGACTTCTTATAAATGATAATTTAGAATTTGTTGACTTAAGATTATCATTAGGAAAACCTGTCATTAAGATGGTCACCATTTTACAATTCCGTATTTTAGTTTTTGTCTTTTTTCTTCATGTTAGGTCTCCAGATATTTTCACTTTTCCTGTCCTAATGATCTTACTCATTTCTTCCTATGCAATCGCTTCTCTCAACATACTCACATTTAACTTGCTTCTCTTGTTGGAAACTTTTTTGATGACCTAGAACCCATATAATACCAAAATTGTTTATCATATATTCTCTAAATAAAGGCTGATTTAAAAAGTTATTAGCTACCTCTGAGACTCAAACATCTTTCCATGGTTACTCTTATTTCCTGGCTATATCTTTCATTTCTAGTCAAGGAGTGACTTTATATGGAAGGTGATATTATCCTTTTAAGAGATTTTTCTTTACCTCAGAAATAAAATGTATTATATTTCATTAGGTCATTGAATATAATTGGCCCAAAGCAGAATTTTTTGATGGCCTGTTTCAATTAAAACAAATTTAATATGTCTTAAAACAAATATTCTCTTTCTAATCCAGTTTGCCAAAAATATTTGTTAAGCAGCTCTGAGTTTTGAATTCGTTGCTGTTCATTAATAACATTCTATTCTCATCTGTATTCTTCTAGTTATTCTACTTCTGTTCATCAGTTGAAATGGTCATCAAAATGTAGTAAGTTGATCGAAGAGTCTCAGATATTACTGTAGAATAAGCTCATTCTTTTTATGAAGGATGCATCTGTATTTGACTTTGCAAGATAATAAATTCAGGAAAAACCCAACTGGGACCTCTAACATACTCTTCTACAATATATGAATTTTATACTAAATAAGACTATAATATTCTCCTCTTTGTGTGGAAGCCACATTCCCATAGGAAATGAGATACAAAACTATTAATAGTTTTCTTAGGTTTTCCCTGCCTAGTATGGAACCTTAAACTCCATCACAGCCTAAGTATTGTAAAACATTACGATTTATGTTCCCATAAATGAAATCCTCTAGATGTTCTTCAGCTAGTCTACTACTCTGTGTTTCTGATGCTTTTAAGACAGAAAACTTCTTCACATTCAACTTGAGAAATGTCAAACAATTTAGAAGTCAAAAAATATTGTAATAATCACTGATATAAGACTTTTAAGTTTTAAAATGTTATGGCAGCAGTTATGATAAATAAAATTACCGATAGTGGCTTTTTCTTTTTTTTTTTAATTTTAGGATGTGCATATTGTCAAAGTCTTTATTACTCTCTTGAGATTCTTCCTTTCATTCTCTCATATAGGTATACTCGAACCATTCTGGAACTCCATACCAGCCTATACAACTGCCGTTTCCCTATGCTTCCTAAATAGTCTTTCTGCTTTTTCTCTTGTACCTATTATCTACTCTCAACAAAATAGTCAATGCGATTATGTTAACACAGAAGTGAGATCATATTTCAAAATCTCTCTTCTCAAATTCCTTTCATTGCTTTAATGTTAAGGGGTTAAAACCCAGAGTGTTAAATTATCTAAAAATTCTCATAGGGTTTGGCTCTTTCTATGTCTTGGGCTTCTTTTCCTATCACTCTTTTTCCTCTTACTAACTGGGCTCTAGCCATGCTAGCCTCCTTGTTTACATATACAAAGAATGCTCTTACCTAAGGGAATCAGAACTTGCTTTTCCATCTCCCTGTAATACTTTTTCCTAAGACGTCAGTGTGTCTGGTTGGCTCACTTCTTTCATGTCTCTGCTCAAATGTGACCCTATTAGAAAGAGCTTCTTTGGTTACTCTCTATTAAATGGTAAACACCACTCTTCCCCAACTCAGGCACTCCTTTTTCAGCATTACTCTGCTTTCCTATTCATCATAGAACATAGCTATCTAACATTCTATACACACACGCAAGTCACATAAAGTAGTAACTTTGTCTTGTTCACTACAATATCCCCACTGCCAAGAAGAGTCCCTGAAACAGGAAAATATCAATAAATATTTTTGAATGATGAATTAGAATTAAGTTTAAATCGATCCTATATCAGCTGTTTGAATTTGGGGGAAAAAAAACCACATTTAGTCCTTCTGTGGTTCAGTTTACTCATTGTAAATTGGAAATAATAATAATAATTAATAATAATAATAACACTGGCCCTACTTAGCTGTTGTACGTAAAGTTAATACATATAACATGCTTAGAACAGTGCCTGGCACAAAATAAGTGTTAATATTAAGTTTTAGCTATTAGTAATTTTAAGAAACTATTACTAGTTTACCTAGGTTTTATATCAGTGATTATTACATCCTATTAAGTTAACTCCATGTAGCAGTTTTTACTGGGAACAAATATAAAACTGAAAAATAAAATGACTCAATATTTTCCTTTTCTGCTCTTCTGCTTTATATTTTTGTGGCCATTTACTTTAAAAACCCAGTTGTAACCAATAGTACGCAAAACCTCAAGTGTTCTGAATTAAATGGCACAAAGAAATTGAATGTAATCTGAATGACCATACATAGACTTTTCTTCCAGTTTTTATTTTTAGCTAAGTTACTTCCAAAAAGTTTTAAGATAGACTCTTCATCCTCCTATTATTATATATCTTACTTGCTAGTCATTATGCAATGATTGTAAAGCTAGGACACCCTCTTATCCAAAAAGAACTTCTAGCCTAGAGTGGGGTGTAAACATGTAAAACAAGTAAAACATCAATTATGATGAGTATATGTTAGAAATATGCTCAGCAGACACAAGACCACCATTCATTATGGGACTCAGGTAAAGTTCATCAAGGAGAAGACAGAATATTAGTGCTTAAGTAGAAATGGTGATTCATTTTGAGTAGCAAAAAAATGAAGGAGAGAGAAGAGGGATACAAACAGTTTTAAAGAAACGGAATAATTAAGACTTTGTCACTAACTGGGTATGTAAAAAGAAAAAAAGAGAGGTTAGCTCCCTGATGCCTGATTTGGACAGATGATGTTGCCATTCCAAAGATAAGCAGCAGAGGAGGAGAAAGAGATTTTGAGTAAAAGATGTTAAATCTACACACTTTAATCAGGTTGAATTTTATATGTCTGTGAGATAATCAAGGTATGTAAGGTATATATATATAGATATTGAGATATCTGGATGGAGAATTTAGAAAAAGTTTTGGGTTAGAAATATAAGACTCAAATCTCTGTAATATAATCATAGATGAAATAGGTATAAGAGCAGAACCATCACGTAGTATACATGGAAGAAAGGGAAGAAAACTCTGTCTCCAATCTTGTTTGAGCAAAAGTATAGCTATAGAATTCTGAGAATTTATCATGAAATTATTTTATAAGACACAGCGATCAAGAATAAAAAGTGATACACAGAAAACAACTTTACACAAAATGTAACTATTAAAAATTTGTCTTTCAATATAAAGACATTTGGAGAAAGCCACATATAAAATATTGAAGTTCTGAAAAGACAATTTTACATGATATGATATGGTCCACCATATAAAAAAAAATAAGGTCTGGGTAATTTACTGAAAGTATAGTTAACAAATCCACCGGAGCTTTCACCTCAGGTATCTGTAACTTCTACCTTTACAAAGTGAGTTATTTATAAAGACATTCAACAAAGGTTCTAAAAGGCATCTTCCAAAATGCACAAGTTTTAGGAGTAAGAAAAGAATTTGAATCCTGGCCTCGATGCTTATTAGCTGTGTGACCTGAATCCTTAGTGCTTAGAACTATGCCTAGTACACTGTAAAAACTCAAAGAACAGGACAAACAAACAGAGATTGATGGACATGGACTATAGACCAGGTTACCAGAGGGTAGAGGGTAGGGGAGGTAGATACGATAAAGGGGGTCAAATATAGGGAGTAGCAGGAGGGTGAAGTGGGTAAAAGGGGATCAAATATATGGTAGCTGAAGGAAACTGGACTTTGGGTGGTAAACACACAATAGAATATACAGATGTCAAATTATAATGTATACCTGAAAATTATATAATTATATTAACGAATGTTACTCCAATAAATTTAATTTTAAAAATTCCTGAATAAATTAATGACTTAGGATTTCTTTGAACATTAGTTTCCTTAAACATAAAATAGACCCAATAACCGATAAGTCCCCAAATTCCAGAAGTTGTAGTAAGGAATAAACAACATATATAAAGCCTTGTAAAGTATCTGGCCAATAAATTGATATTACTTCTTTTATATTATGTTTCCTTGACTTTCTTAATGATTTAAAGATTACACTTAAAAAAGAGTCTAGATATGCTTTAAAAAATGGAGAAATACATTAATAAGTAGAATAAATCCAAGATTTTAAGTTTAATAAGGATGAGGTTTCTATTTTGTTCACTACTTTATCCCTAGCACAAAGACTTAGTTCAATGAATATTTGAAAAATAAATTGTTTAAAAAATGCTTTGAAGAAAACTCATTTAAAATGGTAATTTACCCTGACTGAAAGCAAAAGTGGGTTTAACTTTAAGGATATACTCTGTAGTTTCTCCAATTAGTTTGTTTCTAAAGATCATGTGTAAAAAGATTCTCTGTATCGTTTTATATGAGTGGAAGCAAATTTGGCTTCCAGGGTCTACCATTTCAGATCTACAATGTAGCTCTACCTGTGTAGGTATATTCAATGAATCTCTATACCTTCTTTTAATGCCAAAGGGCAATCACTTTCATATTCTGTCTGTGAATAGCTCATGTTTGTGTTCATGATTCATTCTTAAAATTTCTTCAACAATAACCCTTTAGCACAGTATTGCCCCAATGTATTTCAAAAAATGAAATACTTCGACGGGAAAAAATATAAACTTTAGAATACTAATTTTTTTCTATGACCTTTTTAATAGAATATACTTATTCTATTATTATGCATGTATTTATAAAACTTGTAAGTGTATAAATATGCATTTATATATAATATGTAAGTATTCTTATAACGATGGAAATAGAAAATTCTTCCATTACAAAATTCACATGGCATCCTCAGTGTTATATATAATATGCATCTTTATTTGTAAGATGAATTATTTTGGGAAAAAAGTGAGAAAACTAAAATGCCAAGTGAATGAACCATCAACAAACAATAGTTCTATTTTAAGTGTCTAAAAAGAGCTATGATTAAACATTATTATCTTTTTATTTCTGTCACATAATGTTGGCTATTTGAAATGTTTGGTTGGGTAAATAGATATTCACAGCTTTTTAAACTTTAAAAGTAACTAGAGTCAGTTATATGAAATTGTATGCAGCTTTAAAGGATAAAAAGAAAGCATCCACATATTTCATACACACTGAAATAGCTGGCTCTTCTATGGAAAATTGGCTGTGTATTTTCTGCTTTCACCTATTTCTTCTCATTCCTACAAATTTATACCTTACATACACATGAATTCATTCATTCATTTTCCAAATATTTGAGCATCAACTATGTTCAAGGCACTGTGTAATTCACTTTGCAGAGAAAAAAGAAAGAAAGGATGGCAATATTAATATCAGACAGAGTTGAAATAAAGGCAGGAAATTTAAACTGGATCAAGAATGAAGGAAGAAGGTACATTCCATAATAAAAAATTAAAATTATCATGAACCTTTATAAAATGAATAAAGTAAAAAGTAGTATGATGGAAATACTATCAGAAATGCAAAAGAAAAACTGACGGGAACATAAGTATTTGTGAAGATTTTGACAAGCCAGTATTAATATAAGAATGAACAAAATTACTTGGTAATAAAAATGGTTAAAAATACATAATAGTTAAATTTATATAAATTTGTTATATATATAAATGTGTTATCAAAAGTCCTATAATTTATAAGACATTCTCACTGACTAGCATTCATAATACTTTTACAATATTGACCATGTCATCGGACACTAAGAAAATTTCAAAAAATTACAAAAACTACATTTCATGGGCCAAATATGTATATATCACAAGAATAAAAAATAAAAATGATCCAGACAGTTGAAAATTATACACATTTTCCTAAATAAGTTTGGGAATAAATAGGGAATACAGTCAATAATATTGTAATAACTATTATTACAGATGGGTACTAGACTTATTCAGGGTGATCACATCATAAAATAAATAAATATTTAATAACTATGCTGTATGCTTGAAACTAATATAATACTGTATGTCAACTGTAATTTAAAACTTAAAAAAAATTAAAAAAAAGAAAATGGAAATCAGAACTGTACAGCCAAGAGAAGATATGGAGACATGACAACTAAATTTAATGTTATCCTGGGTACATCCAGAAAAAATGATATTAGGAAAAACTAAGAAAATATGAATGATGTACTTTAGTTAATAATATATCATTATTAGTTTATTAATTGTGAAAAGTATACCATACTTATATCAAACATTAATTAATAGGAGAAATTGAGTGTGTTTGGGGTCGGAGGTTGGTATACCATCTTCTTTGTACCATCTTCTCAATTTTTCTGTAAACTTAAAGCAAAATATTTATTTCAAAAAGAATCATGTGAGTTAGAACATGATAGAAACAAAAATGCTTTGCATCGAATTTCCTATAAACAGAAAAAAACATTGCTATATAGAAAATGTTTTAGAAACAAAAAATGGCATATGACTTAATTCATTATATGAAAAAAACCTAAATACTGAAACGTGTCAATCACCCTACTCTCATCATCTCCTGCAAAACACACATACACAACATGCTCTTTGCTTTGGCCTACAAGGTCATACTTCATCTAGCTCATTGACTCCTTTTGCTTCACAAACCAGTTATCTTGGCCTCCTTATACTTGTCCAAACATAACAAAAGAGCTTAATATTTCCTCAGAACTTCTCTCCCATGCACACAGAGAAATTTCCAAGAAAAGAAGAAATAAATAATGGAACAGAACATTATTTTCTGTAGATCCTTAGCAACACAATCTGAAAAGGAGACAGAAATATTATTTTTACACAATATAATTTTATATTTATAAATCTCAAGAGAATACGCTGACAAAAGTTTTAGAATAAAGGAGTCAGTAAGTAGTAAGGTAAACATCTAAAATCCCTTAGTTTTCCTAAGAGGCAACAATAATTGGTTCAAAATATAATGCAAAAGAGGTCCCATTCTCAATAAAGAACCTCCAGCCTCCACTAGGAAAAAAAAAAAAAAATCATTCCCACTCCACTCCATGCACTTGCCAGAGTATAAAAGCAACCTATAGACACACAAAGATGTTCTAAAGTTAATCATCCCGATCTCTTATTTCAAACCTACATCTTCTTTGATCTGGTTTCTGCCTAGTCTCTGATTTGGGGCTCGGTCCCTCTTTGTTATCTCTCTTCTTCCCCTTAAATTACACCTTTGTTTTTGTGTTTTCAGGCTCATGAATCAAAATATTCATCTACATTATGTTGGGCTAGCTCCATCTAGTTTTGATTGCTTCAGTAAGTCATGATCAATAGTTTGAGACCTAGCCTTTAGGCCCAGCCCCAGACATCACATATCTGTGGCTAGAGCTTAATGGATTCACATTCACCTGAGAAAATCAGAGAATCACTACAATGTGATATGGATAAATCTAAAAGTGACGGGTATAACAGTGGGTCAATATTGGAAGATACCTGACAAAGGATAATGAAACCTGAATCTGAATGACTTTCAAATTTCTGTACCCAAGACAGGATTCTCTTCTGAGTTTAAGGCAGATGATCTTATGCAGGGGCTAGATATTCTCATCTAGAAATCTTAATTTAAATTTGTCAAGTCTGATGTCAATTACATTAGGCAATAAATTTCTACTAATAAGTAGTAGAAACCAGCTCGACCTAGCTTAAGTACAAAGGAGGACTTAATTATAGAAATTCTGAGATAGAATGTAGCCACACCACAAATGCGGGAGAGCAGAGTGTGTGCTCTCTCTTTTGGTGTCTGTCTTTGTACATCTTTTTCATGCTTCTCTGTAGAAAGCAACTTTCTAGCAACATTATTACTCCACGAAGAGAGCAGATGAAAAGAGGTTTTCAGCGCTCACATTGTAAGTGTCCCAAACACAAAGATATTTACACTCTTGGTCCCAATCTTAAATTCTGGAGGCTGACCTCTTGTTGAATAAAAAGTGGCTATGGAAAGAATCAAATTGTAAATCTGACTCAAGATCCCACTGTAAACTTTTATGGTGAAAATACAGGAATGACAGGAACAAATTATAGGAGAGATTGTGAGCTGAGGAGACATCCTAATTGGTATACTGTATATAATCCCGAACTAAATGTTTGTATCCCAAACTAAACTATCCATCTCAATCTAAATATTTGCATCCTATTTCTCTAATTCCCTAGGTTATCTGGTAACCTAGGTGTAAACGTCTTTCATATCATGAAAGTCGTATTTCACGTTTTTCATCTACACATAGGCTATATTTTTCAAGTTACCTTCTTTCATACCATCCCCACTACCATGACTCCAGTTTAGCTCCACTGTATTTCCATCTAAATTACTCCAATAATCTTACAACAGGTCCTCCTGCCTCCAGACTTTCTCCATTCTGTGGCTGGAGCTTAATGGATTAAGTAGAGGCTAAAAGATAATTCTAGAGAGGCAGGCAGGAGCCAAATTATGTGGGACCCTGTGTAAACTGGAATAAAGAAGTTGTGTGCCATATTAAACACAAATGGAGGCCACTGGAAAATTTCAGGCATGGGAGTGAGTTTAGTTGGGGAAAAAAATGGAATCACGAAGAGCAGTAATGAGAACAATATTGGTGGCTTGAATTGGGAAGACAGTAATTGAGATCATCTAATTATGCCATTCTTAACTTTAAGTACTTTAATGGTTTCCCATTGCCTATAGAAGAAAATAAAAATATGAACATTGCTCCAAATCTCTTTTTTCAGTCTTATTTTCCATCATCCTACTATGTAACCAACATTATAACCATACCAGATTTCTCATAATTTTTGAGCTCATCACGTTTTCACAAATTTTTAGATGTGTGTTCACGATGTTAACATAGCCTAAAATGCCTTTTTCAACATCCTATGCTAGCAAAAAACCTACTCATATCAAGGTCAATACCTATATCACACCATCTGTGGAGGTCTCCATTATTCTACCAACAGAATTAATTCTTTAGCCCTCTGTAATTCTATCGCTTTGTGTACACCTTAAGGTCAGTATTTTTAACATAGTAATAATTAGCATAGTTAATCTTTTACCTATCTTGGTTTGGGCTCCATGAGTGGAGATATTAAGTACTATTCACCATTTATAGACTCAGCTCTGCCTGGTATACTTATAGTAGATATTCAAAAGAACTCTTATTGAATGAGATACGAAACAAAAAGATGGAAATATAAACATCTTCTCTTCCTAAACTAGAATTAAAACTTCTTAGAAGGTAGAGGATGTTGTATACGCATTATTTTTGCACTTAAGTCAGTAAAAATAGACACGAGAAATGCTTGCTTGTGGCAATGGGATTTAAAAATTTAATTTGTTATCAACTCTATTGTACAATAAAAAGACCATATATGTCACTAGAATATCAGAAAAGAATTAGAAATTCAAGAATTAAATACCCCATATTCATATATCACATTTTATCTAATTTCCATTATTCATTAACAAAATCAAAAAATCCTATGAACGATATTATAAATGTCCAATCTAGAAATACCTGAAATCATTGCATGACTAATGAAAAAATTAAAATGTTGTCAATAACTTGAAGAATAATCGATATACATTTTAATATTAAATGTAAAAATAAAGCAAATACTGAAGTGGTGTTAACAGTGATATAAATATTCATGTAACAGATCCAGAAAGTCCTCAATATACAATTATTCAAATAAAATTTAAAGACAAAAATCAACTTTAAAAAAAATGAAAAATAATAAGATCAAAGTCTAAAAGTCACTACTGCCTGAGAAGAACATTCATTGTAACCATAGAAAGAAGGCTATTTTTAAAGAAAACTTTTTAGTAATATTCATAGCAAAATTAGGTATAGATCTATCATATAAGCAATTTTCTTCTCTAATTTAACTGTAATAATAAATGATTAAAACAATTCCTACAGCAACCTCTCAGATAATGATGCACACAATACCCAGGAAATAAAGAATATGTTTTAAAGAAACAAACAAACAAAAACAATAATGAAAGGATGCATCATTTTTATATTTTAAAGAAAGTTAATTCTTAAAAACAAGACATTTCAGAATTTATATCCATATTTTGTGAATTTGTTATTCTACTGATCAAAAATCTGCACATATAAAATGCAAATATTTCAGGGTATTATATGAAATACATACAAAGCAAATACAGTAAAATATAAATATTATATGAGAAATTCATGTACTTTAGAATTTGAAGATAAATTATTTTTAACAGAGGATAAATATAAAGAAAGAAGTAGAGGTTTCCCGACAAAAAAATAAATGAAACACAATTCTTTTCAATGATATTGTTTTCTTTCTTTTGCTTCGATAGAATCAAGGAAGACAACACATCTTTTAGCATTTATTAAGATAATAAATAGGACAATTCTAACCTTAATCATATGAATATTTCATGAACGAGGCTTGAGGATGGGAAAAGATTTACTGCTGTATTTATCTCAATCTTGCTTTGAAGGTGAACAGTCGCTTTAAATTCTTGTCTATATTTGGCAAAACACACGTGAAGTATATTTTGTTTTCCAAATTGAGCATGCCATATACAAATATATACAGACATAAAAGTTCCACATGAACATCACAGAATATAGAATATGTTCTAAATAAAATAAAATTTTAATTTAGTCCAGACCTAGAATCCCATAGAGAAAAGTTGTTCCTTGTAGAAGACTCTTGCAGACAGCTTTTTTTTCTTTTTAACTTTTTAACTTCTAATGCTCATATAACCATGATAATACAATGATATCTTTTAACTATTTTTTTATGCTTTTTTTTTGGCTGAGTTGGCAGTTCTCATGTCCCTGATATTCTCTAGCATTTTACATTCACTGGTGTGGCACTGACTGCTGAAGACAGTCTAAAAGCACCTGTCCTTGATATACATTTTAACCAAACGAAATACCCAATTTCTTCTACAGGTGCTTTTTCCTAAACCAACATGTTTTAAAACCAATAGCCACAACATTTAATATATAATCATTTCCAAGCAAAATAAATATCTACATATGCATAAAACATATAAAATGGAATAGGAGATCACAAGACTTTTTGACACATTAGACAAAAACTTCAATATAATCATTTGCAGAAATTTTACCAAGGACTAGCAATAAAAGATTGTATTTACCCATTTACCACTTAAAATTCATGACATCTGTCCTTATGATAAAAGAAGTTTCAATAAAATTAACCATTGTAATGCTAAGTATTTTGCTAACCCAAGGAAATATCTAGCAGAATTAGTAACAATACAATATGGTAATTTATTTACTAGATATTAACACTTTTTGAATGACAAAAATAATAAAATAGAAGGAATAAAATATCACAAGTCTAAAATGCATTTAATACACCTAACGTGGTGTATTAAATGACCATCATAGCTTAGCCTAGCCTACCTTAAACATGCTCAGAACGTAATATCCAAAAACATTGGTAACACACTACACTGTAGAGCATTAGGTTGTTTACTCTCCTGATCACATGCCTAACTCAGAACTGCAACTTGGCTCACTGCGACTGCCCAAGATCAAGATAGAGTATGCTAGAGCATACTGCAAGCCCGAGGATAAGATCAATGCATATTTCTTTTGCATAATCATAAATTTGTAACACTGCAAATTAAAACATTTTAAATTGAGGACCTTCTGTACAAAGATTTCTCATATACTCCCTATCCCCACACATGCATAACCTCAACCATTTTCAACATCTCCCACAAGAGTGGTATATTTGTTACAACTGATGAACCTACAGTGACATATTATCACTGAGTGTAAATTTTACATGAGGGTTTGCTCATGATGTTGTACATTAGAAGGGCTTGGACAAATTTATAATGACATGTATCCATCATTATACTATCAGACAGAGTAGTCACACTGCCCTAAAAATCCTCTGTGCTCTGCTTATTCATCCCTTTCTCTACACCCCAAACCTCATCAATCACTGATCTCTTTACTGTCTTCATAGTTTTGCCTTTCTAGAATGTCATATAGTTGAAATTACACAGCATGCAATCTTTTCACAATAATTTCTTTCACTTAATAATGTTTCTTCTATGCCTTTTCATGGTTTCATAGCTCATTTCTTTATAGCACTAAACAATATTCCATTTATTCAATGTACCACAGTTTGCTTAACCATCCTTCATTCGTTGAAGAAAATCCCTGTTGCTTCTTACTTTTCACAATTAGGAATAAAGCTTCCACAAATATCTGTGTGCAAGTTTTTCTGTGGACATAAGTTTTCAGCTCCTTTGAGTAAATACCAAGGAGAACAATTGCTGGATCAAATGGTAAGAGTATGTTTAGCATTATCTTCTGCAATGGCTATACCATTTTGCATTCCCAATAACAATGAATGAGAGTTCCTGTTGCTCTACATCCTCATCAGCATTTGGTGTTGTCAGTTTTCTGAATTTTGGCCAAGCGTGTAGTAACATCTCATGGTTGTTTTAATTTGCATTTCCCTAATGACATATAATGTGGAAGATCTTTTCACATGTTTATTTACCATCTGTAAATCTTCTTTGGTGAGATGTCTTTTCAAGTATGGCCCATTTTTAATTGGGCTATTTGTTTTCTTACTTTGGGGTTTTAAGGGTTCTTCGTGTATTTTGGATAACAGTCCTTTATCAGATATGTCTTTTCGACTCTGTAGATTTTCTTTTAATTTTCTTGACAGTGTCTTTTACAGAGTAGAAAACTTTAATTTAAATTAATTCCAGAGATTGGTGGAGAATTACGGCAGAGTTAGAGACATCTCCAGATCTCTCCCCTTGAAAGAACAATAAGCGGAACATCTAAAACTCAACAAAAGACACCTAAATTGCACACCAGCATGTCTGAGCATGGAATCTGCACATAAGAGCTACCACAGATCAGAACCTCACGTGTTGGGAGGTGGACTGGGAGAAATAAAGAAGCAGCCTCTTGCAGCAACCCCCAGAACTTCCTGTAGGAGGAGGGAAAGGGAAGAAGGTGCGGCAACTTCCCTGAACAGCCCTGCCTGGGAGAGTTGTGAGTTCCACACAGCAGCAGTCAGCAGGGCCCACAGCAAAAAGCAAAAAAACGGACAGCAGAGAAACTGAGGGTAGTGAACATGATTAGATATCTACGAGAAAATTTAAATGGCATTATTAAGGCTTTATATAAAGCTAGGATCGAAGAGGCTTAGACATCACCTACTGGAAAACAAAAGCGTCTTCTTTGCAACAGGCTAAAGGGAGAAATTTATGTAATCTTCTTTCTGGGGAAAAAAAGCAGAATACACTTCCATTAATGCCCAGGCAGAGAAATAGTCCATTAAACACCATGAACAACCAAGGTGACAAGGCATCTCAGAAAGAAAAAGAAAAATCTCCAGAAAATAAACTTACAGACATAGAAAGATATGCAACTTAAATGACAGAGAATTCAGGGTGGTACTTCTGAAAAAACTCAGTGAGATCCAAAACAAGTCATATCAAGAATTTCAGGAATTGAAAAAACAACTATATGAGCAGAGTAAGGAGACTGAAACCCTCAAAAAAAACATGATAGATCTTCTGCAAGATAGAACACACTGCAAGAGTTGAAAAATGAAACAGCAAGCTTGGGAAATAGAGTTGACCAAATGGAAGAATGCATCAGTGATATTGAAGACAGAAATCTAAAAATAAATCAGAAAGAGGAGAGAAACCTAATAATGAAAAATAATGAAAGAGAATTACAAGAACTAGATGATATCATCGGGAGAGGAAACATAAGAATAATGGGCATTACTGAAGGCGAGGAAAAGGAGCAGGGACTACACGGCATTTTCAGACAGATAGTGGACGAGAAATTCCCAAATCTAAGGAATGAGCTGGAGCTTGGAATTCAAGAAGTCAACAGAACACCCAATTATCTCAAGCCAAAAAGGCCTTCACCAAGACACATTGTATTAAAATTCTCAAAAATCAACGATAAAGACAGAATTCTCAGGGCAGCCAGGGAGAAGAAAATAGTAACCTATAAAGGAAAACCCATTAGATTATCATCAGACTTCTCGGTGCAAACATTATAAGCCAGAAAGAAATGGAATTAAATATTTATAGTATTAAGTGAAAGGAACTACCAGCCTTGAATAATGTATCCAGCTAAGCTCTTCTTTAGATGTGAAGGAGAAATTAAGACTGTTTCAGACATATAAAAGTTGGAATTCTCCAAGATGAGGCCTGCATTACAAGAAATACTGAAAGGGGTCAGTTTAACTAAAACAAAATGACCAAAAAAAAAAAAAAAACCATAATTAGGAGTAAAGTGACTATCAGGCAAATAGAAGCAGAGGAGTTTAACTCTTACTAAGAACAGGGCATTTATAAGCTTGAATAATAAGAAGAGAATTTCTATGGCAAGATAGTAATCAACGTTCAGCATATAGGGACAAATTGAGATAACAATAACTGAAAGAGGAGGATTATAACATCCAAATTCATAAAGGAGAAGGGAGAGAATGCACATGCAGAAGAAAATGGACCACTATATATATAACTATCCTTTACATATTCATAATGGTAACCACACACCAAAGATTCAGAACTAAAGTATATAACATAAAACAAGAAAGACCAGAGGCAAACCCAGAAAGCCAACCAAAATAAAGAAAACAGAAACACAAGGACAAGGAAGAAATGGAAACACTAAGCTACCAGAAAGCAAAGGTAAAATGGCTATAAAAAGACCTCATATTTCAATAATCACCCTAAATATAAATGGACTGAACTCACCAATAAAAAGGCATAGAGTTGCAGAATGGATCAAAAACAAAACCCAACCATATGCTGTCTTCAGGAGACACATCTCAGGTTCAAAGCCAAATATAGACTCAAAGTGAAAGGGAGGAAAATGCTATTTCAAGCAAATGTCATTCAGAGAAAATGGGAGCAGCAGTACTAATATTGAACGAAATAGACTTCAAAATCGAAAAGGTAAAGATCGATACTGAGGGACACTTCAGAATGATAAAGGGAATCATGCATCAAGAAGACATAACACTTATTAATATTATGCTCCCAATCAGGGAGCATCAAAATATGTAAAGCAATTACTAACAAAACTAAAGAGGGAAACAGATCAAAACACTATCGTAGTAGGGGACCTAAATACCCACTGTCGGATACAGACAGATCATCCAAACAGAAATCAATAAGGAAATAACATCCTTAAATGACACATTAGACCGACTGAACATAATTGACATTTACAGAGTCTTCTACCCCAAAACAGCTTCTTATACATTCTTCTCTAGTGCACATTGAACATTCTCGAGAATCAATCACTTACTGGGACAGAGAGACAGCCTCAACAAATACAAGACGGTTGAAATCATACCAACCATATTCTCTGATCATAATGCTCTGAAACTAGAGATCAACTGCAAAAAGAAATTAGGAAGAACCACAAATACATGGAGATTAAACAAGAAGCTATTGAAGTATACCTGGTCAGAGAAGAAATACATAGAGATACATAGAATCGAATGATAATGATAGTACAACATATCAAAACTTTTGAGATACAGCAAAAGCGGTCATAAGCGGAAAGTTCATATCATTACAGGCTTAACTCCAAAAACAAGAACAAGTCCAAATAAATAACCTAATTCTTCATCTTAAAAAACTAAAAAGAGAAGTACAAAGTACTTATGCTTAAAGTCAGCTGAAGGAAAGAAATAATCAAAATTAGAGCAGACTTAAATGAAATTGAAAGTAAACAAACAACAACAACAAAAACAATAGAAAAAACAAAAGCAACAAAGAGCTGGTTCTAAAATTGACAAACTCTTGGCTAGACTCACTAAAGAAAAAAGAGAAAAGACACAATTGAACAAAACCAGGGATGAAAGAGGGGAAATTACGACTGATATTGCAGAAATACAAAGGATCATACAAGAATACTATGAAAACGTATATAACATGAAATTTAAAAACCTAGGTGAAGTGGACCAGTACTTAGAAAATACAACCTTCCTATACTGAATCAAGAAGAACTGGAAAATCTAAATAGACCGACCAGCAGTATGGAAACTGAAACAATCATCAAAAACCTTTCAAAAAGTAAATGTCCAGGACCAGATGGCTTCACCAGTGAATTCTACCATTCAAAGAAGATTCAATACCTGTTCTCCTCCAACTCTTCCAAAAAATCAAAGAGGCAATACTTCTCAACTTATTTTATGAGGCCAGTGTTACTCTGATACCAAAACCTGAAAAAGATAATACAAAAAAAGAAAACTACAGAACAATATTTCTCATAAATAGAGATGCAAAAATCTTAAATAAGATATCAGCGAACTGAATACAGCAACATATTAAAAAGACTATATACCACGATCAAGTGGGCTTCAAGAGGCACAGGGATGGTTCAACATATGCAAATCGATTAATGTGATACACCACATAAACTAATTAAAAAATAAGAATCACATGATCATATTAATAGATGCAGAAAAAGCCTTCGACAAGATACAGCATCCATTTATGATCAAAACACTTAAAATCGGTATAAAAGGAAAGTACCTCAACATAATAAAGGCCATCTATAACAAATCCTCAAACAACATTATACATAATGATGAAAAACTAAAAACAAGGTCATATATGACAAACCCTCAGCCAATATTATACTAAATGATGAAAAACCGAAAACCTTCCCTTTAAGATTAGGAACAAGGCAAGGCTGTTCACTATCGCCACTGTTATTCAATATAACATTGGTGGTCCTAGCAAGTGCAATCAGACAAGAAAAAGATATAAAAGGCATCCAAGTAGGAATCAAAGAAGTTAAACTGTCACTATTTGTGGATAACTTGATTCTCTATATAGAAAACCCTGAAGACTCCACAAGAACACTACTAGAAACAATAAGTAAATACAGTAAAGTTTCTGGATACAATATCAGCATTCAAAAATCCATAGCATTCCTATACTCTAATAATGAAGCGTCAGAAAAAGTAGTAGAAAAAATAATTCCTTTTGCAATTGCAACAAAAAGAATAAAATACCTAAAAATAAATTTAACGAAACATGTGAAAGACCTATATAATGAAAACTACAAGACCCTATTAAAAGAAATTGAAGAAGATACAAATAAA
>NW_006434839.1:21420032-21427997 GCF_000325575.1 Pteropus alecto
ATAAGATTTTATGAATTTAACTTCAAAGGCAAAAGAAGTAAAAACAAATATAAATGAATGGGACTACCTCAAACTAAAAAGCTTCTGCTCAGTAAAAGAAATCATCAACAAGCTAAAAAGACAACCATCCGAATGGGAAAATACATTTGCAAGCAACGCCTCCGATAAGGGTCTAATATCCAAAATATACAAAGAACTCATACAACTCAATAAAAACAAACAAACAAAATAATCCAATAAAAAAATAAGCAGAGGACCTGAACAGACTCTTCTCCCTAGAGGACATACAAATATTTGAAAAGACACTCGATGTTGCTAGGTATAAGGGAAATGCAAATCAAAACCACAATGAGATACCACCTCACACTGTTAGAATAGCTATAATTGACAGGACAAGTAATAACAAATGTTGGAGAGGATGCAGAGAAAAAGGAACCCTCATATACAGCTGGTGGCACTGCAAACTGGTACAGCCACTATGGAAAACCTTATGTAGGTTCCTCATTAAACTAAGAGTTGATTTACCATATATGATCCCATAATCTCTCTACTGGGTATTTACCCCAAAGACTTGAAAACTCTTATCTGAAAAGATATTTGCACAGCGATGTTCATAGCAGCATTATTCATGGTGGCCAGGACATGGAAGCAACTGAAGTTTCCTATGATAGATGATTGGCTAAAGAAGCCGTGGTACATATGTACAATGGAATATTACTCAGCCATAATAAGAGATGAAATACTTCCATTTGCAACAAAATGGATGGGCCTTGAGATAATCATGCTAAGCAAAATAAGCCAGACAGAAAAAGTTGAAAATCCCATGATATCATTTATAAGTGGGATATAAATCTAAAAGCAACGAATGAACAGGACAAATAGAGACTCATGGACAAGGACTATAGACTAGTGGTTACTAGTGTCTAATAGACTAGTGTCTGTCTATTCTTTTGCCTATACCTCACTGTCTTAATTACTGTATCTCTATATTAGTAAGTCTTGAAGTCAAGTAGTATTAAGTCTTCCAACTTTGTTCTTCTTCAGTATTGTGTTGGCTGTTCTGGATCTTTTACTTTTCCATATAAACTTTATAATTAATTAATCAATATTCACAAACTAATTTGCTGGTGTTTTAATTGGTATTGCATTGAATTTCTAAATAAAATTGGGAAAAACCGACATATGGACAGTATTGAGTCTTCCTATCCATGAAGATAGATTATCTCTCCATTTATTTAGTTCTTCTTTGATTTTGTCAAAGTTTTATAGATTTCTTAATATAAATCTTGCGTATATTTTGTTAGATTTATAACTAAGCATTTCATTTTGGGGGTGCTAATGTAAGTGGTATTGTGTCTTTAATTTCAAATACCACTTATACATTGCTGGTATATAGGAAAGTAATTAACACTTGTATATTAAACTTGTATCCTACATTCAAACTATAATTGCTGATTAATTCCTGGAGATTGTTTTGGTCAATCATTCAGATTTTCTACATAACTGTTCATATCACTTGCAAACAGAAAGTGTTATATCTTCTTTCCCAATCTATCTACTTTTTATTTCCTTTTCATGTTGTGTAAGCTAGGACTTCCAGTACAATGCTGAAAAGGAGTGGTAAGAAGGGACATCCTTACATTGCCCCTGATCTTAATGGAAAAGCTTTTAGTTTCTCGCCATTACGTATAATGCTATGTTTAGGTTTTTGATAGATGTTCTGTATCACATTGAGGAAGTTATCTTCTATTTCTAGTTTACTAAGAGTTTTCATTATAGATGTTGGTTTTTTATGCTTTTTCTGAATGTATTTATTTTTGTTCTTTAGTTTATTGATGTGATGGGTTATACTGATTTCTGAATGTCGAAACATCCTTGTATACCTGAGATAAATCCTACTTGGTAATTGTGCATAACATTTCATACACTGTTGGATACCATTTGCTAATATTTTATTGGAGATTTTTGCATATACGTTCACAAGACACACGGATCTGTAGTTTTCTTTCCTGTAATATCTTTGTCTAGCTTTGGTATGAGTAACAGCGGCCTCATAGAATGATTTAGGAAGTATTTCCTCGGCTTCTATTTTCTGAAAGAGTCTGTAGAGAATTGGTATAATTTCTTCCTCAAATGTTTGATTGACTTCATCAGTAAACCCATCCAGACCTGGCTCTTTTTTTTCTTTTTCTTTTTGTCAGCTAAGGAAGGTTTTGTTCCATCAGTTGCTCTCAGATAGACAAGACAGAAGCTGGTCCCTCAAGCAGTCTTCTGACTTAAGAAATTCAGAACACTGGATGTATGGTGCAGTCTTTCATTTTCTTCTCCAGGGAGAAGCTGAGAACTGGGTGTTTCCTCCCGATCACAGGGTGCTGTTCTAAAGGGATGACCTATGGTGAGAGGGTGTCACAAATTTCCTACTGGCTTCAGTGTAGCTGGTTTGTGCTTATTTGAGATGTAGAAATCTTTTAATTGGTTTTTGGATTTCTCATAGAGGAAATTAGTCTGTACATTGTTGTAGAATCTTTGTTTTGGTGAGAGAAAAGTAAGTCAGGGGTTTCTTATTCCACCATCTTGCTTACCTCACTCCCAATCATGCTTCTCTTTTTTAATATATTTATATTAGCAACAACTAGAAAGCCTAGTTCTAAGCTGTCTTTGATTTTTTTAGTTTTTTTTTTTATTTCACATCCTATTTCATATTTAGTTCCATGATATGACATAATTTTATAAAGAATATGCACATGGATCAAATAAAAGTGCACCTCTGTGTTTACTAAGTTGTGGTACTATTTTTCAATCTCCTTAATTGGTGACATAAAGGTTTTTGCTGTTTTATCTAGTATATTTTCATATCCCATACAATCATATGTTTTTTGCAAACCTATTAGAACTTTTAAATTTTTGACGAATGGCATCAAAGCTCACTAAAACACATTGTTTTTTAAATAATTTAGAAAAGTTATTTCTAATTGTTTTAAGTATATAGATGTGAGAATTTTTATATGTGACACAATACCGTTTTCGGCCAAAAAAAAAAGCATTATAAATAGTGATAAAAACATTTTCAAAAACCATTTTCAGAATGTTCTTGCCATAGAATAAGTTTCTTTCAATAACTTTTCCTCATTAATTCATTAAAAATTTAGAAATGATGTAACCTGAGACATACGGAGACATCTTCAGTTTCATCCATTATATGGCAAACTTCTTATGTATGACAGGGAGAATATGAGATTTCCAAGAGGATACGCTTTTTTGTCTTTTGCTATTAAGAACCACAAGGGGAGTTTTGAAGATTTATCATTATGTTTAGTGAAATTTTGTAAAATGCTTGATTATTAACTGAATCTAAATACTGTTGAAAAATGTGATTTGTCTTCATGTTCTGAATATTTAGTTTTTAAATATATCATATAACAAAATGGATTCACAGCATCTATTACAAGGAACAACAGGTACATTTGTAATGGTACTGTAAGTAAATCTTTATTTCAAATAGTCTTTCTGATAATCAAATATTTCAAATGACTTCTTGTCAGAATTATTTAATTTTTAATTTTTTTTCCTCTTTATTTTTCATTCCTTACTATTCTCTGCCTCACAGCATTTTTGTTTTCTTTTGTTTTAAGCATTTTGTATGTGTGAGCTTCTTTTCAAAAAAAAATGAAATTATCTACATCGAACTACTTCTACTTATGATTTTGTTTTTTTCATCCACCCCAAACTCCCTCCCTTTTGGCAACCATGAGGTTATTCTTTATATCTATGGGTCTGTTTCTGTTTTGTTCATTTATTTGTTTTGGTTTATTTAGATTTCACATATAAGTGAAATCATACAATATTTGTCTTTCTGTCTGACTTATTTCACTTAGCGTAATACCTTCTAGGTTCATCTGTGAGTACAACAACACCCACTTCGGGGACTATACATCTGCATGATCTGAAGCTTACCGTCTGCTTTGGTTAGATGATCGGAGTACTGAACTATACTAGAATAGTTTGATCTTTCAAAGAATTAAATTTATTGATAATAGCTTCTTCTGATACTTCATCACAATAAATTAAGAGACATAAGAGAAAATCCCAGTGAAACAGATTATTGCATTTTAGGTAGTGATATTATTAAAAGTGTTTATTTCACCATACTTTCAGCAGCCATGGTGCCATGGTATGCTGTGATATTATAGACACTGTATGAGTCACGTGGTTAGAAAGAGCTCAGTTTGTAGTCCATCTCTAGGAAGTACATTAGACTTGATGTTGTCTATGTATGTATTAACTTTGCTCTTTGTTTCATTTAAAATTTTCTAAAGATTTGTCTTTTGCTCTATTTCTCTTTTTTGTGTTTTTTTAAATGTTATTTTATTATTAGTTTCAAGAATACAGGACTTCATATTATTTGTTGTACTAAATGTTGTAACCACCTCAAATCTTTTTTGAAAATGAAAAAAAATTATTATAAGAAAAGCAATAAATACTAGTTAAATAAATTCCCTCTGATTTTGTAAAAATAAAGTTTTACAATATAAATAAAATGAAATCAAAGATAGGTTTTCAAGAAAGGCTTGCAATTCCTACATCTCTGTGTTGAATTACAACCATGACCAAAACATTTTTTAAGTGTTTATTAAAGAAAAAAATGCACAAAGCTTCAGGAAAGTAAATGCATTAGAGACTAGAAAAGAGACAAATCAGAATTTTGTTTGGGTGTTTGAGGTCTCTGCTTGAAGAATAAGACATTATACTTTCCTAGAAACATGAAAGAAAGAAAGGAAGGAAGGAAAGAAGGAAAGAAGGAAGGAAGGAAGGAAGGAAGGAAGGAAGGAAGGAAGGAAGGAACTGGCAGAAAGGAGGGGGGAGAGGGAGGGAGGGAGGGAGGAAGGGAGGGAGGAAGGAAGGAAAGAAGACAGCCAGCCAGGCAGGCAAGTAAGCAAGAAAGAAAAGAAAAAAAGACTAATTTGAAATATAAAACCTCAGCTAAAAGGGAACTGGACCCCAACCCCGAAGTCAGGCCACAAACTCTGAATATCTTCAATGCTCACAAGGATTCCATCATAACAAAATAATGTGTTGTAGTCTGCCTATAAAATCTATAATTATTTTAACACTCTAAGTAATATTCCATATTTTTATAATGATTACAATTAACAAGTAACTATTCTAAGTACAAGTACAAAAATTTGTTTAAATTTTATGAAATCTGACACAGGATATTGATTTAGTAAACCAAAGTTTCAGGGGGAGAAAATGATTGCCTTTTCTCTCTTGCAAATATTTCAGTGGTTCAACATATTGAAGTATATAATTTCAAAATAATCAAGTAACTGTAGATAAAATGGATTTCAATAAAGCCTATGTTTACTGTAGCTTAATACTAAAATAAGTTAAGAATTTCTATCTAGGTTGACTCAAGCAGAAATCGATTGGGAAAGAATGCAAGAGAAATACATACCAATAATTGTTCTACTTATAACACGAAGAAATTATCAAAATAACAAAGATAATGATTAAGATAAATAAGGTAGACATAATAATGATATTTGTACTACCTTATCTGACAAAAAATGGAATAGAGATAATAAAATGGCAAATTTTCCAACAAAGCTGAAAGATTAAAGGCCTTCATGAATGCTTCCAAATTAAATACCCTGAAAAGCTGGAAATTCTAGTTTTCTAATCTGCTACACAAAGAAATTCTAAGAACAAGCTGTTCTTACTGAAGCTCATTAAAATGAAGATGAGACCAAGTAAATATTTATAGGAACATAAAACTGCCTAGCCATTGTACAGTAAAGTGCCAAATGTTAGTGGACATGTAAAAAATGAACAGTTTCAAGTTTCACATGAATTTTCCATCTTCAAGGGAGTGGCTGAGAACAACCAATGACTGACTATATTTGGGGGAAGAAAACTATCAAGTCATTACACAAAGGCATCCAGAGTCACCACAGTATGTTCCTGTGAGTCAAACAAATGATCTGAAACTTTATTTAGTGGGCAAAGGGAAAAGCTGCAATAAGAATATTTTCATAGTTACATTTTTTAAAAACTCAAAATAGAATTTATTAGGATTTCCAATAATGGATGAAATGTAAACTGGAGTGCTTTAAAATGTGCTTTAAAGTCACAGATGAAAGGCATAACATTTTATGAGTTAGCTTTTTCCCCTCCAACTTGATTCTTTTAGACATAAATGTCATGGCTCAGTTCCTTCAATGCAGGGATTAGAATATGAATATTACATTCTACTAACAAGAGCCTGTGTGATTCTTAAAGAAAACAAATGCAATTCAGCTACACCACCAACTATGTGACTTTGGGTCAGCTATTACTCTCTCAGAATCTCTTTCTTATAAATAAAATAGGAAAAATAATGTAATAATATCTGTAAAGATTTTTGGCAAACTGCCTGACACATATGAAGCATTTACTATAAGTTAGAGAGAAAGATAAGAAAAAAAAAATCAGTTGAGATAAGAAAAGAATAATATAAACATTGTAATAAATTATTTCAAAATTTAGATGAAAGTTAAAAATCACTAAAAAAATTAAAGACTATTATAAGATATATGTATTTTTACCTATTACCCAGATTTTTTTTTTTAAAGGAGTTGTCTGATAAATGGTGTTGAGCATGAATAGCAATTGGAACACTTATTTGCGCTGGTGGAAGTATAAATTGATGCATTATTTTGAAAAGTATTTTGGCATTGGCTTCTAAAGCTGAAGCTGCATACCCTACGACTGAGCTTTTCTATTCCTAAGGAAATACCCTACAGAAACTCTTGCATTTGTTCACCAACAAATATGTATAAAATGTACAAAAATATTTTATTATTTCTTCAATTGCAAACACAAAAAATGTCTACTGACAATAAAATAGATAAGTAAACAGTGGCAATCGTTTATACATTGGAACGTTAAATAGTAAAAATAAATTAATTCCTTTTATTGGTAATGTTCTACTTTTTATTGGGTATGAATTCACAATGTTTGCTTTATTATGTTTTAGAAATTATGAAAGCATTACATACATTCTTTTGTATGTACCAACTATTATATAATAAGAAGAGAGAAAGAAAGAAACCCAATATTCATAATTAAAACATCTCCCTGGAATATAATAGTTACCCAAATCAGTGGGGAAAACTTTTCTAATTTTTCATTGAAAATTTTTCGAATATAATAAAAAATCTTAACAACTTAATTTATTTACCTGAGTATTTAATGCAGATATGAAAAATGGAGTCTTAGAGAATAAGAAAGTTGCTCTAATTTGGTAAAAGTAAATATCAAGACAAAAACCCTAATCTGGACATAAAGAGTCAGAACACATTTGAAGAAAGTATGTTCCAGGCAGTTTAGAAGTCAAATTGACTAAAAGGTCTTTTAACATATTTTCTAGATTAACAGTGTTTCTCATTCCCTTTATTAAACACATTGATGTCCATAGCACAGAGAATATAAACATATGTGGCTCAGCATACTGGAGTAATCAATACTTCTCTTATGTGTCCTACCAATGTGAGCTACATCATACATATCAATACACATCTTTGGCTTCCTGTTAGGTACAACTAGTGAGAAGTCAGAATAAGGAGCATGACCTGACAGTAACTATTCTTGGGTGCTGCATAATCACTTAGGATTTGCCTACACCTTGCCTCCATTTTTGTACATAAGCCTTCTATTAAACTCTCATTAAATTAATGAGTATAATGAGGATACTGACGTACAGATTATACTGAGTACTATTTGGACTTGTTTATTCCCATTAAACTTGTTATTGAGATTTCATAATTAAATTAAACATTAAGTAACACAATAAAATATAAATTCAAAAATAAAAGAGCAAAATGCTCTTTTTTTGGAAACTACTGCTTTGTAAAAATTCAATAAAGATAGGTCAATTAAAAAAACTATTGTCAAATTTGCTATGGATGTGAAACTGTAAAATGTAGG
>NW_006434839.1:21428072-21462122 GCF_000325575.1 Pteropus alecto
TGTATAAAGATCTTGAAGAATTTTATCCTCAGATTGTTTTCCAAGGTCTTTAGGTTCTAAAGCTCCAAATTAAAGATATCCACGCAAGAATTAGATAATGAATCATGAGTGTGACTTACACACAAAGACCAAGTGGAATCAAACCTGCAAACCAGTTTTCTCAAAGAAAAGTCCGTGGTCTTATTATACTTAATAATTATGGCAAAAGGAAGTATGATGGAAAAATGATACATATATATCTTTAACATCTTATATTAAATCATATGAACTATGCCTATTAACAGACATAAGATAAGTTTTAACATACATTTCTAGTAAAAATACTAAATAGTAATAATCAAAAGAAATTCTAATATAAAAAATATGCTTTAAAGTTATAAATGTGGGCTGAAAAAATAAGTATTTACAGAAAAAAAAGTTCTATCTTTAGTATTTAAAGAGATCATACAAATTGAAAACACTAAAATCCAAAAATATGAGAACCAAATTAGCACTACTATAAGGCAGCATGGAGAAAAAAAAAACAACAACATTTATTGGTGCTATTAAAGACATGCAAACCTAAATGATATCAATGATAACTGATTTTTGTTTTTTAAAGTAATAATATCATTGCTATTTGCTAGTGAAACTGCAAGGAAACTGGCATTCTCATATGTTATTGGTTAGAGTAATCCTTTTGGCCATTTATTTAACACGCTTCCCAGGTCTCTGTGATTACACTATCTCATGCCCTCATTCTCTTCTGAAATTCCTTTCCTCTTTACCTTGTAATAATTCTTCCATATCCCTCAAGACTCAACTCAAATGTGCCTTCTTCCAGAACCAACACATCTTTGAGATTATGTTAAAATACTATCTTTATGCTCACAAAGCAATTCATACAAACTCCTTTTAATGTGAAACATATCTTACAATAAACATACTTGTCTGTTTTTCTTTCCATAGAGCTTTACATTCTAGTGACCCTACCAAGCTATAAGCTAACTGTAAACGGTGAAGAGAATTGTTTATATCCCTAGCATGTTATATAATGCCTGGGACATAGTTAATGCCTAATAAACACATACATAAATATGAATTGAAACAAATTAGTGAATAAATGAATGAATAAATGGATGGATAAATGAACATAAAGTATCAGAAACTATGTCAAAGATTTTTCCCAGGCCACCATCTTGTGCTCAAAGATAAATTCTCTTGGTAGGCACACCTGAAGTGGTGCATTCCTGTCCTGGAGGATAAAAACTGATCTGGTTCTGATCTGGTTCACAGGAGTAAACAGGTATATCCCCTTATGCCATAAACCCTTCTTATCTAGCTCAAAAGCCAGTAAGTAATATATCCTTGAGACAAACAAGCAGCCAATGGCTTAGTAAAGAGTGTAACTGGAGCAGGCCATAAGAGAAAAGAATGAACCCAACAAGTCTTGAGAACAGCTATTTATCAAGGGTCAGGGCCAGAATTCTACCAGTGGAGCCTAAGACCGGGCACCTCATAGCATCATTAATTTATAAGGTATTTCAAGTCATTCGATTCAAAAAGTTCCCATTATAATGACACACAAATTATATTTTAATTAGAGGAAAGGGTAAAACAGTACAGCAAAAAAACACATAAAATTCCACTTCTAAAGAAGGATGCTTTGTTACAGTGTACAGTCGTAGGGAGACAAGGGGAACTCTAGATGCTGTGTGGAGGAGTCAGAAAAAAACACGACCCAATGGCTGAGAAAAGAAAGGAGATAAACAGAAAATAGGAGATACACATGAAAAAAATGTTACTTGCCACTTTTACCTAGGACTGATCCTCATATCCTCTTTTCTCTTGGCTCTTTTGGCCCTAAGTATAGTAAACCCAAAGATTTTTTTAGAAAAAATACTGGAATTACTTATTTGTTTCTATGCCATAAATTTCAGGACATTTTGAAGTGAAAAGAAAAAATGTCTTGGCAGTACCCATTTCCTCCACAATTTCCTGAAAATTGTGTCATGAAATAGAAATCCACAAAATGAACTATTTTTACCCACATGAATAATATTATAATTCAGAGTTGAATCCTGATTAAAGGGCTTAGTATTAAAGTTATGAAAAATAATGACAAAAGCTAAGGTAATTAAACTAAAATCACAAAGTCATAAAATTTAGTCATTTACACCATAAAATTAAACTTCAGACAGGTAACAGATTTTAAAATACTGATTAAAAAATATACTACAATATATAAAAATCTCCTGACACTGCAAATTTACCGTATCATAACTGTGTCCTAAAACTAATATAATATCATGCTACTACTGCTCCTACTACTTATAAGAATGATAACCACACAATATCACTTCATTGAAACCAATAATTTAGCATTCAGAAGGACTGTGAGAGAGTTTTCATTTAATCAAAAAAAGTTTTAATTGATTCTTCAGATAATGACTGGGCATTTAAAAAAATGGGCATTCAAAAGAATGGGCATTCAAAAACAACATGAGTCCATTACCAGGACTACCTCAATTAAAATGAATAGTGAATATATTTCCATTATTGTTGTAGGAGTGATGAAAGTGGTGGTGTTTTTTTGACGAAAAAACCCTGAAAAGCAAAGTCTGAACTGCCCTTGTTTCCCCTTCACAAATACCCTGAATTATATCAAAAGGGCTACCACTGAAGGGTAAGGAAAGCTACTTGAAATAATGTCCATTTCAGGTAAATGATGCTACCTGAACGTTCATTGTAACTAAGTAAATTCTCATTATAACTAAAAAGGAATACTTCATAATCATTAAAGGAATAATTATCAAAATAATGTCATAATGTAAAGTTAAGGGAAAAAACTAGAATACAAAATTGTATATACTTGACAGCTGCAGTCATGTAAATATATGGACAACAGATACCGTTATATGACAATGTAGGCTTATTGATATTTTTTCCTATTTTTTCTTATATGTTGTAATATTTATAGGAGAAAAAAGAAACAGCTACCGCCAAGTCCCATCAAACTTTGTACATAAAAGACTTTTTAACACTCATAGATTATGAAAACAGAAATCTCATGTCAGCTATAGCTACAATGTGATTATCCTGTGCCTAAACAATGAAACTAAATAAATGAGTGGAATAAAGGCAGAAATCATTAATCAAATGGCAATGAATGAAGAAACAACACAGTGGAGAGATTAAAAAAAGGTATGACGTTCAATAAAATGATTTTTAAATTTTAGTAAAGTTATTTTACACATGCAATGAGTTCAACCAAATAAATATAAATATGTTAAAAATCATATCCACAAATAAGATCACTTAAAATTCTAGTAAATATGGAAAATTTTATCTAGTAAAGTAGATGGTTCTAAAGGGCTACCAATGAGATAAAACAAATATAGTTGTTACAACTGATAAGAGAAACTCAAAAGCAGAGAAAAGAATATATTTTTGCATGCCCAAACTAAGTATATTAAAATGTTAACACTCTAAAAGGGAAAGATCATATGTTAGTATACCTGTTTAAAGTTGTATTTTCTTAGCCAACTCTACTAAGAAATAACAAACTACTATTTATATGTTTTTATTGTCCTTGAAATCAACCTTATGTTATTCCTACTATTGTAATGAATTTTTATTATTAAAATGGATCCATGGTTTAAATGATGATATAGTTAAAAACAGATATAATCCTTTATATTTAGAACTTTATAAAATTAAAATTTTGATTAGTATATAAACTACTTATGAAAATTGGTTTAATTAATCTATTTCAAAAACAAGCAGCTTTTAAACTAAAATTTAATGGGATTTCAGTTGTCTGGATATCAAGTTAAGGTTTCACTTTATGTGCTGCTTGCCTAGACTCAAGAAAGAAGGGTGGGGTGCAAGGAATTCCATTAAGCAGTGAATATATACAAAACTTGTATGAGTTTAGGACAGGAATTGGTACCAAAACATATTAAGCATGATTTGATATAACATATAATTGCATAAACATGTATACTGTTGCTATAGAAATGTGGATGGTTGGGATAAATAATACCATCCTTAATGATTGACACTGTCCAATATATGCAACTGAAATAGCATACAATAGAATCATGCTGCAATCCTCCCAGACAAGTGAAGATTATTCATCCATAGTTAATGTATTCAGTGTCTGACACTATTTTGATTTTGCTTAAAATAGGTTATTTTTATTTGTTCTTATTCTATCTTCTTGCCAATTTCGGTCCCATTACTGCTTATTATGTGTAAGAATAGATAATGCGGTCTTCTTCATGAGCTTCTTGTCTTTAAATACTACACAGCTCTGAAGAGTCACTTCCAGTGTATGAAAAATATCATTTTCAGATGGCTCCCGGGCATTTTTGCACGCACTACTGCTATAAGCAAGACCTATATTTAAGAGCTGTCTTATAATTTATGCTGCTTGATGAGCAGGAACTTAGAGAATTCTTCTGGGGGGTGAGGCTGAGGGCCATCTCTACTATTCTAACTATACATGTATCTAACCCATGAATTTAGGAATGTGTGGACAGAAAGATGTCATGCTGCTTTAGGAGTGTAGAGGGTACTGTAATGCAATTACAGCAAGCTTTAAAATATGAAGGTCTAAAAATAAGTATTTATAATACACACTAAGAGTATGTATGCATATTAATTCTTTCTAAGCTTAAAATCATTTCACCCAACTTTTGAGAAACTAATAGTTTGTGAAGCATTGGGGATAGAGTACTCACTTTCTAGTAGAGAAAAGAGATACAATAACAAGTGTGATATATGTAGTAAAAGTGTGCATATATGCACAAAGTATAATCTTAAAATCATACAGATTGTAATAAAATCCACTATCATGGCATCCAGGCCTAAACTGAGAAGAGGTCTTACTTGCTGAGGGACTTAGAATCAACACAAGCTAATACATTTAAAGATTAATCTTCACATAGGTAATGATAAAACTTTTCCTAAATTGAGAATTATTTTTTATAAAAGTCATGTTCTATAACTGTATTGAACAGTTTTTAAAACTTTATTTTTAATAGCATTATTTGCATATGACGAATTTGTGTCAATGTCCTATATTCGCTTTCTTTTACTCCATTTAGTTCTTACATCAACCCTATGAATAAGGTACTATCAACTAACATATGTTATTGAGAAGATTTCATGCCATGTCCTTTATGTATTAATGTTCAGTTACAACAATACTGCTAAGTTCATATTATCACCCCCATTATGCCAATTAGGGAACTGAGCTTAAAAAATTTACCAGAGATTAAAAACACAGTAAATGGTAGAGATGGAATTTGAATGTAGATGTCTGGCTCCAAAGTCAACTAGTTCCCCAACTCTGTACTGACTAGTACTCAGACTCCAACCAGTCGTCCCAGCCTCACATCTCTTGCTGTTCCCTGCCACAAATCTTATATCCCAGACATATCGCACCTCTTCAAATTTTAGCATGCTGCTTTCTATGTATCTAATGACCTCATCAGCCTTTACAGTGGTTTGAATTTTACTCATCTGTCAGAATCCAGGGACTTTAAAGCTTTACCAAATTTTTAAATGACAATGCTTACGATTTCATTCTGACAAAAATGATTTCCTTACAATATTTTAATGAAATTAGACTTTAGTAATATATTCCATTTGCTTTATGAAGTTTTATTTTGTTTCATTTTGTTTGAGATGAAAAGTGGAAATAGAGAATGTGGAAAATCCAAATATTTTATCTCACAATAGTAATCTGCAAAATAGAACACCAATTCAGCAATCAGAAATCGGAGCTGTGCACTTATGAATTAAGCCGGAGGTTATTTTACAATGTCAGCAATAAAAAATGAAGCAAAAATATTCAAAATTCTCTACTAAAAATGAATATTGTACTATATGTATATGTTGTAAATATATATTAAAATAGGAATATAAAAATGCTTTTCTAATTTATTATTTAACTCTTAAACTTACCTTGCCAAACTTTCCATTATATTAGATTATGTAGTTCAAAATTTACCTATGGTGATCACCATAAAAAAATAGTCATTTAAATTATTTTCAAATTATGGTATATAAAACAGTAGTTAAAATTGGATCTTATAAATGCCAAAAGAAAAACTGCAGAAAAAAAATAATAGCATAATTTGTTGAAGAGATTTATGTTTAATCAAAGTGTTTTGTGAGGAACTATATTCCCTTTTCTTCATATTTTCATGAGCAGAAATGATCAAGAAATGCTACTGGCTTCATTTTGTTCTTTGACTACTTTTTAATTTTTTTCTCAATTATACTGGCATGCAATATTATTTCAGATATACAACATAGTGATTAGTTATATAACTCATGAAGTGATTGCCCAGGTAAGTCTAGTACCCTTCTGACACCATATGTAGTTATTAAAATATTATTGACTATATTCCCTATGCTTTACTTTATATCCCTGTGAATATTTTATGACTAATTTGTACCTCTTAAGCTCTTCATCTTTTCACCTATCCCCACAACCTCCTTACCAGCTGGCAACCGTCAATTTATTTTCTGTATCTATGACTTTGTTTCTGTTTTGTTTGCTTATTTTGTTTTTTAGATTCTACCTATAAGTGAAATAGTATGATATTTGTCTTTCTCTGATTTATTTCACTTATCATAATACCCTCTGTGTCCATTCATGTTGTTACAACAAACAAGATTTCATTCTTTTTTATAGCTGAGTAATATTCCATTGCATATATGTACCACAACTTCTTTATCCACCATCTATCAATGGACACTTAGGTTGCTTCCATATCTTGGCTATTGTTAGTAATGCTGCAATGAACGCACAGGTTCATATGTCTCTTTTAATTAGCATTTTTGATCTCTTCAGATAAATACCCAGAAGTGTAACAGCTGGGCCATAGAGTAGGTCTATTTTTAATTTTTTGAGGAACCTCCAGGCTGTTTCTCACAGTGGCTCCACCAATAGGAAATCCCACCAAAAACGCAGGAGGGTGCCCTTTTCCACATCCTCTCCAACACTTGTTTGTTAATGCATTGATAATCGCCATTCTGACAGGTGTGACCAGATATCTCATCGTGGTTTTAATTTGCATTTCCCTGATAACTGGGTATGTTGAAAAGTCTTCTTTAAAGAGATATCTATTCAGATACTCTGCCTATTTTTTAACTGGATTGTTTTTATTTATTTATTTATTTATTTATTTATTTATTTATTTATTTATTTATTTATTTATTTATTTATTTATAGTTTGAGGGTATTGGTTCTTTTATCTATTTTGGTTTTGTTTCAGTACTAAATTGTGTAAGTTCCTTACATATTTTGGAATTAACCCCTTATTGGACGATCATTAGCAAATATTTTCTCGCATTCAGTAGGACTGTTTTGTTTTGCTGATAAGTTTCCTTGGTTGTGCAAGAACTGTTTAAGTTTGATGTAATCCCATTTCTTTATTCTTTCTTTTGTTTCTCTTGCCCAAGGAGACATATTCAAAAATACATTGCTAAGAGTAATATCACAAAATTTATTGCCTATGCTTTCTTTTAGGATATGTATGGTTTCACTACTTACATTTAAGTCTTTAATCCACTTTGAGTTTATTCTTCTATATAGTATAAGAAAGTAATTGGGATTTATTCTTTTGCATGTGTCTGTCCAGTTTTCTCACTACCATTTATTGAAGAGACTTATCTTTACCCCCACTGCATTTTCTTGCCTCCTTTGCCATAAATTAAATGACCATATGCGCATGGGTTTATTTCTGGAGGTCTCTATTCTGTTCCATTGCTCTATCCATCTGTTTTTATGGCCAGTACCATGCTGTTTTGATTACTATAGCCTTGTAGTATAATTTGATATCAGGTAGTGTGACCTCCAACTTTGTTCTTCCCAAGCTTACTTTGGTTATTAAGGGTCTTTCATAGTTCCATATAAATTTTAAAATTATTTGTTCTAGTTCTGTAAAAATGCCACAGATTGCATTAAATCTATAGACTGCTTTGGGTAGTATGCACGTTTTAATAATATTAATTCCTCCTATCCATAAACATAGTGTATCCTTCTCTTCATTTGTATTTTTTTTTTCAATTTCTTTCCTCAATAACTTACGGTTTTTCTAGAACATGTCTTTTATATCCTTAATTAAAATTATTCCTAAGTATTTTATTCTTTTAGATGCAATTGTAAATTGGATTGTTTTCTTAATTCTCTTTTTTCAATTTTTATTTTTCAATTAGTTAAAATTAAATATGACTTTATATTAGTTTTAGGTGTACAGCATAGTGGATGGACATTTACATAATTTACAAAGTGATCCCCTTGATTAGTCTAGTCTGGCACTATATATAGTTATTACAGCATTTTTGACTATATTCCCTATGCTGTACTTCACATCCCCATGACTATTCTGTAGATATCAATTTGTACTTATTAATCCCTTCACATTTTTCATCCACCCATCTAACACCCTTCCATCTGGCAATCACCAGTTCATTCTCTGTATCTATGAGTCTGTTTCCATTTTGACTGTTCATTTATTTTGTTCTTTAGATTCAACATATAAGTTAAATCACATTGTATTTGCCTATCACAGTGTAACTTATTTCACTTAAAAAAATAACCTCTAGCTCCATCTATGTTTTCTCAAATGATAACATTTCATTTTTTTTATATCAGTAATATTTCATTGAACATATGTACCATCTTTTCTTTATCCAATTGTCTATTGATGGGCATTTAGGCTGCTTCCAAATCTTGGCTATTGTAAATAGCACTGTAGTGAACATAGGAGTGCACAGATCTTTTTGAATTAGTGTTTCTGGTTTTCTTTGAAAAAATACCCAGAAGTAGAATTGCTGGGTCATAAAATAGTTCTATTTTTTAATTTTTCGAAGAACTTCCAAAATGTTTTCCATACTGGCTGTACCAATTTGCAATCCCACCAACAGTGCATAAAGGTTCCCTTTTTTCTACATCCTCCCAACACTTTTTTTTTTATTTTTTTTTATTGATGATAGCCATTCTGACAGGAGTGAGGTGATATCTCATTGTGGTTTTAATTTGCAATTCTCTTGCTGATTAGTGACATTGAGTATCTTTTCATGTCTACTGGTCATCTGTATGTCCTCTTGAGAGAAATGTCTATTCAAGTCTCTGCCCATTTTTTAATTAGATTCTTAGTGTGTGTTGAGTTGTATGAGTTCTTTATAAATTTTGGATATCAACCCCTTATCAGACATATCACTGGCGAATGTCTTCTCCCATTCAGTAGATTGTCTTTTTATTTTGTTGATGGTTTCCTAAACTGTACAAAAATAATTTAGTTGGATGTAGTCCCATTTGTTTATTTTTTTTCTTTTGTTTCACTTGCCCAAGAAGATATATCAGAAAAAAATATTACTAAGAGCAGTGTCAGAGAGTTTACTGCTTATATTTTCTTCTAGAAATTTTATGGTTTGGGGTCCTATATTTAAGTCTTTAATCCATTTTGAATTTATTCTTGTGTATGGAGTAAGAAGGGAATCCAGTTTTTTTGTTTTTTTGTGTTTTTTTGCACGTATCTGTCCAGTTTTCCCAACACCATTTACTAAAGAGATTGTCTTTACTCCATTGTATATTTTTGCCTTCTCTGTCATAGATTAAATGACCACATAGGTATGAGTTTATTTCTGGGGTCTCTATTCTGCTCCATTGGTCTATGTGTCTGATTTTATGCCAGTGCCATGCTATTTTGATTACTATAGTCTTGTAGTATAGTTTGACATCAGGTAGTGTAACACCACTGACTTTGTTCTTTCTCAAGATTGTCATGGCTATTTGGGGTCTTTTATGCTTCCATATAAATTTAAA
Source organism: Pteropus alecto (assembly GCF_000325575.1). Lineage (NCBI taxonomy): Eukaryota > Metazoa > Chordata > Mammalia > Chiroptera > Pteropodidae > Pteropus > Pteropus alecto. The sequence goes on from NW_006434839.1 coordinate 21,437,899, forward strand.
AATTATTTGTTCTATTCCTGTGAAAAATGACACTGATAATTTTCTTTTTTCAATGTTCTATAATTTTCTGAGTACAGGTCTTTTACTTTCTTAAATTTATTCCTACGTATTTTTTGATGCAATTGTAAATGGGATCGTTTTCTTAATTTTGATTTCTGAAAGTTCAATATTGGTATGTAAAAATGCAACCTATTTCTGAATATTAATATTTTATCCTGTTACTTTACTGAATTCATTTATCAGCTATAATAGTTTTTTTGTTGGATTCTTTAGGGTTCTCTCTATGCAATATATCTCTGCAAATAATGACAGTTTTACTTCTTCCTTTGCAATTTAGATATCTTTTATTTCTTTTTCTTATCTGATTGTTGTGGCAAGAACTTCCAATACCATGTTGAATAAAAGCGGTGAAATTGGACATCCTTGTCTTGTTCCTGGACGTAAAGAAAGAACTTTGAGCTTTTTATCACTGAGTATGATATTAGCTCTGGATTTGTCATTTATGTCCTTAATTATGTTGAGGCATGTTTCCTTCCATTCTCACATGGCTGAAGGTTTTTATCATGAATGAATGGTTTTGTCATATGCTTTTTCTGCATCAATTTATACAATCATATCATTTTTATCCTTCATTTTGTTTATGTGGCGCATCACATTAATTGATTCATGAATGTTGAACCAGCCTAGCATCCTAGTAATAAATATTACTTGATCATGATGTATATAATCTTTTTAGTGTACTGCTGAATTTGGTTTGCTAATATTTGGTGAGGATTTTTGCACTTATATTCATCAAGGATATTCACCTATGATTTCCTTTTTTTTGTAGTGTCTTCATCTAGTTTTGGTATCAGGTTAATGATGGCGTGGTAAAATGAGTGTGAGATCCTACCTTTCTCTTCAATTTTTGGGATACAATGAAAAGGATAGGTAGAAATTCTTCCTTGAAAGTTTGGTAAAATTCACTTGTGAAGCCATCTGGCCCTGGGTTTTTGTTTCTTGGAGTTTTTTGATTACAGTTTAAATTTTATTAGTATTTATTGATCTGTTCAGATTTCCTGTTTTTTTTTCCTGAATCAACTTTGGAAGATTGTATGTTTCTAGGAATCTATTCATTTTTTCTAGGTTTCCAATTTGTTGGCATAAAATTGTACTTAATATTTCCTTATGATCCTTTGTATTTCTGTGGTGTCTGTTGTTACTTCCCTCCTTTATTTCTGATTTTACTTATAATGGCCCTCTCTTCTTTTTTCTTGATGAGTCTGGCTACAAGTTTATTAATTTTATCTTTCCAAAGACCTAGCTCTTGGTTTCATTGATTTTTTTTTTGTATTGTAATTTTAGACTGTTTCCTTTATTTCCATTCTGATCTTTATTATTTCCATAATTCTACTCACTTTGGGCTTTCTTTGTTCTTCTTTTCCTAGTTCCTTTAGGTATAAGGTTAGATCGTTCATTTGAGATTTTTCTTGTTTCTTTAGGTAGGCCTGTATTGCTATAAATTTTGCTCTTGGAACTGACTTATAGATTTGAGGTGGTTGTTGTTTCATTTTCATTTGTCGCAACCTATCTTTTGATTATTTCCTTGACCTCATTGTTGACCCATTCATTGTTTAGTCTTATGTTATTTAGCTTCCATGTGTTTATGCATTTTTCAGTTTTTTTCTTGTAACTGATTTCTTGTAACTGATGCTTGATATGATTTTAATCTTAAATTTATTGAGACTTGTTTTGTGGCCTAACATGTGGTCTATCCTGGAAAATGTTCCATGTGCATTTGAGAAAAATGTATATTCTTCTGCTTTTGGGTGAAATATCCTAAAAATCTCAATTAAGTCCATCTACTGTAATGTATCACTTAAGGCCACTGTTTCCTTGTTGATATTCTGTCTAGATAATCTATGCACTGATGTCAATGGCACGTTAAAGTCTCCTATTATTACAGTATATTTTTGTCAATATTTATTTTATATATTTAGGTGCTTCTATGTTGTGTGTGTAGATGCTTACAAGAGTTATGCCCTCATGTTTGATCCTTTTATTATGAAATGCTCTTCTTTGTCTCTTGTTACAGCCCTTGTTTTAAAGTCTATTTTGTCTGTTGTAAGTACTGCTACTCCAGCTTTTTTCCATTTCCATTTACGTGGAATATATTTCCATCCCTTTACTTTCAGCCTGTGTCTGTCTCTGGATCTGAAATGGGTCTCTTGTAGGCAGTATATATAGGGATCTTGTTTTCTTATCCATTCAGCCACTCTATGGTTTTTTATTAGATCATTTAATCCATTTACATTCAAAGTAATTATTGGTAGGTATGTACTTATTGCCATTTTATTGTCTTCTGATTGCTTTTGTAGTTCTTTATTCCTTTCTTTTTCTTTTGCTCTCTTCTCTTGTATGTTGATTACTTTCTATAGTGTTAATTTTAGAATTTCTTTAACTTTATTTCTTGTATACCTCCTATAAATTCTTAGTTTTTGGTTACCATATGCTTCCTATATAACAAGATATGCTTATAGCAGTCTATTTTAAGTTAATGGTGACTTAAGTTTAAACAAATTCTAAAATCACCACAATTTTTACTTACCGCTGCCACATTTATGTTTCTGTCATTATTTTTCCTTCTTGTGTGTATGTGTATCTCTTACTTTATTGTTGTATTTACACATGATCTTCTTACTTTTGCCTTTTAAGCATTGTACTGGCTTTATAGTTAGTTGATCCACTGTTTATATTATGTATTTGCCTTTGTTATTGAGAATTCTTTTCTTTCCTAGATTTTCTTATTCGTACTTTGATCTCTTTTTCTTAAAAAGTCTCTTTAATATTTCTTGTTAATAGTGGATTAGTAGTGATGAACACCTTTAGTTTTTTTGGTTTCTTTTTTTCTTATCTGAGAAACCCTTTATCTCTCCTTCATTTCTAGATAATAGACCTTCTGGGTAGAGTTAGCTTGATTTTAGGTCCTTGCTTTTCATCACTTTGAATATTTTACAACAATCCCTTCTGACTTGCAAAGTTATGTTGAGAAATTAGCTGATGGCCCTGTGGTACCTCCCTTGTACATAACTGTCTGCTTTTTGCTTGCTGCTTTTAAGATTTTCCTTTTGTCTTTAACCTCTGGCATTATAATTATAATGTCTTGCTGGGAGCCTTGGTGTGGAAATAGATTTGTATGTCTATTTCCTTTGCCATATTAGGGAAGTTTTCAGTCATTATTTCTTCAAATTGTTTTTAATCTTTTGTTCTCCCTCTCTCCTTCTGGTACTCCCATGATGTGATTGTTGGTACACTTGATGTTGTCCCAAAAGTCCCTTAAACTATCCCCATTTTTTTAATTGTTTTTTTTTTCTTTTTGCTGTTCCTACTGGGTGATTTTTACTACCTTGTCTCTCAGATCAGTGATTCAATTCTATGCTTCATTTAATCTAGTGTTGATTCTCCCTAATGTATTCTTCGTTTAAATTACTATATCCTTCAGTTCTGACTGGTTCTTTTTTATATTTCTATCGCCATTATTATATTTCCTATCTCTATGTTGAAGTTCTCATTGAGTTCATCTATTAGGGAGTTTAATTTTGTTCTTTCTTTTCAAATATGTTTCTTTATCTCCTCATTTTGGCTGACCCCCTGTGTTTCTTTCTATGTATCAGCTGGAAATACTATGTCTCCCAGTCTTGGCTTAGTGGCCTTATATAGTGCATGTCCTGTGGGGCCTAGTGATGCAGCCTCTCTTGTAACCTGAGCAGGGTGTTTCTGGGGTTACCCTTGTGTGAGTTGTGTGTGCCCTCCTGTTGTAGTTGAGCCTTGATTGCTGTTTGCATCTGTGGATGAGACTGATCTGCAGACTGACTGGCTGTGAGGACTGGCTGTGACTATAGCAGATCAGCTGTTATGCAGGAGATGACTCTATGAAGTAGTATTCATTTTAGCATGGTTCTGGTGCCTGCCAAGTCTGCCCTTCGGGTATGTTGTTTATGGAGTTGGTCCCGTCATGATCTGGTGTGGTCTGAAGCTAGCCATTATTAGAGTATAGAAACACTATGGATTTTTGAACGTTGATTTTGCATCCAGAAACTTTACTGTATTTGCTTATTGTTTCTAATAGTGTTCTTGTGGAGTCTTTAAGGTTTTCTATATAGAGAATCACATCATCTGCAAATCGTGATATTTTGACTTCTTCATTTCCTATTTGGATGCCTTTTATATTTTTCTCTTCCCTGACTGCACTCGCTAGGACCTCCAATATTAAATAACAGCGGCAATAGTGAACAGCTTTGCCTTGCTTCTGATCCTAGAGGAGAGGTCTTTAGCTTTTCACCATTAAATATAGTGTTGGCTAAGGGTCTGTCACATATGGCCTTTATTATGTTAAGGTACTTTCCTTCTATACCGATTTTGTTATGTATTTTGATCATAAATGGATGCTGTATGTGTCGAAGGCTTTTTCTACATCTATTGATATGATCATACAATTATTATTTTTTAATTTGTTTATGTAGTGTACCACATTAATTGATTTGCATATGTTGAACAATCCCTGTGTCTCTGAGATGAAGCCCGCTTGATCGTGGTGTCTAATCTTTTTAATATGTTGTTGTATTTGTTTCACAGGTATCTTATTTAGGATTTTTGCATCTGTGTTCATGAGAGATATTGGTCTCTACTTTTTTGTGTGTTTGTGTTACCTTTACCAGGTTTTGGTATCAGGGTAATACTGGCCTCATAAAATGAGTTGGGAAGTATTGTCTCTTCTTCAATTTTTTGTGAGAGTTTGAGAAGAATAGGTATTAACTCTTCCTTGAATGTTTGGTAGAATTCACTGGTGAAGCCATCTAGTTCTAGACTTTAATATTTGGAAGGTTTTTGATGATTGTTTCAATTCCCATGCTGCTAATACATCTATTGAGATTTTCCAGTTCTTGATTCAGTCTAGAAAGGTTGTATTTTTCTATGCACTGGTCCATTTCTTCTAGGTTATTAAATTTGGTGTTATACATATTTTTAATAGTCTTCTTGTATGATCCTTTGTATTTCTGCGGCATCTGTCATAATTTCTCCTCTTTCATTTGCGTCCTTTCACTTTTTGATTATTTGTGTCCTTTCACTTTTTTCTTTAGTGAGTCTAGCCAATGGGTTGTCAATTTTATTAACCTTCTCAAAAAATGAGTTCTTTGTTACATTTATTTTTTTCTATTGTTTTCGTTTTGTTTTGTATCCAATTTCATTTATTTCTGCTCTAATTTTGATAATTTCTTTCCTTCTGCTGACTATAGGCTTCATTTGTTCATTCTTTTATAGTTTTTTAAGATAAAGCATTGAGTTGTTTATTTGGGCTCATTCTTGTTTTTGGAGATAGACCTGCAATGATACAAACTTTCCTCTTATGACCGCTTTTGCATGTCTCAAAATTTTTGATATGTTATACTATCATTATCATTCAATTCTGTGTATCTCTTGATCTCTTTATTTCTTCTCTGACCCAGTTATTCTTCAGTAGTATGTTGTTTAATTTCCATGTATTTGTGGTTCTTCTGGCTTCTTTTTACAATTGACTCTAGTTTCAAAGCATTATGATCAGAGAATATGGTTGGTATGATTTCAACCCTCTTATATTTGTTGAGGCTATCTCTGTATCCCAGTATGTGGTCAATCCTTGAGAATGTTCCATGTTTACTAGAGAAGAATGTGTAAGCAACTGTTTTGGAATGGAAGGCTCTGTAAATGTCAATTATGTCCAGCTGGTCTAATGTGTCATTTAAGGATATTATTTCCGTATTGATTTACCATTTGGATGATCTCTCTATATCTGACAGTGGAGTATTTAGGTCTCCTACTATGATTGTGTTTTGGTCTGTTTCTCCCTTTAGTTCTGTTAGTAATTGCTTTACGTATTTTGGGGCTCCCTGATTGGAAGCATAATGTTAATAAGTATTATGTCTTCTTGGTGCATGATTCTTTTTATCATTTTGAAGTGTCTCTCAGTATCTATCTTTACCTTTTTGGATTCGAAGTCTACTTCATCCAATATTAGTACCGCTACTCCCTTTTTCTCTGAATGGCATTTGCTTGAAATAGCATTTTCCTCCCTTTCACTTTGAGTCTATATTTGTCTTTGGACCTGAAATGTGTCTCCTGGAGACAGCATATGGTTGGGTTTTGTTTTTTTGATCCATTCTGCAACTCTGTGCCTTTTTATTGGTGAGTTCAATCCATTTACATTTAGGGTGATTTTTGAAATATGAGGTCTTCTTATAGCCATTTTATCTTTTGCTTTCTGGTAGCTCTGTATTTCTATTGCTTCCTTGTCCTTGTGCTTCTGCTTTCTTTATTTTGGTTAGCTTCTGTGGGTTTTCCCTCTAGTCCTTCTTGTTTTATGTTATATACTTCAGTTCTACTCTATGGTGTGTGGTTACCATTACAAATATGAAAAAGTTATATATATACAATCATCTATTTTCTTCTGCGTGTGCCTTATCTCCATTTTCCTTTGCTAATTTGGATCTTTGAATCCTCCCCTTTTCCATCTTTGTTATCTCAATTTGTCACCCATGTATGCTGAACGCTCATTACTATAGCAACATTCTTGCTATAGCAATTCTCTTCTTATTTTAAGCTTATAATGCCTTGTTCCTAGTAAGGATTGTGCTCCTCTGCTTTATCAGCCTGCTAGTCACTTTACTCCTAATTATGTAATTTTTTTTTGTCATTTTGTTTTAAGTGAGCTGACTCCTTTCAGTATTTCCCGTAATGCAGGCCTCATCGAGGAGAATTGCCTCAATTTTTGTATGTCTGAAAAGGTTTTTATTTCTCCTTCATATCTAAAGGAGAGCTTAGCTGGATACATTATTCTAGACTATTAGTTCCATTCACTTAATAGTTCGAATATTTGATTCCACTCTTCTGGCTTATAAGGCTTGTGCTGAGAAGTCCGATGATAATCTAATGGGTTTTCCTTTATAGGTTACCAACTTCTTCTCCCTGGCTGCCCTGAGAATTCTGTCTTTGTCATTGATTTTTGAGAATTTTAATACAATGTGTCTTGGTGAAGGCCTTTCTGGGTTGAGATAATTGGGTGTTCTGTTAATTTCTTGAATTCCAAGCTCCAGCTTGGGAAATTCTCATCAAATTATTTGTCGAAAATTCTTTCTAATCCCTGCTCTTTTTTCTTGCCTTCAATAATGCCCATTATTCTTGTTTCCTCTCCTAATGGTATCAGCTAGTTCTTGTAGTTCTCTTTCATTATTTTTCATTATTCTGTTTCTCTCTTCTTCCTTCTGATTTATTTCTAAATGTCTGCCTTCGGTATCACTAATCCTTCCTTCCACTTTATCGACTCTATTTCCTAAGCTTGCTATTTTATTTTTCAACTTTTGCAGTATTTTCTTTATCTACAGAAATTCCAGTCTGTTCTCTTTGAGGGTTTCAATCTCCTTTTTAAAGAACTCATTCTGCTCATCTAGTTGTTTTTTCAATTCCTGAAATTGTTGATATGAATCATTTTGGATCTCACTGAGTTTTATCACAAGTACTATCCTGAGTTCTCTGCCATTTAAATTGTATATTTCTATGTCTGTAAGCTAATTTTCTGGAGATTTTTCTCTTTCTTCCTGAGATGCCTTGTCACCTTAGTTGTTCATGGTGTTTAATGGACTATTTCTACCCCTGAGCATTAATGGAGATGTATTCTTCTTTTTTTCCAGAAAGAAGATGACATAAAGGTCTCTCCTTAGTCTGTTCCAAAGAAGGCATTTCTCTTTTGGTTTCCAGTAGGTGGCATCTAAGCCTCTTGGATCGCTGCTTTAAATAAAGTCTTAATAAAGCCTTTTTTTTTTCCTTTATAGATGTTTAATCACTCTCGATACCCTCACTCTCAGTTCCCAATATGTTAGCAACACTTTCCTTAGCGTTTGCTCAGATTTCTCTGGGGCTCCCCAGTGTTCAGTCTCAGAGGATATGAGGGGATGGGCTCTCTGGGTTGAGGTAGGTGGGCTGTGGCTCAGCCTCAGTTTTGAACCTGTGGCTGGAAAAAATCAACTGTTGTTTCTCTGCCGTCCTGCTTTGCTTTCCGTCCTGACTGAACCCTGCCATCAGCCGCATGGAGCTCACAGCACTCCCAGGCAGGGATGCTCAGGGTACTTGCCGCACCTTCTCTCCTTCCCCTCCTCCTACAGGGAGCTCCTGTGGCTGTGAGAGGCAGCTTCTTTATTTCTCCCAGTCCTCTGCCCGACACCTGGGGTTCTGACCTGTGGTAGCTCTTATGCGCAGATCCCACATTCAGATGTGCTGGTGTGCAGTTTACATGTTTTTGTTGTTGTTGAGTTTTAGATGTTCAGTCTATTGTTGTTTCAAGGAGAGAGATCTGAGGACATCTCTCACTCCACCATGTTTCTCCAAACTCTCCATTTATGAATTTTAAATTCTTCAAAATGTAGTCTTTGTTTTAAAACCCAGTAAAGACAATAGTTGAAACGAAGACAAATGATCATGTTGCAACCTTTAGACGTACAAAACTTACACACTCAACTGTGAAGTAAGTTTTAAATATACTTATGTAAATAAGATGAGTTATAAGCATTTCTGAAATAACATGTTCAAATATAGTATAGATCAAAAAACAACTGTATAGTGTTTACAGCAAATATCATGAACAGAGAAATCTAAAATTCCTGACAATTAAATTTTTAAGAAAAAGGATTCTAACCAGTTTAGTAACACTGGAATACTAACAATTAAGGACATTAGTGAATCTACTTCAGTAATCATTTATTAAGAATTTACCATATACAAGGCACTGTGCTCAACCTAGAGGAAGTAAAAACAAATAAGACTTCACTTTCTCACCTATATTATGACTGGAACAGATGTCAAAGCTGGCACTAAGTAAGCCCATTTACTTCCAGTCTTTTACAGCTCAAATTTTTTCCAGGCTCCCGGCAGTATTCACTTACAGGAAGATGATGCTGTTGTTCGTGTTATTGTCATTGTTATTTCAGGATAATAACTTTTACCACCCTTGTTTTTCTGTCTCTGTGTTCAATTTATCATCTTATTGCATTTTATGTACTCTAAGTTGCCTTAGCACTATTTTAGAATGAGGCAAGATATAAAGAAATAAATAGAGAAAAATCAAACATAGAAGAAAACCAAGTCAAGATATCCTAGAACATGACTGAAAGTCAAATCTTAAATGTCAAACTCCTCTTTTCAGCCTTAATATTGGCCTTGGAGTCAGAATACCTAGATTTTACTTTTACATAAATATATATCAAATTTTAGGCATCATTCTGATCCTCATTAGGCCTTGATTTTATCATCTATAAGTAAAGGTAAAACAGCCATGTCATAGGATTTTGTTTGCATATTACAGGGTAATTGGCATATAAAAAATACTCAACAAAAAACATTTTTTTCTTTCCTTTACAAACTCATTTGCTGTCTATGGCACTTATATTGCAATTAAACATCAGTAAACAACAGGACATGCCTTCTTAACAAAAACAGAACAAATATAAAATCACAGATTAAATGATTAAATGATTTAGACAGTAAAACAAACAAAATAAAAATAAAATTAATTAAAAATCCTGCCCACAATTTCTTACAGTTATTACATCAACATCAAATACTTTGCAGAATAAAACAAAGGTATTTTTAAGAAAAAAATAAATCTATTACTTTCTCTAAATTTCTGCTTCTTAGTTGGGATACACATATGACCCCCAGAGGGTGCATAAGAAACCACAGGATGAACATTATCCTGCTGTATTACTTTTGAAAAATGGTCAACAAATATTTTATATAAAAATCATATAGTTAGTTTACAAAGTAGGCTTCAAAATATTTTTTGAATTTTGGTGGAAAAAAGCTTGGGATATCAGTGTCAATTTTCACTCATGAAGGACTCTTTCAGGCAATTCTCCCCAATATTATCTATCTATATATTATATTTTTAAAACTCCTATCAAATCTAGCAGGTTTTTGTTGCTCTTATTGACATGGACAAGCTGAAACTAAAATTTATATTGAAATTCAAATAACTTAAATATCCAAAATAATTTTTAAAAAGTTTGGATTACTTACATAATATAACTTCAAAACTTACTATAAAGCAGTAATTAAAACAGTGGTAGTGCTATAAAGATAGACAAAGAGAAACTAAAACAAATTAAAAGGTTCAGATACATCCCCTTAATATATATGGTCAACTGATTTTTGACATTAGAGCCAAGGTGATTTAACAATAAAGACTGGTCTTTTCAACAAATGACACTTTAACATCATATGCAAAAATTACCACAGAATGAATTAGACTTAAACATGAAAGCTAAACTATAAAACTTCAAAATTAAAAAATAATAAAAAATCTTTGTGATCTTAGACAACAACTTCTTAGATATAACATCAAAAGAATAATACATAAAGGAAAAAAGATAATAAATTGAGCTTAATCAAATTTAAAATATTTTGCTCTTCAAAATATCATAAGAAAGTGTCTAGGAAAAGCCTCTATGTAGCTGATGACCGAGATGTATAAGGGGTCAGGAAGAGAGGTTTTCAATGTTCTAGATAAATATATTAAGACTGGCCCAGGAAGCTACTGGGGAAACTTAGTCTAATTCTATTAGCACAGAGGTTGCCTTATTGCCATAATAAACTGTATTTTGATCTGATAAGCTCTAGGACACATATTTTCCAAAAAAAATAAGGATTTTTTTTTAATTTAAGGAGTATTAATATAAAAAAGACAATTTAATTCATTTTGACAAAGACAATATATTTCAACAGTAAAAAATGCCTAAAATTAGGTAACTATGGTGTTGTTATATTTATTATCAAAATATATGAAAAGTGAAGACATAGAAAAAATGACACTCTAAGCAAATAGCATGCAGAGAATGGTGAGTGTAGCTATACCTATATCAGCCAAAATAGATTTTCAAGATAAAAAAGGTAAGAAGAGACAAAAATCGACATTTTACAATGATAAAGGGGACAATATATCAAGAACACATAAAATTTATTAATATATATACACTCATTTTGGAAACACCAAAATATATAATGCAACTACTAACAGAACTAAAGGGAGTCAATGACAAAAACACAATTATAGTAGGAGATCCAAATACTCCATTGAAAAAAATGGATAGATCATACAAACAGAAAATCAATAAGGAAATATATATTGCTTAAATGACATTAAGCCAATGAGAAAGCTACTGCAAAAAGAAAGCAGGAAAAATCATGAGTATGTGGAAATTAAAGAACATGCTACTAAACAATAACTGGGTCAAAGAAGAAGTAAAAGAAGAGATCAAAAGATACACAGAGACTTTTGAGAATGACAATAGGACACATCGAAATTTTAGAGAAACAGCAAAAGTGGTGATTAGAGGAAAATTTGTAGCATTATAGGCCTACCTCAAAAAATAAAAAATATATAGCAAATAAACAACCTAACATTTCACCTATTAAAAACTAGAAAAAGAAAACAAACCCCAAAGTCAGTAGAAGAAAGGAAATATTAGAGCACACCTTAACAAAACAGAGAACAAAATGACAATAAAAAATTAATGCAAAAAAACCTAGTTCTTTAGAAATAGTAGTGACTGACAAACCTCTGTCTAGATTCATAAAGGAAAAAAGACTAAAATAAACAAAATCAGAAATAAAAGAAGTTACAATGGACACCAGAGAAATACAAGGGACTACACAAGAATATGTAAATTTATATGCCACCAAATTTGATAACAGTAAAAAATGAACAAGTTGTTACAAATATCTAACCTTCATAGACTAAATCATGAAAAACTGGAAAATCTAAATAGACCAATCAACGGTAAGGAAATTGAAAAAGTCATCAAAAACCTCTCAAGAAGTAAAAATCTGGGATCATATGGCTTCACTAGTGAACTCTATCAAACATTCAAAAATTTAATACTATCTTTCTCAAACTCTTCCAAAAAACTGAAGAAAAGGCAATACTTTTTAACTTATTTTATGAGGTCATCATTAGCCTGATATTAAAACCTTGCGAGAACAACAACAAAAAAATTAGAGACTAATATCTGATGAATACAGATGCAAAAATCGTAAAGACAATGCTAGTAAACAGAATACAACAATATATTAAAAAGATAATACATTAGAATCAAGAGGGGTTCATCCCAGGGGTGTGAAAATGGTCCAACATAAGCAATTTGTTCAATGTGATAACCACATTAACAAAATAAAGATTAAAAATTATATGATTAGATCAGTAGATGCAGAAAAGGATCTGATAAGAAACAATATCCATTTATGATTAAAGTACTCAATATAATGGGACCAGTAGAAAAGTACTTCAACATAATAAACTACTTCAGGATAAATATATCACAAGCCCTCAGTGAATATTATACTCAATGGCAAAAAACTGAAAGCTTTTCCTGTACAATTAGGAACAAGACAAGAATTCTCACTCTCACCACTGTTATTCAGTATAGAACTGGAAGACCTACCCAAAGCAATGAGGCAAGAGAAAGAAATAAAAGGCATCCAAATTGGTAATAAAAAAGTAATACTGTTACTTTTTTGCAGACAACATAATTCTTTATACAGAAAACCCTAAAAGACTCCACCAAGAAAACAACAACAACAACAACAACAACAAACAAATATACCTAAAGTTGCAAAGGACACAAAATCAATATATAAAATCTGTTGGGTTCCTATATGCTAACAATGAACCTTCAGAGAAAGAAATAAAATAAATAATTCCATTTGAAATTGCAACAAAAAGAATAAAATACTAAAAATAAACTTAAAGGATTGAAGGATCTATAAACTGAAAACTACGAGACATTGTTTAAAAACATTGAAGTCACAAGGAAATGAAATGATATTCCATGTTCCTAAATTGGAAGGATCAATATAGTTAAAATGACCATATTACCTAAAGCAATATATAGATTTAATGCAATCCTCATCAAAATCTTAATGGTATTTTTTCAAGGAAAAAGAATAAAAATCACCAAATTTGTATGGAATCACAAAAGATCTCAAATAGCCAAAGCAATTCTGAGAAAAAAAGAGCATGCTGGTGGTATCATACTCCCTGGCTTCAAATTGCACTCCATAGCAGCAATAATCAAAACTGTATGGTATTGGCAGAACAACAGAAAAAGAGATCAACGGAACAGAACTGAGAGCCCAGAAATAAACCTACATGTATATGGGCAACTAATTTTTCACAAAGGAGCTACAAACATACAATGGACAAAACAAAGCTTTTTCGATAAATGGTGCTGGGAAAACTGAATGCAAAAGAATGAAAGTAGACTGCTATTTGACATCATACACAAAAATTAACTCAAAATGGATCAAAGACCTAAGTACAAGCCCTGAAATAATAAAACATAAAAGAAACCATAGGTACTAAACTTAAGGATCTTGGTCTCAGAGAGGATTTTATGAACTTGACTCCAAAGGAAAGAGAAGTAAAAGCAAAAGTAAATGAGTGGGACTATATCAAACAAAAATGCTTCTGCATAGCAAAAGAAACCATCAATGAAACAAAAAGGCAACAAACCGAATGGAAGAAGATAGTTGCAAACAATACTTCTGATAAATGGCTAATATATAAAATATATAAAGAACTTATACAACTCAACTTCAAACAAACAAGGCAATTGAAAAATGGGCAGAAGACCTGAACAAACACTATTCCCAAGAAGACATACAAATGGCCAATGGATATATATGAAAAGATTCTCAACTTCATAAGCATTAAGGGAAATGCAAATCAAAACCACAATGAGATAGCACCCTACACCTGTTAGAATGACTATGGTCAATAAGGTAAGAAATAGTAAGTGTTGAGAGGATGTAGAAAAAAGGAATGCTGCTGATGGGAATCTAAACTGGTAGAGCCGTTAGAAAAAACAGTATAGTGGTTCCTCAAAAAATTAAGAATAGAGCTATCATGTGACCCAGTAAATCGTCTTCTGAATACCTAGCCAAAAACTTTGGAAACATTTATTTATAAAGACATATGTGCCCCTGTGTTCAGTGTAGTGTTATTCAAAGTAGCCAAGACAGGAAAATAACCTAAGTATCCTTGGATGGATGATTGAATAGAGAAGATGTGATACATATATATAATGGAATACTACTCAGCCAAAGAAAAGACAAAATACACCATTTGCGACAACATGGATGGATCTTGAGAACATCATGGTAAGAAAATAAGTCAGATGGAAAAGGACAAGAACCATATGATCTTTCTCATAAGTAGAATATAAAACAGAAAGCAAAACATAAAGAAAATAAACTCAGAAACAAGCCACAGTATCGTGGTTATGGAGGACAACGGAGGTAAGGGGAGTCTGAAGACTGCAAAGGGGTTAAATACATGGTGATGAAAGAAGACTAGATTTTAGGTGGTGAGCAATATACATATGATATATTATAGAATTGTAAACTTGAAACATATGTTATTAACCAATGGCAACCCAATATCCTTAATTTAAAAAAATGATGCTCAATGAACTTAGGAGAACAGATTAACTCACTGAGAACTTCAACAAAGACATAGGAAACATAAAGAAGAACCAGTCAGAAATAAAGAATAACTAAAATGAAGAATACATTACATAGAATTAACAGAATATTAGAGTAAGCAGTGGATCAAATCAGCATTTTAGAAGACAAGGTAGTAGAAAACAATCAGAAAAGAAAAAAAGAAAAAGAATAAAAAAAAAAAAAAACATGAGAATAAGGGACTACTGGGACAACATCAAGTGTAACAATATTCACATCACAGAGGTACCAAAAGAAGAGAGAACAAGGAATAGCAAACTTATTTGAAGAAATAATGACCGAAATCTTCAGAATCCAGTGAAGGAAACAGATATAGAAGTCCAGGAAGTGCAGAGAGTCCTAAACAATATGAACCCAAAAAGGCCCACAGCAGAAACATCATATTTAAAATGTCATGAGTTAAAGATGAAGAGGGAATCTTAAAAGCAGGAAGAAAAAAGTAGTCCATTATTTACAAAAGAGTTCACATAAGACTGTGAGCTGATTTCTCAACAGAAGCTATGCAGGCCAGAAGGGATTAGCAAAAATTATTCAAAGCGATGAAAAGCAAGGACCTACAACCAAGATTATTCTACCAAGCAAGGCTATGATTTAGAGTCTAAGGACAGATAAAGAACTTCCCAGACAAGAAAAAGGTTAAGAAGTTCATCACTACCAAACCAGTTTGTACATATATATACATATATATATGTACAAACATATATATATACACACACATATATACATATACATATATATATTAGTGGGTTTTATATATACACACACACACACACACATACATATTCATATATGTATGAATATATATATACATATATATGTATTTATATATATATTCATACATATATATGTGTGTATATATATAAAAAATAAAATGGAAATAACTAAATGCCTATCAATAATTACTTTAAATGTAAATGGATTAAATTCTCCTATCAAGTCTCCTACCACAGGTTGTTGAATATAATAAAAAAAATACATATGCTGTCTACAATATCAAAAGACAATACAAAATTAAAGTGAAGGGATTGCAAAAAGATATTTATGCAAATGAAAATTAAAATAAGATGGCATAACAATACTTAACTCGGATAAAATAAACTTTAAATCAAAAGCTATAAGAATAAACAAAGAACATTTCATGATAATATACTTTACTGAAAATATTAACCCTTAGAAAATATAACCCTTATAAACATTTATGTACCCAGAGGAAAAGTGAAAAGTAATACAGCCACAGTAGGCTACTCTAACACCCATTGATATCAATGGATAAATTATCCAGACAGAAAATCAACATAGAAACAGTGGCCTTAAATGACACATTAGGTCATTTTTAGACATTTCACCCAAAAGCAGCAAGAGGCACATTCTTCTCTAGCATGCATATAACATTTTCCAGGATATACCAGGTGTTAGGCTACAAAACGACTCTGAATAAATTTAAGAAGACTTAACTCATATCTTTTCTGATCACAATGGCATGTAACTAGAAATCAATTACAAGGAAAAAAAAATGAAAACACACAAACACATGGAGTATAAATAATATGCTACTAACAATGAATAGGTTAACAACAAGATCAAACACATGGAGTCTAAATAATATGCTACTAACAATGAATAGGTTAACAACAAGATCAAAGAAAAACTCAAAAGATATCTTAAGATCAATAAAAAGAAAAACACAATGACACAAAATCTTTGGGACACAGCTAAATCCATTCCAAGAATGAAATTTACAGCAATACAGGCCTACCTCAAAAAAAAAAAAAAAAAGAAAGAAAGAAAGAAAAAGAAAAGAAAAAATCTCAAACAATCTAACATTACACTTAAAGGAACCAGAAAAAGAAGGAAACAGAATTCATGTAAGTAGAATGCAAGAAATAATAAAGGTCATAGTGGAAATAAATGAAATAGAATCTAGAAAAATTCAAAAGGTCAATGAAACTGAGTCGTTCCTTTGAAAAGATAAACAAAACAGAAAAACTTTTAACCAGATTCATCAAGGAAAAAGGATTCAAAAATACAGAAATGAAAGAGAAGTGACAAATGAAACCACAGAAATACAAAGGATGATAAGAAAACACTACAAAAAAGTATATACTGACGCTTTGATCAAACTGGAAGAAATAGATCATACAACCTTCCAAACTTGAAATCAAGAAGAAACAGAAAATCTGAACAAATCATTTACTACCAAAAAAAAAGTTGAATTATAGTCAAAAAGCTCTCAACAAACAAAATTCCTGGACTAGATAGCTTCAAAGATGGGTTTTATCAAACATTCAAAGAAGAATTAAAACCTATGCTGCTCAAATTTTTCCAAAAAGTTGAAGAGGAGAGAAGCCTCTTAAGATCTTTTTACAAGGGCAGCAATACCCGGATTCTAAAACCAGACAAAGACATTGTATAAAAAGAATATTATAGGCCAATATCTCTGATAAACATAGATGCAAAAATCTTCAATAAAATATTAGTAAACCAAATTCAGCAATACACTAAAAAGATCATACACCATGACTAAGTGGGATTTATCCATGGGATGCAAGGTTGTTTCAATATCTTCAAATTAACGATACATCATATAAACAAAATGAATGATAAAAGTCATATAATCATATCAATAGATAGAGAAAAAGCATTTGACAAAATCCAATATCCATTCATGATAAAAACTCTCAGCCACATGGAAATAGAAGGAACATACCTCAACATAATAAAGGTCATATATGACAAATTCACAATTAGCATCATACTCAATGGTTAAAAGCTAAAAGAGTTTTCCTTAAAATCAGGAACAGGATGAGGACGTCTACTTTTATCACTTTTATTCAACACAGCAATTAAGACAAAGAAAAAAAAAAGGCATCACAACTGGAAAGGAAGAAGTAAAACCATCATTATTTGCAGATGACACGATAATATATATAAAGGACCCTAAAGATTTTACCAAAAAACTATTAACAGTAATGAATTAATTCAATAAAGTAACAGGATAAAAATTAATATTCAGAAATGGGTTGCATTTGTATAAACTCTTAACAAATAAAATATCTAGGAAAAAAATTTAACCAAAGAGGTAAAAGACCTATACTCTGAATATTATAAGACACTGAAGAAGATACAAATAAATACAAATATATACTGTATTTATGAATAGGAAGAATTAACAATGTTAAAATGTCCATAATATCCAAAGTAATTTACAAATTCAATGCAGTCCCTATCAAAAACCAATTGCATTTTTAACAGGACTAGAAAATAATTCTAAATAATCCTAAAATTTATACGGAACCACAAAGACCCCTAATAACCAAAGCAATCATGAGAAAGAAGAATAAAGTTGGAGGAATCACATTACTTGATATCAAACTATACTACAAGGCTATAGTGATCAAAACAGCATGGTACTGGCATAAAAACAGACACATAGATCAATGGAACAAAATAGAGAGCCCAGAAATAAACTCACACCTATATGGTCAATTAGTCTATAACAAAGGAGGCAAAAATATACAATGCGGCGTAAAGACAGTCTCTTCAATAAATAGTGTTAGGTAAACTGAACAGATACATGAAAAAAAATTATTTCATTGTATACAAGAATAAACTCAAAACAGATTAAAGATTTAAATGTAAGACCTGAAACCATAAAACTTCTAGAAGGAAACATAGACAGTAAACTTCTGACTCTTAGTAATATTTTTTTGAATATGTCTCCTTGGTCAAAGGAAAAAAAATAAATAAATACATGGGACAACATCAAACTGAAGAGTTTTTGCACAGCGAAGAAAACCATCAACAAAATGAAAAGACAACTTACTGAATGGGAGAAGATATTCACCAGTGATACATCCCATAAGGGGTCAATATCCAATATATATAAGGAACTCATACAACTTAACACCAAACAATACAATTTAAAAATGGGCATGGGACCTGAATAGATATTTATCCAAAGAGGATATACAGATGGCCAACAGACCTACGAAAAGGTGCTCATAGTGGATACTATGGTGTGTTGCCCAAACTCACTTTTGGGATAAAGGACTTATTTCCTTAGCTATTGCCTAAGCTTAAGAAAGATTTCCTAGAGCAGCCTTCATCCAATGATCAGTGCAGGGGTATAAAGGCCTGGCCCCTTGCCAGTATGAAGAACAACCTGAAAGGTAAATAATGAGGTAAATAATGCCTTCTTTGAACTATATCCCTCTTCCCAGTTCTGCTTCCTTCCTTTCTCTCCCAAAGGTTTTGATCTCAAGAGCGCTCCCCTAATCACTGTACTATATGTTAATCTCCATTTCATAATCCACTTTCCAAGGAACTCAATCTAAACGACACCGATTTAACAAAACTCAGTAAATGGTCCTCAGTTTACCTTCTACAAATGGTTGATCTATAAACACGAATAAATTTGAAATGATAATATATCATTTTAAATATCCTTAACGACGCAGCGAAACTTTTTATAAATTATTGCATTTTTATTATAGCCCATTAACATTACAGTGTTTTAATTAAATATTTTGTTTGTAAACACATTTCAATGCTATTTTAGTGAATAGCAACAGTAAAAAAAAATAGTAAATGGTAAAATAAATTGTGCAATTAATAATTTTGAAGAACCCAGGAACAAGTAAACAAGCTTTTATTGTTCACTTTTTAAGTGTTTTTTATCATTAGATAAGAAGACAAAGCACTATTTACAAGTGCTGATAGGATCAATTAATACGAACATTACCACTGAAAACCACTATCTTACCCTATATTAATCAAAAGTAACAATTCAGTGTAGCACCATGTTTCTACTAGTCCAGAGCAATATTTCCCACAAGCAGAAAAACATTCATTATTTTTATATGTAATTCTATTCCTCCAAACAAGGGTTGCTCTCTATATTTTCAAGGGATATTATTTACAAAACAATTTGATGTATATGAGAATATTATATAATCGATTTTCAATTATTCATGGTAGAGAAAAAATGTATCCCATTTAACCCATCACATACAATCTTCTTGCCTATCAAGTGATTTTCTAAGACTGCTTGCAGGTAGCTAAACAATCTAATTTGAGTTTTACCCTTTTCTTATTCCATAAAGTTTCTAAAGCATCAATGAAATGGCCAAAGGGAAGCAGCATGAGGGAGCTAAATCAGAATTAGCAGAGTTCCCAAATAATCCTCGACGTATTCTACATCTTAAATAATTTAGAGTTTATTGTTGGTTGTGTTTGCAAAAAATTACTGAAAGGATCTTTTCCCTGGAGTTTCAGTCCAGGGCAGAATTTTATTGCCTTTTGCCCAAGGCCACTGCAAGATTTCCAGAGCAAAAGAAGGTGTAGCATGATCCTTGGTGTGAGTTATGAAGATCAAAATAGAGCAAAGAGAGAATGTCAGAGATTTAAAAATTAGTAAAAATTTTTCCCGAAATTTGGAAATATATCTCCTCACTTTCACTCTACATTATAAAATAATTTTCACTCTGTTTTTGAAAAGGCCAGGCAGTAAGTAATTTATGACTGTGAGTTCCTTGATAGTGGAAAGTGTGACTAAGAGAGTGTATCTGAAAACCAAGTGTAAAGAAGTACATCAGTAAAAATCAGATGACCACATGGAGTAAAGTGTTTATTTTCAATCTTCACAATAGCTTTATGAGATATTATCCTATGTTAAAAATGGGACAATATAAGTAGAATGAGAAGAAAAGCTGGGGATGGTAAGGAAGGAAACAAACATTTATTGAGTTTCATGCATT
The DNA here is from genome assembly GCF_000325575.1 of Pteropus alecto. Taxonomy (NCBI): domain Eukaryota; kingdom Metazoa; phylum Chordata; class Mammalia; order Chiroptera; family Pteropodidae; genus Pteropus; species Pteropus alecto. The sequence goes on from NW_006434839.1 coordinate 21,458,238, forward strand.
CAATTAAGTGTTTTCCCTGAATTATTTAATTTGGTGTCACTGTTTAGAGCTGAAAAAAAAAATTAAGAAATTGTCATGACCACAAAGTTGACAATTTATCTTCAGATACTAGAGAGAATAACAAAGATGGGAACTGATGCAAATAATTTGGAAAGAGTAGGAAAGTTTGGAAGCATATCTTTATTTTTATCTATAAGTTAAATGATGCTATTTTGTTGAGTTTGAAGAACTGAAAATCGATAGGGGACTTAAAAATAGTGGAAAAGATTTGTAGTAGCCACACAAATGAAAGAAATGAAAGAATTTAATCAAGAGAAGTAGTAAAAGGATCGGTAAGAAGTGTTGAACATCCATTAATAGTAATAAAACTAGATAAATTTTATGAGTTCCTATATGTACCAGCCAGTGGCTGAGCATTTAAATGTATTTTCTCATTTAATCCTCAAGACATCTAATTAGGTGAGTATAATTATATATCACTATATTACATATGCAAATTTAGAGATTAAGTAACTTGACCTTTCATCACAGAAGCCTGATTCAACCCCACTTCTGTCTGTCCCTACCTACTTAACCAGGTCTCCAATGTCATTGTAATGTTAACAATCTCAAATTCCATTCTGTTACAAGGGAAGAAGGCCCCTCATTTTAGAGGCCTAAGGGGCTTGAAGTGACTTATCTAAGATCTCAAAAATAGTTAATGCCAAAGCCAGGACTAAAATGTCAGATGAACTATAATACATCCTGACAATAGACAGGGAGGAAATGTAAATGTGTATTACTAAGTGAAAGAAAACAATCTGAAAAGGCGGCATACACATTCTGGAAAAGACAAAACTATGGAGACAGTAAAAAGATCTGTGGTTGCCAGAGATTGATTGATTGCCAGGGGAGGGATAAACAATCAGAGCACGGAGGATTTTTAGGGCAGTGAAACTGCTCTGTATGATACTATAATGATAGATATTGTACATGCCATCATACATTTATCCAAACTCTTAGAACGTATATCAAAAGTGAACCCTGATGTAAACTATAGACTTTGGGTGATTACGATGTTATAAATGTAGGTTCATCAATTTGAACAAATGTTATAATTTCTTATAAGTCTGGTGGGGGATGTTGATAACGGGAGAAGCTATGCACGTGTGGGGACAGATAGTATAGGGGAAATCTATGTACCTTCCCTTCAATTTTGTTATGAACTTAAAACTGCTTTAAAAAATAAAATTTTAATTTAAAAAAAAATTAAGAAACAATAAAAGATGACAAATAAAATATGAAGAAAAGTTTTAAATATTCAGATAAAGTGTTCATGTGTGAATATGTATTAAACCAGTTCTTCTGAAAAATTATCTGGCTGGGTTTAGTAGACCTGAAACAGATAACAGCATTTATGAATCCATATCTTATAATCCTATAGGTTGCACACTGTTAGCACAGTGTTAGCACAGAGAAGGAACTAAATGAATTTTTCTTAAAGGAAAATAAAGAGAAAGAAAGGGAGGGGTGAAAGAAAGAAAAGGGTAAGGAGGAGGAGAGAAATAAAAATAGAGGGACAGAGAGAGAGGGAAACAGAGACAAAGACAGAGATGAGAGAGAACAGTTCTCACAGAAGTTCCATTTCCTAAAAAGTTTGATTGTGACCAGATTCCTTGAAATTCTTTGACTCATGTCTGACAAGGTATTTGGGCTCAAATATCTGACTACTTCAGGGTACTATCAAGCACAGTTTCATATTTATAACAAGTTACTTGCCCTATCTCTATAACTTTGCTCCTTATGGCATTTTCAGCCATTGCTTAACTATAGAACTTCAGTGCTGGATACAGCAGACAGGTCATCACCTTTTATTCAACTAAAACTTAATATGGCTGCAACATTTATAATTATTCTAGTACTACAGTATCAGGTGTATGGTTCCAGAAATACTTTTAATAAAAGTAAATCAAAAGATTGTATATATTCAGCAGAAAAGAACTATAATTCTTTTATAAACAAGTTAAGGTATAACTAAACAAGAAACAAAAATAGTCCAGTAAAAATATCAAATTCCTTCAACTTAGATCATCTATTTATTATAAAGGACACCTCTTTGAAAAGGTCATCATTATATCAACATTGAGGAAAAAAGTGATTTAGAAAAACAAATTGGAAGAAAAAACCAAGATGTATAATTTTAAATTAGGTAACTTAAATAACATCAAAAGGAACAAAGAACTAAAATATAACATCACCTCAAAGTTCTTGGTCAAATTCAACTCTGAAATTCCTACTTCACACTGCCAAATAGAAATAATATGCCTATCAATATTGGTATTAGCTAAATTGTTCCACATCTGGGTTTTTTACAGAAGTTGTACATACTATGAAATCTATAACTGTTGCTTCTGCAAAAGAGTAGGTCAAGTTTTAATAAATAATGTATTCATTTTACTCTTTGTAAAACTTTCCTGTCTGCATATTCACCATATGAAAATCCTCAGACATCTCAGTACAGTTTGTTCTCTAATCATACCCACTATAGTGGACATTACAAAAGGTAATAGAATAACTTTGGATAAATTGCTCAAGATTCCAAATATATCAGTATCAGGATCAAAACTCAGAGACATATAGAAGTGGTTTTAAGAAAAACTGTAGATGACTTGTTTGCTTGACTATAATTCTGCTATATTTAATATCAGTTTATCATTAGAGAAAACCACTTGAAAGTTTTGCTCCCAAAGCTATTCGGTGCTGTCTACTACTAAGTCAACTGAACTAACATTGAGGGCTGATTTTGTGTGTATGGGACTAACTAGAAAATAAAATTCATAATCCAAAGTAAATACACACACACACACACACACACACACACACACACACACACATACATACATACATATATACATATTTACATATATGTATTAAGTTTGAATCTATTAGTTGTAATTATGTCAGGATATGATTTAAGTGACATATCCTCTACACTGTTTTACTTACGACAATCTTTAATATAAAGTTTTACAAAGAGTAGATTGTATGTGTCAAATTTATCTTTTACCCCATATTAGGCAACAGCTGTGTTGAATGTACAATTGGTATTAGATAAATTGTTCCACATCTGTGTTTGAGTAATTCCTATAATCTGTGGTATTTTGAGTTGGTGTATTTTCTAAGTGTCTTTTTCATACACAGTTGTACAACTTTTCTGGAACTATAAAGATATTATATTCATCTCATTAATTTTCATTTTGCAATACTCAGACCACTGTGCCAAAATTCTTTCTGGATCTCAAATCAGACATTAAACATAGTAACTACCTTTCCTTAATTTTGTATTTTGCTTGATACAATAACCATACCAGGTAAGACCAAACTAAGAGCTCTGTGATTCATTACTGTGTCTTGGGATCAATGTGCTCTATACACAGTTCTATTAGTGGCTCTGTTTCTAACATTCCCACAAAGTTGAGGACGCTGAATCTTTTTTATTAAGGAATAAGTAAGGTAATACATCTGGTATTCACCAGCATTTGTCTATTTTTCCATTCATTAATTTACATGTATATTTATTATCATGTTCATATCACTTCAAAATTAGAAGGGTTACATAATATTTTTAAAGTAAATTGACCCTAAATATTAAGGGATGTTGTGATGGTTACTTTTATGTGTCAACTCTGCTAAGCCATGGTACTCAGATATTTGGTCAAACATGAGTTTAAGTGTCACTGTGTAGGTAATATTTAGATGGAATTAACATTTGGGTAAAGCAGATTATGCAGCATAATGTGGGTGGGCCTCATTGAATCTACTGAAAGTGTTAAGAGAAAAAAGACAGAATTCCCAGAGGAAGAGGGAACTCTGCCTCCAAACTGCGTCAGACTTGAGCTAAAACAC